>NC_052165.1:6094832-6394832 GCF_902713615.1 Scyliorhinus canicula | reverse complement strand
GCGGGATCCTTGATTATGCTGCCCGCTTTCCCCAGGCAACAGGAGGTGTGGATGGAGTCAATGGATGGGAAGCAGGTTTGTGTGATGGACTGGGCTGTGTTCACGACTCTCTGAAGTTTATTGCGGTCCTGGGCTGAGCAGTTGCCATACCAGGCTGTGATGCAGCCCGAGAGGATGCTTTCTATGGTGCATTAACACTGCCCGTAGTTGCCACATTCTGGCGCCTGTTCGGGTACACAGAGGGAGTATTCAGAATGTCCAATCCACCTAACAGAGTGGGCGAAATTCTCCGCAGGGGGCCGAATTCGTGAAGGCCGTCGTGAACTCGGCCGAGGTTCACGACGGCATCGGGGCCCGCTCCCCGTACCTAATTCACCCCTACCCGGGGGGCTAGGAGCGGGCCTCCGTCTTTCTCTGCAGCGACCTCGTCACGCCGAGAATGTGAAGTCATCCGCGCATACGCGGGTTGCGTATGACTTCATCGCGCAGACGGCACGAACCCGCGCATGCGCGGTGGCCGTCTTTCTCCTCAGCCGCCCGGCAAGACATGGCGGCTTGATCTTGTCAGGCGGCGGAGGGGAAAGTATGCGTCCGTTTTGGATGCTGGCCCGATGATCGGTGGGCACCGATTGTGGGCCTGTCCCCTCCCGAGCACAGTCGTGGTGCTCCCATGCCAATCG
The DNA here is from genome assembly GCF_902713615.1 of Scyliorhinus canicula. Lineage (NCBI taxonomy): Eukaryota > Metazoa > Chordata > Chondrichthyes > Carcharhiniformes > Scyliorhinidae > Scyliorhinus > Scyliorhinus canicula. The sequence continues at coordinate 6,394,152 of NC_052165.1, read as the reverse complement.
GGCATCTGGCGCCCGTTTCACGAATGCAGCGACCAGGTGTGGTTGCTGCCGTGTTGAAACAGGCATGAAGGGTTGGTTGCTCGGACCATCGGGCTCAGAGAATCGGCGTTAGCTGTGAAAAACGGCGAGCGGGGGGGGGGGGGGGGGGGGGGGGGGGGGGGGAGGGGGGGGGATCACAGGGGGCGTAAAAAATGTCGGGGGGCCCTCCCGCGATTCTCCCAGGCCGCGTGGGGGTGAGTGGAGAATCGCGCCCCACATTTTTCGGGACTTGTGGGAGGAAACCGGAGGACCCGGTGGAAACCCACGCAGTCACAGGGAGAACGTGCAGACTCCGCACAGACAGTGACCCAAGGCAGGAATCGAACCTGGGACCCTGGCGTGGTGAAGCAACAGTGCTAACCACTGTGCTACCATGCCGTGCAAACTTTGCTCATGCCCCACTTCTATTTCAACTACTGCATCACCAAAATCCTTCTGCACAGTTTTATCTCCATTCCCAGTCTTCCTGCTCCCACTCTCCTTAATTTATCAACTCACCCGCCATTTCCTGCTTCACGATAAACCTCATTAATTTCCCCCTGACCTACTGGTTTCGGTTTTCCCCAGCAAAGAACATTTGAAATTTTCATTATCATGGGCAGATCTCTCCGTTTTATTGCTCAATCCAGTTTCGGCAAACTGCTTAAACCGCACATCCTCCCCGGAACCAAGCGGTCAGCAGAAGCTGGCCTTATGTGCATCCTTCCCTTAATTTGCCCCACCATTCATTCTTTCAATCATCTAGGACCGACCCCCTAATCCCTGCTTTCTACACCGACCCAAACTCCTCCACCTTTCCCTTCAATCTCAAACTTTAAAATTCATCTGATTTTGAAATTCAGCCATCTCTGCTAATCCCTCTTCCCAAAGCTCACCGGCTGTTTCCAGGTCTACTTCTAACAGTCGAGTGCCTTGGGAGTTTGTTTCCGTTTTAACTTTACCGCTAATTTCATCAGAACACAATGAAGTTCTGATAAAGAAAGCCCTTCCAGTTTTTGAATGTGTTCTTTCCGGAATAAGAGCACCCACCGCTCCTGTTACAGTATCAAGTTGTTTCTTTAATAAAAAGCTTAATCTTTCCCACTACAATCACGCTACACCTAAAGATTTGGCACTCAAACATGTTTTACTCTTGTTTTAAAAATCTTTTGTTTTGTTACCTGTGTCGTTGGTAAAATGTGCGACTCAAACCTTGATTCGTGATGAGGTCCTCTGAATCTCGATGAAGAAGTCTCAAACTCATCCAGGTTGCCGGGAGGAAGAGGAGGGTGGACGTTTTCCATGTCACCGGATGGCTGCTTGCTGGTCAACGCTGATTCACTCGAGGTAGGTTCGTCAAATTTCAGTATCACTCCATGGTACCATGATGTGTTAGGCAGGTTGGGTCGACGTGGACTGCACTTGATGCAGTGTGGCAAGAGACAGACCTCTAACACTGGATAAGATCCAACACGATTTTATTTAACGTACTAACTAATATACATGTTCAGCTGTGGGTTGACACTACACTGAATTGACCGGAGACCTAGTACTAGCCTGGCCAGACTTACTAGCTACCACATGATGTTTGCACTGGCTAGCTCATGGACTCTGACTGTCTCAGTGGCTGGGTCCAGAGAGAGCGGGAAACCTAGTGCCCTCTGGCTTTATAGTGGTAGTGTCCTGTCTGGTGATTGGCTACTCTGTTCTGCGTGCTTACTGGTCCTCCTGTGTATCAATCACTGCCTGTCTACATTCCATTATATACATAGATGTATATTATGACAGTAGTAACAAAAGGTGTATTGAGTGACTATAACAATAACTGCATGAGTTCTTTACTTTAACTTTGATACTAGTGATATGGTTAACAAGATCTAACTACGGTAACTATACGTAACTCCTCTAGCCATCCGAACCATTCTGCTATTGCCCTGGTGACAGTGCACCCCCGAGAGAGCCAGAGACTCAATGTGGTTGCCTTTTATACCCCTATTGGTCCAGCCCTCTGGTGATCATGTGGTGCTACTGATTACACATTAACCCCTTGTGTACATGCACATATAGAGATCACTACACCTTTGACGTAGAATTTTATCAAATGTCTTTTAAAATATGCAAGTAAATGATGCAAATTAATATAATTCATTGAGCATCCTCGTTAAACCCTCAAAATAATTCCACTAAATTCAAAATACCATCTGACACATTGTGACTTTGTTAATATTTACCTGAACATTTAAGTAAGAAGTCTTACAACACCAGGTTAAAGTCCAACAGGTTTGTTTCAAACGCTAGCTTTCGGAGCTTTCTACGTTTCACCTGAGGAAGGAGCAGTGCTCCGAAAGCTAGTGTTTGAAACAAACCTGTTGGACTTTAACCTGGTGTTATAAGACTTCTTACTGTGCCCACTCCAGTCCAACGCCGGCATCTCCACATCATGAACATTTAAGCACCTTCCTTATTTTTGCTCCAATGACAACATAATTGGATTCTGTTGCACCCATTTTCAGGTACAATAAGGCCTTATTAACAAACACCATTACTTCTACAACCACCGCCATTCTGGTGGGCGATGCATCAAACGTCAAATTTTTAAAAGGGTTACCAAGTGCACACCTAACAACTGCCAGGGGTGTGCAGAGCAGACAGATTGTGGGTTTCAACAGCGTGGAATGCGGAGTTAACGCCAACGCTGCAATTTTAGCGCTCACGTGCTCCAGGCAACACCTGTCTTAAAGAACCTCCAAGAGCTGAACATGTGTTCAATGAAATGAAGGACTCCTCTACTAGCAGAAGTCAAGGGGATCATCAACAACATACAAGATACCACACATTTTTGTCTGCTTTCCATATTTGTTCAAGGTTTCAGTAGCCTACAGGGTACAATCTGGCTGACTAAAGATCTTTACTGGAGACTTAAAGGCTTGTGCATAAATTAATTATTGCAGCGACAGGTGGTCTAGTGGGGCTTCCCCTGTGCGTTTGAGCATGCCTAGGCGGCACGGTGGCACAGTGGTTAGCACTGCTGCCTCACAGTGCCAGGGACCCGGGTTCAATTTCGGCCTCGGGTGACTGTGTGGAGTCTGCACGTTCTCCCCGTGTCTGCGTGGGTTTCCTCCGGGTGCTCCGGTTTCCTCCCACAATCCAAAGATGTGCAGGTTAGATGGACTGACCGTACTAAGTTGCCCCTTCGTGCTCAAATGGTTAGGTAAGGTTATGGGGATGGGGTCGGGGTGTGGGCCTAGGTCGGTTACTCTTTTCCAGGGCCGGTACAGACTCGATGGGCTGAATGTCCGCCTTATGCACTGTAGAGATTCTATGATGAGAGGCCATGCAGGGAAGGACAAGCTTTTTAGAAGAGGACGGAGTGGAAAGAGGAGAAGGCTCTCATTGGGACCATATCAACCGAGGGTCTTTACAGAGTAGATCTGTTGAAAGACAGATTTTAGGAGTGCTGTGATGCCCTGGAAACCTTTTTGCACACTTGTATCCAGAGCCATGATAGCTCAGGATGAGATTGTGACAAAGCAATTTGAGCTTCCACTGCAGCACCAGGTTGTTGGATGGATGCTACTTGAGCTGCAATGGAGGCTGGGACATCAGGCACTGCATCATAGTTATGTTGATGAAGATAGTCAACCATTGGGAGTTTGTGTTCTGAGCAGGGTCCTGTCCCATGTTGATGGAACGGCTCCATGCTCCCTGACACTGGGAGCGGGATTTCTCCTGGGCCAGTGTACCAGCATTTGATTATTTATAACCACCCACTCCATTCTGCAGCTTGGCCCACAGAGGACCTCATCTGAGTCCTGTGCAGTAGAATTCATGTTCACCTAATTGACTAGCAACCCAGCACCCGCTCAGCCCTGGCTTTTAGAACATAGATAATAGAATATACAGTGCAGAAGGAGGCCATTCAGCCCATCGAGTCTGCACCGACCCACTTAAGCCCTCATTTCCACCCTATCCCCATAACCCAATAACCCCTCCTAACCTTTTTTTTGGTCACTAAGGGCAATTTATCATGGCCAATCCACCTAACTTGCACATCTTTGGACTGTGGGAGGAAACTGGAGCACCCGGAGGAAACCCACGCACACACGGGGAGAGTGTGCAGGCTCCGCACAGGCAGTGACCCAGCAGGGAATCGAACCTGGGACCCTGGAGCTGTGAAGCCACAGTGCTAATCACTTGTGTTACCATCGTACAGCTGATGTCTCACCCTGTGCCAATCCTGCCTCCAATTCCTGTCCTCGAATTATGTATCTGAGCTGGTGCCTGTCATTGAGGATGGGGAACTGCCTCCTCCTGTTAGTTGTTGAATTGTCCACCACCATTCATGACTGGATGTGGCTTGACTGCAGAGCTTACATCTGATCTGCTGCTTGTCGAATCACTTAGCCCTGTCCATCCCATACTCTCTTCACTGTTTATCACTTTTCGTTGTGGATTCGCCAGCTAATTCACCTTAATGGCACCTTTATGCCAATGGCTGTGTACCCCATACTCTGCGCCCTTTTATGGGCCTGCCTCATGGTGCAGCCATGACCGGCTCCCTGCTGTGTTGCCGTCTCTCTCTATTTGGACAGCTGCAGATCTGTCCTGTACCCTCCTCACAAAAACTCCAAACTTTTTTTTTTTTTAATTTAGATTACCCAATTATTTTTTCCAATTAAGGGGCAATTTAGCGTGGCCAATCCACCTACTCTGCACATTTTTGGGTTGTGGGGGCGAAACCCACGCAGACATGGGGAGAATGTGCAAACTCCACACGGACAGTGACCCAGAGCCGGGATCGCACCTGGGACCTCAGCGCCGTGAGGCGGTTGTGCTAACCACTAGGCGCAAAAACTCCAAACTGACCGTTGCCGATTATTAACAACTTAAAACTGGCCAATAATCCAAATTGGGTGGGGTCCTGAAATTGCCCACCCACTTCCATTATCAGCCTCCTATTGGGACACAAATTCTGTCTGAAATTTCGCAGAACGATCAACGACATGCTCAAATATGGAAGATTGAGTCTGAAAAAAGGGAATGTTCATGGCTTGAGATTGACGAATGATTGCAGTTGATCCAAGGGAATGTGGCAAATGCTGACACGACGGTGAACCACAATAAAAGTGTTATATCGCAATGGTGGATGGGGGAATTTTATACCCTCTCTCAGGTATGCTTGGAGGCAGGGAGGTGATTTAATTCAGTGGGAGGGTGGCCTGTGACCACCCCACCGCCTTCTAATTCTGCCAAAATTGAGTCGTGGAGGAGAAGGCTCATGGCCTGAATTCTCACCAACTGAGGCCCTAAAGTGGCCAAATACTAACCACTTAAGGGCCGCACCCCACAGCTTCTGACATTAATCCAATTGCGGGTAGGCCTGGCGCCTTATGGCAAACACGTCAAGTAAACTTGTACGCTCATTGAAACCTTTCAGTGCGTGATCGCGATATCTGGCACAGGCATGGACGGGGGTGGGGGGGCTGTTCGAACATCTGAGCACCACCCCCGCCTGTGTCCTTGCTCTCGATCCCCTCCTCCACAATCCTCACCCGTGAAGCCCCTCCCACAGTGTGACCTACAGTGACCCTCGGTCACTCCTCAATCACGGGCCCCCAGTGAGAGTCATTCTGGCAGCAGCCATCGCCTCCCAGTGATTGGCCGGCAGCTTTCCAGGTGGAGGGGTAGTTTTGTGACTGGGGTCCACGATTCTGGGTGAGGTTTCTGAAAAGCGCAAAAGGCACTTAATACCAGCAGGCCTCCACAGAGGAGGCAACGTGGGTCTCTCACTGACTCTCCAGCCAGGAGGCAAGGTCCCCTAAGCCTGCATAAAATCTGCCCCCCACCCACAATGAACCTGATCATCTGCTTCCCTTAGAACCCATCCAGCTCTGCAGATCTAGTTGGGAAATATATACCAAAAGGAAATTTGCAACATTTTGGAAATATTAGAGTTGAGAGTTTGTTTCTACTCCTGTTTTTGAGTACGTTATTCCTGGCGAACTGGATCAGGGTGTCTGAGGAAAGGGGCGTTGAGTAGTGTCGTTGCCTTTTACATAAATTGGTTGTTGCAGATTACTGCAGCGGAACAGTAAACATCCTGCAATGCTGGCAGAAAGATAATTTAGCATTTCACCTTGATGAGTCGCTTTGTTCTTTGATTTTATGTAAACAAAAGAACGTGATGTATTTATGCAATATGTTATTCTTTCTTAATAAATTCAAACAGTTGACAAGCCATTATATTAATGCACACAATAACTTACCTCCCTTCGAGGGCGGCTGGTGGCAGAATATTGACAGCCTCTGAATGAATAAACATTTGTTTTAGTCAAGAGAATTTATGCGAGCAGTCGCATAGTGCAAGTTTGCAACCAAACTTGTACAGTGGAGAGCTCGTCTTGCAGTTTGATGAAATGATTGCACTTTTCGACCAGCCTTAATTCAAAACTGAGCTATGTAAAGTCCTGGGAGGCACTGTTAGCCCTGGTTGGGTTTTGGGTGAGTTGGTGTTTTCAGAAATGTTGCCAAGACTATTTTGACTTCCTGTCTCATTCCAGTTTTGCTGGTTGACCCTCCGGCCTGTAATGCATCAGGGAAAGAAAGCAGCAAGAGTTTCCCATTATTTCAACCCATATCCGAATGATTGAACGAAAGACAAGGGCCGGAATCTTCCGAGGAGCAGAAATCGTTGTCGGATTGGAACTTCCCTGTGACTCGACACTGCTCCGCATTTATTCTGGGAGATTCTGAGGCTGGATTTTCCAGAGAGGCAAAATGCAGCATCTCTTGTCAAAGCAGAACAGGGTTGGGAGAAAAACAAGGCATGCCCTCATTTTACACCACTCACCACCATATGATAAATTTAAGGCCAGTTTGAATATTAGTGAATGTGTGAATGGATGATGAGTGAATGGGTACGGTGGTAGGCTAGGTAGACGGTTAATGTAAATGGGTAAGTGGGCAGGGTGTGTTGGAAAAACAAAAGGGATTTATGTTTGTCTAGTTTAATATTAGTTATTATTAGTTTAATTTAATGTTTTACATTGGAACCTATAGTTAGATTCATGCTGGACAAAGGTGTTTGTATGTGTGGGGGTTGATTAACTTCCAACTGTGCTTTTATTGTGCTTAGAGAGGGTGATAGTGTGAACAGTAAATAGAGGCTTGCAGTAGTTGCTTAGCAACAGGGACCACTTTGTTCTTAGTTCAACTGGAAGTCAAGGAAGTTGAAGAAGAACACTGATGATTAAACATCTCTCACTGTTGCTAGACGAAAGACTGGGCAGGCCAAGGAAGCTCAAAGAGGCAGCCTTCCCAAAGAACCAGACACAGCCCAGATAACTCAGGAATTGCGACAGAAGAAATTCTTAAACAGACTGCAGTTAAAAGAGCAGAGAACAAGGTATTGTTGAGAGAAGAATTCAAAGGAAAGCAGACAAAATGTTGTGAGAGAAAGAGACAGCTGCAGACTTCAGAGCTCAATCAAAAGTTTGATGCCATTTTAATAGTCTGGCAATTGAGACCTAAAGCAATTGTAAACAATTTGTACAGCAGTCAAGACAAACAAATCCTGGATTCAGTGTTTGTTTTATAAATTTAGAGAACCCAATTCATTTTTTCCAATCCACCTATTCTGCACATCTTTTGGGTTGTGGGGGCGAAACCCACGCAAACACGGGGAGAATGTGCAAACTCCACACGGACAGTGACCCAGAGCCGGGATCGAACCTGGGACCTCGGCGCCATGAGGCGGCAGGGTGGATTCAGTGTTAAAAGTGGAGTGGAACCTCTGTTTAAAAGAATAATTTGGAAAACCTGAACAGGATTGATGAATACAAAACGCTGACGGAAAGCATTGATGTGAAAAATTTAAAGCGTGTTATTTTTGAGTGGAGTTTGGAAACTCCCATGTGGCAATCATTTGGGGGATTCTGAGAAGAAGTCCACAGACACTAACCTGGGTTCAGAGTGGAATATGTGTTTTGACACAGCCAGTGTGTGTGTTTAAAGAGACTTTGTGTCACTAAAATCATTGTAGCTTTAGGTATAACGGCCTGTAACCTCCGTTCCTTTTTTGGGATCACAGAGATTATCTGCTGCGCATGCACATCGGGTTAATGCGAAAGTCCCGACGCACGGACATGCGCAGTAAAAGCACGCCATGCTTAAACTAACCTGTTTTTCTTCAAGCTCTGCGCAAACCTCCTGAATGAAAATGAAAGAGACCAGCTCTAACTTGGCAGCATGCGCTGATGTTAGGTATTTTTAAAGTTTTTTTATTTGCCCTTTGGTTTGGTCAAGGATCATTAAGCAGAGGCAGGAGACAATTGTTTTTGGTGGGATTATGTTTTATAATATTAATGTTCAGTGTTTATAAATATGTTTAAAATGCAAATAAAGTGAAAGAAAGAAATATTTTTTTTAACTTTGGTTTGTCATGGGGGGGTATTAATTCCATTAAAGGAGCGACAATGCATTGAGTGGGTTTGGAACGTCTGCAATCTTCAGCGATCACTCGCTAACCAGTGTGATTGTCCACCTGAGAAGCTCCGTGTTACTGGTCACGGATTCTGTGGATCCTTGTGTGGCTGGTAAGCCTGATCCTCAAGCTACACCTTTGACTGTACACTTGACAGGTTTTCCCTGGGGATCAGTCCAGGAACACCAGGCCGTGCGTAATTCTTTCTTGGGCTCCTTTTCATAGAATCATTGAAGCGTAGAATTTACAGTGCAGAAGGAGACCATTTGGCCCATTGAGTCTGCACCAGCCTTTGGAAAGAGCACCCTACCAAAGCCCACACCTCCACCCTATCCCCATAAACCAGTAATGCCAGTCCTAACCTTTTTGGACACTATCATGGCCAATCCACCTAACCTGCACATCTTTTCCAGGCCTTCACTTGCCGCCGTGTGTCCTTGAAGAATTGTGTCCCTTCAATCCTCCAAGTAGCTCTCTTCAGAGCAAAGGTTTCCAAGGCATTGACGCCTATGTTCCATTTCTTGAGGTAAACCTTCAGGATGTCTTTGAAGAGCTTCCTTTGTCCTCCTCTTATCTGGAAGCCTTCCTTGAGCTCGGCGAAGAAGATTTACTTCAGCAGTCGGGACTCTGACATCCTAAGCACAGGGCCGGCCCACTGGAGTTGGATTTGGATAATCATGGTCTCGTTGCTGGTGTTTTTGTCTTTCAAGGACACTGATGTTTGCACGCCTGCCCCCCCCCCCCCCACCCCCACCCGCCCCCAGCTGATGCCGAACACATTTGGATTTTGTAATGTATTTTAAGCCATATTGTTCAAGAGTCTCCCTGATGTAACGTTGATCCTTACCAAGCTCAATGGCTACTTCTAATACTTTAGCAAAGTTTGATGCTTTAATTGGCGTATGCAAGCCTCCTACAAACTATTATGAACCATCTCTCTGACAGGTATTGCAGAATCCAGGGCAGATTCAGAATCTGGAGTCAGGCAACATGTCTGACCGGTGAGGGTGTGAATCAATTACCCAACGCTGAGAGTGTACAGGCAAAGGACATCAAATGGAATGGTACCAGAGGAGATGTGTACAAGGAGACTGCGATTCAGCAAGGAACACAGTAGGAAGTCTTACAACACCAGGTTAAAGTCCAACAGGTGTGTTTCAAATCACTAGCTTTCGGAGCACTGCTCCTTCCTCAGGTGAATGGTAATTCACCTCGTAATTTGCCACAAACCTTACTGCAGCTATCTTTCTGGCCTCTCAGTGATTCACCTGAGGAAGGAGCAGTGCTCCAAAAGCTAGTGATTTGAAACAAACCTGTTGGACTTTAACCTGATGTTGTAAGACTTCCTACTGTGCCCACCCCAGTCCAACGCCGGCATCTCCACATCATTCAGCAATGAAGCAATGGGACACCTTTGTGAAATATTGAAGGAAGACCCGAAGTTGGACTCTCACAGCCGCACTGCCTTCCCAGTGAAGATCAAACTCAAGATGGTTGTAGTGTGTTGTGCATTGCACAAGATGGCCTTTCAGCATGGACTGAGAATTCACCTGGGAGACGACTTGCCACTAAAAGTGGAGGGGTTGGAGGAAACGCAGTATGGAGCCTGATGCAGACATACTGCCTGGTGCAGGTGGGCAGGCCCAGGCTCCAGGGGACCCAAGGGCAATGTAGGAGTTAGTAACTTTCCTTAGTTATAATACAGAATCAAAGGATCTACCTGGATTTTTGTACGAGGTTTAATTTCTGTTAGTGGATGATTAGTTTTGGTATCATCCAATCCTTTTCACTATAATCACTGTGACTGTACCAACCATAACCTAACATGTGATAATATTTTACCCAGCCCACCTTTTAAATGCTCATGATTGCAGTCCACTTACGTTACACACACTTTATATAGATTTTTAAGTGTTACCCACTGTGTCATCCTCTGCCGTATGTTGTTATTGCTTTGTTTAAAATTATAAATAGCTTTGCAATCTGACCTAAAAGTAAAATAGCCACTCGAAGCACAATAGCCACAGTGAAATATATCACACAGCAGGAGACTGTCCAGAAAGCAGACAAACATTTAAAACATGATCTGAGCAACTGTTCCATTTTGGCCTTGGGTCACTGTCTGTGCGGGGTCTGCACGTTCTCCCCGTGTCTGCGTGGGTTTCCTCCGGGTGCTCCGGTTTCCTCCCACAGTCCAAAGATGTGCAGGTTAGGTGGGGTTACGGGGATAGGGCAGAGGAGTGGACCTAGGTGGAGTGTTCTTTCAGAGGGTCGGTGCAGACTTGATGGGCTGAAAGGCCTCCTTCTGCACTGTAGGGATTCCATAACAGATAGCCACGAGTGAGTTGCAATAAGAAGGTGGGCAAGGTAAATTGGCTCAAGCGGTAGGTGGGAGAAGGGGCGGTAAGTGGCGGGAGTAGGAGGTGACTACTGGGTAGGGCCACAATTGGGTGAGGTGGTGGTCGCGTCAGGGTAGTCGAATCATGGGGTAGTCAGGTCACAGTGATTAGCACTGTGGCTTCACAGCGCCAGGGTCCCAGGTTCGATTCCCCGCTGGGTCACTGTCTGTGCGGAGTCTGCACATCCTCCCCGTGTGTGCGTGGGTTTCCTCCGGGTGCTCCGGTTTCCTCCCACAGTCCAAAGATGTGCAGATTAGGTGGATTGGCCATGATAAATTGCCCTTAGTGACCAAAAAGGTTAGGAGGGGTTATTGGGTTACAGGGATAGGGTGGAAGTGAGGGCTTAAGTGGGTCGGTGCAGACTCGATGGGTTCAAATGGCCTCCTTCTGCACTGTATGTTCTATGTTCTATGTCTCTGCCGACCACCAAATACCATGTCGTTAGCCAGGTGGTTGTGGGGGGGGGGGGGGGGGGGGGGGGGGGGGGGTAGTAGTGGTGAGGTGCCAAGCAGGAGAGACGGGTGGTCAGACGGGGCTGCGTGAGGAATTGGTCGTGTAGTTACCCGGATGTGAGACAAAGTTTGAAAATATAATTTCATGGTTAACTATCCAGATCAGTACATTGGAACTGTCCAAAATCTCTGACTCCAGCTCAAAGTCGGGGACATTAGTGGAGGGCTCAGCACAAGAAATTTCCCATCAGACGATGAAAGTTCCCTGGCATCGCCCAATTAGGTCAGTCCATCAGGACCTCTACAGAGTCCCAACACACATCTCAGATGATCCACAGACCAGAATATTTGAGCCGATATACTTATGAAGATGTGACCATCAGTGGAGAATTTTAGATATGAGGAATATTTGGAAACCGTTGTCGTTAGCTGAGGGAAGATTTAACTGAGGTTTACAAAATTATGAGGGGTCTGGATAGAGTGGATAGGGAGGACCTATTTTCATTAGTAGAGAGGTAGTCAACCAGGGGCATAAGGTTAAAAGAAATGGAGGAAGGATGAGAAGGGAGTTGAGAGAGATTTTGATTAGAGGACGGTGTGTGTCTGGAACCCATGGTTTATAAGAGTGGAATAGAGAGAAACCATGATAATTCTGGAAAAAAAAACACATGGCCATGCATTTGAGGTGTTGCCATCTCCAGGGTTCTATAATCCAAGAGTTGGTCAGTGGGCTAAGGCTGCACCCAATGCTATAGTCACGGAAGACAGAAGGACCGTGTACTCTGCTCTGTATTTTCCCCGTTTTTAATCCTTTTAGCAGATTTAGCGGAAGAGAATTGCGAACAAGCGCTGGTCTGAGTCAGAAGAACTCTTCAGTTCACTTTGTCTGAATGATATAGGTTGCAGTGAATGCGGTTTTTTGGGTTCCTCTTCAGTTAGAACGGGGTCCTGTGCATGCCACAGGACCGAATATTTCATATTCAAACGTCCCACTGCCTGACTCAGGTGGGTGATCTGCGCTGCCCAGCTTTATACCAGAGGCGAGGTGGAGAACATCGACAATCTCTGGGGCATTACCGTTTCCATCAGTATTGAGGCTTCGCAGCCTCACATGTTGTGTGCTGGCTCTGGATTTATTCTTTGTTTGCTCGGTTTTGCCCCATTGCTGGCAAAAATGGCGTTCCAAGTGGGAATTTCCCCAAGCGCCACGTTCAAGAAGGGATGAAAAGAGCTCTGACTGGTTACATTTCCTGGGAAAGTGGTCCATTCCTTCCCACTGACACCTCTTAGACGGAGGAAAACTGAAATTGCTTTGACAGATTCAGTTCTGGTGGAAGTTCCTTTCCCTAAAGAGAGCCAGGTAAGCATTGCGATGTCGCTGAGATCCTCTCGCAAACAAACCAACCCCCCAAACCTCTCCCATACCTCCATCTCCTGCCACCCCCACCCCCACTGCACTCCCGTTAACTAGCCCACCCAGCTACCATGGTGGCCCCTGCCCAAGACCTCCAAATCCCCTACCCCCCCCCCCCCCCCCCCAATCCTTCCCCCCTGTCCACCCTTCCCCGCCCCCCTCCAAAAACAGAAAAGGTGCACTCACCCTTGGTTCTCCCGGCCATCAAGGACAAAAGAACATTTCAAGGGGAAAAGTTTCCCCAGAACAGAGAAAAGTAAAAACATCCTCACAAACTCCTCCAAAGTTCAATGTCCTCCTTCTCCTGCCAGTCCATTGTACATCGTAAACTCCATCACCTCCTCTGGCGTGCCAAAGTAAAGCTTGTGCTTCTGGAACATCATCCAGATGTGGGCCGGGTACAGCTTGCTGAATTTCACCCACTTCTTGGAGAGGGCTCCTTGACCCGATTATACCCGGCCCCCCTCTTCGTCGGCCCCGCCCCCAGGTCTTGGTACACCCGCAGCTCTTTCCCGTCCCAGGTGCACTTCCTCATCTGCCTCGCCCACTGAAGAATCTTCTCCTTATCTAGAAAGCGGTGCAACCTCACCACCATCGCCCTCTTGCAGCCCTGTGCACTCGATCGGCCTCCAGGGGCCGGTCAAAGGCCCCCACCACCATCAGCTTCTCCAGCATTTTGGCCATATACGTGCCAGCCTCCGAACTTTTGCTGCCTTCGGGCGACCTTCAGGTTTTGCCTCCTGGATTCTCCAGATCCTCTACCTTCTTCTTCAGTCTGTTCTGGGCCTCCTGCATCACCTCCACCTCAGCCACCAACGAGGCCAACTGCTCCTCGTGCTCCCCCACCGCCGCCTCCACATTGTGGCTCACCCACCCCGTGACTCCAGCCTCTGCTCCACTATCCCGCTCCCTGCTTTAACCGGCTCCACCACTTTGGCCAGGTCCTCAGAGCCTCCTTCCTCTGCCACTGAACTCAGTGTCCAGAAATTCCATCAGCTGCTCCGGTGACCGCTGGCAGGCAGAACAGTCCCTTTGCCCACCACTATCTTAGACTGTGGCACACAGACTCCTGTTCCAACAGCTCTTTTCATCTCCTCCCACTCCAAGTTCGTGGATCCATCCAGCAGCCACATCAGCGGAGTTACGCCTTCCCCGGGTACCCCTACACCTCTTTCCATCCAAAGTCTTCACCCTATAGACGGAGACAGGACCAAAAAATCCCACCTTGAGCGGGAGGCACCAAATGTGCAACCGCTCACTCCGTGGCTGCCACCGGAAGTCCCTGCTGACGAACTTTGCATCAAATGTTTATCAACCGAGAAAAATCTTACAATATTACGGCAGACAAGGAGGTTGGTAAGATCACAATACAAACACAAGAAGACACTTCAAATTCCCACTAACAGCTGGCTTGTAATGCAGAATAAGGTCAGCAGCGCGGGTTCAATTCCCGTACCCGCCTCCCCAAACAGGAGCCGGAATGTGGCAACTAGGAGCTTTTCACAATCACTTCATTGAAGCCTACTTGTGACAATAAGCGATTATTATTATTAACTTTATTGACAGTCACATAAACCAGTGAAGAATTACCACTCGCTTGACCCGAAGACTTCTTGTTTGGGACGAGCATAGTTGCAAAGAGTTTTTTTCTAGAGCATTCCTGAGAATTCACTTGATGCTTCTCCCTCAACCCGAGACACCAAAATCCGCACCCTAAACTCTGTGGGTGGGATACTCCGTCCCGCCATCCCAGTCTTCTGATACCGCGCCCCCACCGGTGGCAAGACTCTCTGTCTCGCCGACCAGCCAACGGGGTTTCCCATCGTGGGCAGCCCCGTGCCGTCGGGAAATCCCCAGCCCGGGAAAATCCCGCCAGCGGAGAATCCCGCCCATTGTCTGTTCCCGAAATTCAGCACCTCTGCTAAACTGGTCAATTCACTGAATGATATTGCTGACTATTCGGTCAGCCACTGGCCCAACAGATTTACAGCTTTACTCCTCAGAAAGCTTATAATTCATGCCCTCTCTCTCTCTGACACACACTGAATTCTCTCCTTCTTTTGTGTTTTCCTGCGTTAGTGACAATTGACCACCGTCGGCAGGCAACAGGAAAGTATTTTTTATACTTTGTGTGTTTCCTTCCAGAATCACAAAACGCATTTAAGCCCCATCTCTTCAACTTCAATGGTTGTAAAACCTCATTAAAAATGTATATTAAAAATGTATACAGAAAAAAAGATGGTGCCGGAGTTAGGCGCCTTCTTGCAAGCTGTGTCCAGCATACCCTCTAATTCTATCTTTTACTCTCATTTTATGCTTCTAAAACGTCATTCTAACTCTTTCAAACTCTCTAACAATGTTCTAATTATCTTTTCTCTACACCTTGCTATAACTGTAACATTATATTCTGCAGCCTCTCCGTCCTTCCCTAAGTACCGTATGCACTGTCTGTACAGCATGCAAGAGACAATACTTTTCACTGTATACTAATACATGTGACAATAATAAATCAAATCAAATATATATAGAAACAAGCACAAAAGTCCTGGCCTATAGTCAGGAAGCTATCCAAACTCTCCGGCACAGACAACGTAAATTAAATGAAAACCATTTTATCCTACACACAAGCGTATTCATATAATATATGTCATAATATACATCCATGTATATGATGGAGTGCAGACAGGCAGTGATTGACACTCAGGATGACCAGTGAGCACACAGAACACAGCAGCCAATCACCAGACAGGACACGACCACTATAAAGCCAGAGGGCACCAGTTTTCCCGCTCTCTAGGGATCCAGCCTCTGAGACAGTCAGAGCTCGTGAGCAGCAGCCAGTGCAAACACCATGTGGCAGTAAGATAGTCTGGTCAGGCTAGCCTCAGGTCTCCAGTGAAGTCAGCATAGTGTCAACCCACAGATAAGCATGTAATATAGTTAGATGTTGAATAAAATCGTGTTGCATCTCATCAAGTGTTGGAAGCCTGTCTCTCTCTACACTGCTTTAAACGCAGTCCACATAGACCCAGCTTATTCAACACATCAATATATATATTCAATTTAAAACTTATACATTGTTCATAACTAGGAATGCATGCATCCATGTACATTTTTCTGAGATGTGTTCTGAGTTCTTTCCATTGAAGCTTGACAGTGACGGTGCATTGCAGACTGGAATTATTAATTTTTTGTTGTCTATTGTGCTTCTGGGGAAGTTGAATTGTCTTCCATTCAAGTATGTCTCTCATATTGCTGCTGGCAATGCTTGGTGAATTGGGCAAGAAGGCAGCTGCATCACAAAACAAGGCATTTACAAGTTCCCTGACACTGTGGTAGATAACAGTCAGAGCCATTATAGACCAGAGCAGGATATACAAGTGTAAATCCTTACTTTTAGTGCCGCTGTTGAAACTTTCCTATTTGTTGATTATGTGTCCAGACCTGGATAGTTTTGTGACTATGGAGGTGCTTTTCCTGCTGCATTACGCCCGCCGCCAATTCCACTATTCCCGGTCGTGACGCTCCCGACCCGTAGAATCCAACGGAATCCGGATCGCCCTCGCTGGGCGCGATCCAGGTCAACATATTGAAATGAGTTGTTAAACTCATTTAAATACACGCAGCCCGTTCAAGGCTGGAGTCTCCCGGCTCACAAGGTTCACCGGCCCCCGTGGCGCACCGTGATGCCGGTGCCAATCAGTGCTGCCTTCCATAAATGGGACTCGTTTACTTTGTTTGCGTTGGTTCGAACCTTGGGAAGACCCCACTTGGTATATTCCACGCAATGGTCGCCACACTACCAGAAGGATGTGGAGGCTTTGGAGAGGGTGCAGAGGAGGTTTACCAGGATGTTGCTATAAGGAGAGGCTGAATAGACTCGGACTGTTTTCATTAGAAGGATGGAGGTTGAGGGGTGACTAATAGAGGTCTACAAGGTTATGAGGGGCATGGATAGAGTGGATGGGCAGCCACTCTTTCCCAGGGTAGAGGGGTCAGTCACCAGGGGGCACAGGTTTAAGGTCTGGAGGGCAAAGTTTAGAGGAGATGTGCGAGGCAGGTTTTTTGCACAGAGAGTGGTGAGTGCCTACAACGCGTTGCCAGGGGAGGTTGTGGAAGCCGATACATTAATGGCGTTAAAAGGCATCTTGACAAACACATGGCTAGGATGGGTATAGAGGGATATGGCACTAGGAAGTGCTGAGGGTTTTGGCAAAGGTTGGTATCGTGACCAGTACAGGCTTGGAGGGCTGAAGGGCCTGTTCCTGTGCTGTATTGTTCTTTGTTCTTTATATAAAAGGGCAGCTTAATTAATAGGAACCCTTTACTGAATATCCATTCCCACAGGAATGTCAATTGATTTCCTTGAATTCAAATTATTTACAGCCCAGGAATTCCACAGCAGAATCCTGTTGGTGTTTTCAAACATTCAGGTGATTTCACATTGTTATAACCTGATCAGAGACCGTGGGGTCAGCAACATCAGTGTCCCATTGGCCTCACCTGACTACAATCTCCCCGGGCGAGGGGGCAGAACTATACACGTAAGCAAGGGTTCGCTGGGGCATAAATACCCGGGACTGAGTGTGGGCCTGGAGTAGGAGACCCTTCAGGGAGCAGGAGTTGTATCTCGTAGGTCAAATAAATATTGAGTTTTCTTTCTTTTTTTTTTCTTTTTTTTAAAATTTAGAGTACCCAATTATTTTTTCCAATTAAGAGTGGCCAATCTACCTAGCCTGTACATCTTTGGGTTGTGGGGGTGAAACCCACGCAGACACGGGGAGAATGTGCAAACTCCACACGGACAGTGACCCAGGGCCAGGATTCGAACCCGGGTCCTCAGCGTCGTAGGCAGCAGTGCTAACCACTGTGCCACCGTGCTGCCCTAATATTGAGTTTTCTAACAGTCCGAGCTTTCATGTGGGCGCTCGCCTGGAACTTTACACACACGTAACAAAGCTTGTAAGAAACATTGTCTGTTTCAGAAAGCCAAACACAAGCCAAGTAATAAAGCAACTGCGGGTTTCTCTTCAGCAAACAGCTCAGTTAACTGTCAAATCTGTTAACGGCCATCTCACAATTTCTTTAGCTCCTGTTCTCAAGTGGGCATGAACATTCTCTCACACAACAGGGAAAAAAAGAACAAAGCTCCATGCAAGCTCCCTTCCATTTATTTTCCATTGGGAAAAGGGTAATAGCCGAGCATCATGTAGCGGTAATGATTTGATGCAATTATACTGAAAGAAATGACAGCTACCGTTTTACCCAAGACTTTTATCGACACTGCGGCACATTCAGCTGTCATCGGACTCAATATCAGACAGGAGTGCCTGAAGCGCTGAGGTTTTATTCTGACTCCATTTCATTGAGCGGCAAAATTATTTTCCCTTGGATATTGATCGAATAGGGTGCTGTTAAACGTTAGTCTGACAGTCCTGTGCTGATGCTTGGCAATTCTTTCTGTAACTGAGGTTGCAAAGCAGATGTGTTAGTAAGAATGGAGCACTCAGCTATTAGGATGCACTATGTGTGATGTGCATTGTATTCTTCCATATAATGTATACATGTCTGCCTTTTGGCGCATATTCAGGAATGTGCAATATTTCAAAGGGTGATGGACAGTCTGCTTCAGGGGCTACCATGGGTTGTAGCATACCGTGACAATGTCCCTATAACTGGGTCGACAGAAGCCGAGCATCTACCAAAGTTGGAAGAAGTGTTAAGGCTGGAGTTTCCGTCAGAGAATGAGAAGATCACCTTTTCAAGCCACCTTCCAGGGGCACTGTGATGACCTAACAAGGATGAAACCTTGTGGACGACAAAGTCAAGGCAACAGAGGAGGCACCTTCTGACAAAACTGAACTCAGATTATTTTGGGGGGATGGTAAACGACTGTGGATGCTTTTTTACCAAACATATCGAGGGTATTGGCCCCCTTGCATGTTCTGCTTTGGAATGTTCCCCAGGAGGAAGCTTTCAACAAAGAGAAGCAATTGCTACATTCCTCAAACCTGTTAGTACACTAGAATGAGCCTGGTGTCACAAAGCAGACTGATGTTATCTGTGACAGTATCCCAACTTGGTTCATGGGGTGCATCGTTTTGTTTTGGTGTCAGGAGTCATATTAAAGACTATTTATGAAAGTAAAGAAAAGAAAAATACACACAAACAGGACTACTCTACTCTCAGTCAATTACAGTATATGAATTACTAAACACACATGGTTTGTGTAGAAATATATCTGCGATACCTGAACTCCATCCAACATCCCATGTTGCCCAAACAACATCATAAATAAATAATTAGCTTATAATTACCACACAATACAGGGATGATCCTTAAGTCTGGGAAACGTCTTTTCCTGATCCAAGGAAGATATTTAAAACTGCAATTACAAAAGTTTTCTGCACTGCCTTGGCTCTGAGACGGGTAGGCTTGCTTGATGTCAATTGGTTTCGAGGATGCCAGCTGAAAAATGAACTCCTGGCTCAAGATCATCTGGCCAATTATATCTTTGTTCTTCTTTGCTTATGCCTTCTGTGCATTTGACTCTGCCCCATCACTTCCTTGACTCTTCATTAGCATATGTATACCGCATTGATCTGCCCAAATGTCTAGAAGGTGTTTCTCCCCATAATCATATCACATTTGATTCTTATATAAACTGCCTTCTGAACTAATTAATGGGGGACTACCTCATTGGGGCCTTTTGAATATTGGCTACTGCTGTCTCTAGGCAGATTTCTATCTGCTGCTGGCCATCTCACAACAATTGAACAATTGTTTTGTTCAATTCACTTTACTGCTATGTTAGGCGACATTATTAAAACTTTTCTGAACTGCTTTTGAAGCATTTATATCCTTTCCTAGATAAGGAGGACCAAAACTGCATTATTCCAAATGTGGATTGTTTCATCTCATTTCACTTTCCACTCGAGTGTATTTCAAGTAGTCAGCTGTGAAATTAACTGCAATGCTTCGAAACATCTCGCTCTCATTGACATCTCTTGGGCCATATCAAATAACGCCACCCAGGATCCCCACGGACATTGGCATCTCTTCTCCGGCACAGCACCTTTGACCTCTTGTGAGGAGGACCTCCCCCACTGATCTGGAAATGTGAGAGGCCGATTCATCGGACCCTGAGTCTGACATGGAGACTCAGCTAATAGAAGTCGCACAGGCCCAGTGGCACCAGCTGAACCCAGCACACGGTGGAACCACTCAGGTGTTCAGTCCGAAAATGTCGCCCTCCAGTCCGATACACCCCTCCGGGTCTGGCGCAGCGGATACCTGGGAGACAACCCCGAGTGAAGAGGGCGAAGTATTCCCCTCTTCAGCCGTCGAGATGGACAATGGGTGGGACTTGGGTTGGGTTTGGGGGGGGGAGGGGTTGCTAACATCCAATCCAAGGTCAAGGCATCTGCACCATTAGGTGTCCCAGAGTCTCATCTGAGCATCATCTCCCCAGGTGGGGGAGGGGGTGGAGCTACACTCTTAACCTAGAGGACCTTGGGATATAAATACCACGGCCCAAGCTTGGGCTGGGTGTGGGAAACCCTTCATGGAGTAGGAGTGTATTAGAATAGGTAAGTAAATGTGATTTTCTAAGTCGTCATCACCTCCGGACGGTCGCTCGCCTGGGACTTTACAGGAACCCAAAACAGTAATTACTAAAAGAAATTCTGCAGACCTCTGAAGACACATATTAGCTGTTTGAAAACTCTCAATGATGAGCCAAAACCTGTCTCAATTGCATTATACATCATTGATTATCTGACTAAAAATAGTACCTCTATCTCAGGGCATCAGTAAATCAATTTTTACTATTGCTAGAACTGTCAATGTAATTTTTCAGAGGTCTAAAGGTCCATGGGAACATTGGTAACGCTTAACGCAATAAAACATGTGGGAATAGTGAGTATCGGGCTGCATCACAGCCTGGTATGGCAACTGCTCGGCCCAGAACCGCAAGAAACTTCAGAGAGTCGTGAATACCGCCCAGTCCATCACACGAACCTGCCTCCCATCCATTGACTCTATCTACACCTCCCGCTGCCTGGGGAAAGTGGGCAGCATAATCAAAGACCCCTCCCACCTGCCTTACTCACTTTTCCAACTTCTTCCATCGGGCAGGAGATACAGAAGTCTGAGAACACGCACGAACAGACTCAAAAACGGCTTCTTCCCCGCTGTCACCAGACTCCTAAATGACCCTCTTATGGACTGACCTCATTAACACTACACCCTGTATGCTTCATCCGATGCCGGTGTTATGTAGTTACATTGTGTACCTTGTGTTGCCCTATTATGTATTTTCTTTTATTCCCTTTTCTTCCCGTGTACTTAATGATCTGCTGAGCTGCTCGCAGAAAAATACTTTTCACTGTACCTCGGTACACGTTACAATAAACAAATCCAATCCAATCCAATCCAATTGTCTCATTCCAGTAAAACTCCTACAATACAATTGTTCGCAATACATTGTTAATTCTGCCTGACATCAACATTAATTTATATGAAGAACTGGTGTTTAGTAAAGTAAAAGTATTGGGTGGAATTCTGCGCAAGGCCCGACGCCGTCGTGAAACCCGGAGAGGTTCACAACGGCGTCGGAAGCCTCTCCCGGCCCCCTATTCTCCCCTCCCCGGGGGGATAGGAGGGCCGTACCGGGAAACTTGGCCGCCGGGCCTTGTCCCTGGCTTCAAGGCCCGGCGCGCCAAGAATGAGGCCGCGGCGGCGCCTAATGACGTCAGCCGTGCATGCGCGGGTTGGACAGCTCAAACCCGCGCATGCGCAGTTGCCGTCTTTCCCCTCAGCCGCCCCGCAAGACGTGGCGGCTTGATCTTGCGGGGCGGCGGAGGGGAAAGAGTGCGTCCCCTTGAGACGCCGACCCGACGATCGGTGGGCACCAATCGCGGGCCCATCCCCTCCCGAGCACGGTCGTAGTGCACGATCCCCGATCCGCCCCCCCCCCCTAGGCCCCACACTTACCTGGCGTGCCATGTTCACGGCGGCAGCGACCAGGTGTGGTTGCCGCCGTCATGAACAGGTCGGGAACGGCAGGCCGCTCAGCCCATCCGGGCCGGAGAATCGCAGGCCGCCGTGAAAAACGAGCGGCGTTTCGCAAAACCGGATACGCTATTTGGGGGGGGAGAATAGCGGGATGTGCGGGAGTGGTTGCGGAGAATCGCGCCCCTATTTGTCATGCATTTTCCTGCATTAATTTCACAACAGTATAATGTTCACTAAGGATCAGATTAGGCCAAAACCTAAGTAATCAAATCAGTGAGCTGTCAGTCACACACTCCTGTTCCTCATGCCTCCAAATTTAGGGAAGAGATTTTTAAGAAACTTAGGGCCTGATCCTGTGCCACGCTGCGCAAGAAAAGAAACTTGACATGGTGCAGCGTAGCCGGTGAAAGCCAGGAGACCTCGCTCCTCGGATCAACCCAGCTCGCAACGCCTTGTGAGATTCAATGCGATCTTGCCAGTCGTTACGAGGTGAATCACACCCACAATGGCGGGATTGCTTTTTGGCAAATCTGCATATTAGAGCGAGACTGTGAGCATTCCTCTGATGTGCAGATTCCCGAGGTACCTGAGGCTTTGGGATTCAATCCCATTGCCTCAGAGACCTCGGACAAGCGCCGTTTAGCACTGATCCCCACAAACAGGCACCAGACGGAACGGCACTGGTGCAGGTCTCTCAGGGGATCGTAGGCCTCCAGTTACATGCCCTTTGGGGAGGGTGGTGCCCTGGCACTGCTGGCACTGCCACCTGGGTGCCAGCCTGGCACTGCCCAGGTGCCCAGGTTACATTGCCAGCTGGCAGGGGCGTTGCCAGAGTGCCAGGTACGCACTGCCAAGGTGCCAAGCTGGCAATATTTGCACATGCTCGATCGGCCCGGGGTTCCCGGCGTAGGTGTTGGGGGAATGTGGGGGGTAGCAGGTGACCCTCCCATAGTGCCTTTGGGCTATGGCGGGAGGTCGTTGATTCTTTCGTGGGCCTCGGAGACCAGGCCACCATTTAAAAATGGCGTCCCGATCTCTCGCTACAAAAGGGAGTTCCGGCGGACAGAGCTCCCCACTGCAAAAAACGGGACTATGTGGGGCCTTGGCCACACCTTTCCCGTATAGGCCCCTTATTTAACGTGAGTCGTGTTTTATAGCCATGTGTTTATCGGCACTGCGAGCGCTGGGAAACACGCGGCTAAACGCGTTCGTCTTGGTTGATTAGGCTGCTGATAAACCGAGTTCGGCACGACACTGGCTACATTCAGGGCAGTTCAATTTTAGGAAATGGTCCTAAAACAGGCTCATTAACATATACAAGGAATCTAATTTGCTACAATCCCCATGTATAGTGGGCAGGATTCTCCGCACCCCGACGCTGAAATCGCGTTCGGCGATAGGGCGGAGAATCCAATTTAACGCCGAAATCTGGCCCAGCGCCGGTCCGGCGATTCTCCAGGACCCCAGAATCGGCGTGACCGCGGAGTATGCCGCGGGGGGGGGGGGGGCTCATTGACAGAGGCCAGCCCAGTGATCCTCCGCTTCCGACCGGCTGAGTTCCCGATGGCGTGGAACTAACCACCTATTGCCAGGCAGGATGCTGGTTGGCTGCGGACTCAGTCCACGGCTGCCTTGGTGGGGGACGGGGGGATCGGACACCGGGGGGGGGGGGAGGGGGGGGGCAGGCCTTATAGGCGGCCAGGGTTAAGATCCGCGCGGTCAGATCCTCGGGCGCACAGCCAATCGGGGGCTCTAATTTTGATGTCTGCCTCCGCGGTCTGAGTCCGCCATGGTGCTCGGCGTGGCCGCTGGAGGCCGCCGCCGTGCGTATGCGCGGACTCCAAACCGGAATTATGGGGGCCCGGTATCCGCAGCTACAGCTGCGAGATTCACTCCGGAACCCTGCGAGCCCCCTGCAGGGCTGTGAATTAGCTGTACTTTTCCCCAAGAATCTCCACAGTAAACCTCCAGGGTTTTTCCTCCAGCGTGGGGACATAGTCCCATCGTGGGAGAATCCAGCCTAGTATTTCCACATTTTTTTGGGCGGAACTCTGCCATCTGAGGCTAAGTCCTGTGGTGGGGGGCAGGGACGGGGATGGTTTCCTGCCATTGAGAGCGAGGGAAAACCAAGCCACACCTTGGGCAGCACGGTAGCACAAGTGGCTGGCACTGTGGCTTCACAGCGCCAGGGTCCCAGGTTCGAGTCCGGCTTGGGTCACTGTCTGTGTGGAGTCTGCATGTCCTCCCCATGTCTGCGTGGGTTTCCTCCGGGTGCTCCGGTTTCCTCCCACAGTCAAAAGACGTGCAGGTTAGGTGGATTGGCCATGATAAATTGCCCTTAGTGTTCAAAAAAGGTTAGATGGGGTTATTGGATTACGGGGATAGGGTAGATGCGAGGGTTTAAGTGGGTCGGTGCAGACTCGATAGGCTGAATGGCCTCCTTCTGCACTGTAAGTCCTATGTTCTTCTGGCCCGACCTCATTAATTATGCATCCGTCTGTTTTGCGCTGTATTCTGTGGCAGGCGGGCTTGATGGAGCAGATTCCACCATCCCGGACAGCATATTTAAAGGCGCCTGGAATCGTTTCTGTCAGCACCTATCATTGAGGAGGAGTCAGAAAGGGGGACAAGGGGGTCTGGTGCCCAAGATTGGCGATGTCGCCCTGCAAAATAATAATAATAACAATAATAATAATGACCTCCTCAACCATGTTGAGTCTCTACCCATCCAATGGTAGGAGGGGGCCCAGCGCAGGGGAACAAATAGGTTGATGCTGTTAGTGCCCAGGATCTCAGCAATACAAGCAGATGAATGACTTGATTCTCTCCGCTAGGATAAGTCTCACCCATAGTTGGACAATCCACAAAGACTCGAAAATGTCAGGGTCCAAGAAGCAATGGCTTGTCCGCTTCAGTGCATCCACATTGCGGTGGGGTGACCACTATGCCCTCTACACCCTTCAACAGGCACGGCTCACTGCATGGGGAGGGACTCGGCATAGAGGCAGACGGAACTAGCAAACTCCACATCACATGCATGTACGAGCCTTCCTCTTGCATACGGTCAGCGGTCTGGAGGCAGCTAGTCAGCAACCTCCACCCAATCTGCACCAGTGATGAACTGCCACACGGAAGTGGGTATGTTACAAGGCGGGGAACGATCTGAAATGGAATGCTCCAGCCGCTGGGACCCCTTTCACGCATTCTCTTCTTTGTGTAGGAGGAGCTCTGTCACAACCGAATGGGACGGGAGATGACCTGAGGGGGTCGACCACATGCGAGGGCTCGAACTGAGCCTGAAGAGAAGGGTTCAGAGGTCGCAGGAGTGGATCAGGACAGAGCTATCGGGGATGAGGAGTTTGCCCATCTGGGTAAGGATTCCTCCATTGAATGGAAACCACGTTTGTCCAGTTGTATTCTGGGCCAGCATGTTTTCCGGCTGGAATTATGGAGAATTGGGAGTAGGTGAATGATTCGGGTCGGGCCTTCGTCTGCATCCCATTGGTAGGATGCAAGTCAGTGTCGTGCTGGCCTCCAGCGCGCACCCAGTCCGCCATGGAGGGCACCTGTAGATCCCGCAGCAAATTCGAGCTGAATCCATTTTCAATTTGTAATTACTCTTTTGTTTTGGGTATACAGTGTGATTACAGCAAGTGCACAAATTTCATGATACATTCGGGGAAATGAATAGAGCAAAAAAATTCCCAAACAAGAAAAACTCCCATTTGTATTCCTTCGTCACCCATTTCGCAGCAGCGTCTCAAAGTGCTTCATGTGCAATAACCACAAAGTGCAGCAACTTAAACTACAAAATGCCCAGACATTTGAAACACAAATCTCTCCAGATGGGACATGTGACCAGTTTATCCATTTTGGTGGTGTTGCTGAGTTAGGAACGTGTGCAAGGACACCTGAAAAATGAACACATTTCATTCTTTCAGAACAGCTGGCAGTAAATGAACACGACTCTCCTGCTCCGCAGTTTCCCCCTGAAGACGATTAATTTGTGATTTGCCCTACTTTAGATGTAGCTGATCACTGCGAACAGTCACCAAGTGGAGTTGGTAATTTGATACTTTCTGGAACACAAAGAGAAGAGATTCTCCCGATAGCAATAGCCTCACTTCGCGCAAATACATTTCTTTGTAACCCTCCTTTCGGACAAGTTATATTATTATCTACTCGGTTATGATGAATTGCTTTTCTGATCAAAGGTGACAGAGTTCACAAAAAAACTTTTTTGATGCAAACTGAAATAAATTAGGCCCAAAGTTCCTCCCAGGCCTGTGTCCATTATAATGACAGAGGACACAGTGGGGTGGATTCTCTGCCGCCTGCCGCCAATAGTGTGATTCCCAATTTGGCGGAGAATCAATCGCTGGGCCCATTGCTCCAATCCCCCACTGGCAGCGGCAGCAGAGCGCTTTGTGTCCTGTGCCGGAGGAAGGATGTAAACCCTATTAGAATACCCCATCAGACACACAACAGAGACCCCCCCCCCCATCAGACACCCCCATCAGAGACACACCATCAGACACCCTTGACTGACAGCTGAAGATCAGTCCAGGCAGTAATCACTGCATTTTCACTTACCCTTCCCTAGCATCTGCTGCCTCAGACACAAGGGTTCAAAGCAGTAGCTGTTACAAGTGGCACAGGCTTCCTTGAAAGCCCAGGACTGAAATCCCTTGATAGCCTTTGAAATGCAGACCTTCCATTCAATTACACACAGCAATACGTTGCATTAGCCAGTGATTGACATTTTTATTACTCCAGAGTCAGCTGGCTCGTGGAATGTTCATTGATCTTTCCCTTCACACTTGAATGCACCTCCATTACCGTGCTTTGATACTAACTGCAATATTTATGAATACTCTTGCTATGGTTGACATCAAAAGCAGCTAAATGCTTTGACTTCCTCTTTTTTGCAGCAGGAAGCTGGTGAGGGGGGGGGGGAGCAAGGGGGTCATGCCAGGCCCCACTCCTAGCGCCAGCAAACACCAGGAGCGATTCTACTCCAGGGGGAGAACTTGAGTCTCCCAAACGGAGAATCCTGCCCAATGGACGGGAGTCTCCGGCCGCCGAGCCGTGGGTTCCTCAGCGATGGAATTCTCTATTCCTGCCGCTGTCAATGGGAATTTGGATTGAAACTATCGGGAAAACCACGAGGAGGGTGGGCTCTCTGTGGGATAAGAGAATCCCGACGGCCAGAGAGAATTCCAGCTGTATGTTATCGCCACCCAGAGTGAGAATAATATCCAATCAGAGATTGGACAAGATCACAAATTGTCTGATAACAGTCATTTGGACGCAGCTGAGAATTTCACACTTTCCTGATTTTTTTCAATGCTCTGTGACAGCTTTTCACTGAGTGTAGGGCGGGTTAGGTGGATGGGTTTTCTGCTAACCCATAAGTGCTTTAGTGAAGCAGCATTAGAGGGACAATCGAGCTTGTAACTATCTCTGGGGTTCTCAACAATCAGATACTTTTATTAATCTTGAAGATGACAAAAAAAACCTCAGCTTCCCCTCCTTTTTAACACAAAAATGTTCGCAATTTTTTTGGATATCAAATATATATTTCTTTAAATCCTGAGATTTATGGCCCCGTGTTTTTCAGTGTCGCCACTGACTGGGGTAAGGAGAACACTCATTAGTTTTGGAATCCTCCCCTTTTAACTCTCGAGATGTTGATTAGATAGTCAACATCTTTTCCCAAAGGTAGAGGCATCTGGAACGAGAGGGCATAGGTTTAAGGTGAGAGGGGAGAAATACAAGAGAGACCAGAGGGGACATTTCTTCACATAGAGGGTGGTGAGCATCTGGAACAGGCTGCCAGAGGCAGTGGTAGAGGCGGGTACAATTTTTTCCTTTAAAAAAGTTGCACAGTTACATGGGCAGGGTGGGTATAGCTTAGTGATAGAAACTGGGCAGCATGGACAAGCTGGGCCGAAGGGCCTGTTTCTATGCTGTAAACATCTATGACTCGATGAGTTTCCGACACCCGCTGGGCTACATTACTGAATGTTAAAAAAAGAGGAGGACTAATTTTAACGTTCTCCAAGGCGGTCTTCAGGACACGCGACAATGCAGAATTGCCGAGCAAAATCTTATAGCTAAGTTCCGCATGCATGAGTGCGGCCTCAACCGGGATCTTGGATTCAATACGCATTACATTCACCCCCCACCATCTGGCCTGGGCTTGCAAAATTCCTACCAACTGTTCTGGCTTGAGACAATTCACACCTCTTTAACCTGTGATTATCCCTCTCCCTGGATCTGTAATGATTTGATTACCCGCAAATGCTCGCATTCCAAGTATTGTCCAGCATCTCTGACTTTGTCTATATAAATGTTTCTGGAACATACCTCGCCATTCACCTGAGGAAGGAGCTGCGCTCCGAAAGCTCGTGTTTGAAACAAACCTGTTGGACTTTAACCTGGTGTTGTAAGACTTCTTACTGTGCTCGCCCCAGTCCAACGCCAGCATCTCCACATCATAATTTTAACCTGGAGAAGGCTCGGGATTGCGATGAACTTGGAAAGTAGTTCACGTTGACACGCGTCAATCAGATAAGTGAGGAACCTTACAAATCATTTCGGAAAATATAAAACAAAACATGAGTGCAATGGGACTTTGGCAGCTGAATCCTATGGATGATGTTAATTGCTTTCCCAGCGTTACACAGAGATGTAACAGGTGCTTATTGGGTCAATGTTTGTTTTTAAAGAGCAGCATTTTATATGTATAAGAGGATACCTGACTTGCCTTTTGTCCTGAACATAATCAGGAGAAATAGGTTGTGCAGTGCACCGCAGTACTTCAGTTGCTCTTTAGCTGCAAAGTACTAATGTTTATTAAATGTAAATGGGCTGCCGTTAACAGCTAATGAAGTCGAGATATATTAACCTCAGTATATCGACATTGTGGAGAAGGGCAGTATGTTAATAGCAGGTTGAACAGTGAGCAGCAAAAGGGATGGATGTGCTAATGTGCTAAGTGGTATGGTGATCGCTATTGCTACCCACTTTGAAAAGTCATCAGATTTTAATCGGCAACTGCACAAATCCTGTCTGACCAAATCACTTGCCACAGCTGCGTGAGCCTCAGTTAAAGGCACAATTCTTAATTAACATCTGGACTGTCCCACACGTTCAGAAGTCTGAAATGTCGAGATTGTGCCACAAGAACTTAAAAAATACGGCAGCAGGAGTTACAAGTTGTTACTCCC
Organism: Scyliorhinus canicula; assembly: GCF_902713615.1. NCBI lineage: Eukaryota > Metazoa > Chordata > Chondrichthyes > Carcharhiniformes > Scyliorhinidae > Scyliorhinus > Scyliorhinus canicula. Next base: position 6,365,140 of record NC_052165.1, on the reverse strand, counting down.
GGGTTTAAGCAATGGCTTCATGCATGATCAAAGCGTGTTAAAGTGGAAGTGACATATCCTGATAATTATTCACAGGGAAGAGGCCTTGCACCAAGTCCTGATTTTCCAAAGCATCAGCTCTAGGGCGGCTCCTTGCTGCGGGCTGTTATGTAAACCGTGCAAAGCTGGCCTGACATAACCGATTTTCAGCACATAATGGCTAACTTCGGGCCAAAGCTTCGGCCATTCTATTAGCACAGGCCGGATTTAAGCAGGATAATTATTTAAATTTGGTCCCCTGCCGAAATTCTATTCCACTCACAGCAAGCAGCCCACCCGCCTACATGGGGCGCATCAGGAAACTTGGGTGGGGCGGGCTGACTCAGTGTGGGGTGGGTGGGGAGAGGTGGGGCGGGCTGGCTCAGGGTCGGGTGGGTGGGGTGAGGCAGGGCAGGCTGGTTCAGTGTGGGGTGGGTGGGGAGAGGTGGGGTGGGCTGGCTCAGTGTGGGGTGGGTGGGGAGAGGTGGGGCGGGCTGGCTCAGTGTGGGGTGGGTGGGGAGAGGTGGGGCGGGCTGACTGTGTGGGGTGGGTGGGGAGAGGTGGGGCGGGCTGGCTCAGTGTGGGGTGGGTGGGGTGAGGTGGGGCGTGCTGACTGTGTGGGGTGGGTGGGGAGAGGTGGGGCAGGCTGGTTCAGTGTGGGGTGGGTGGGGAGAGGTCGGGCAGGCTGGCTCAGTGTGGGGTGGGTGGGGAGAGGTGGGGCAGGCTGGTTCAGTGTGGTGTGGGTGGGGTGAGGCGGGGCGGGCTGGCTCAGTGTGGGGTGGGTGGGGAGAGGTGGGGCAGGCTGGTTCAGTGTGGTGTGGGTGGCGTGAGGCGGGGCGGGCTGGCTCAGTGTGGGGTGGGTGGGGAGAGGTGGGGCGGGCTGGCTTAGGTTTGGGTGGCGCGAGGCGAGGCGGGCTGGCTCAGTGTGGGGTGGGGTGGGTGGGGTGAGGCGGGGTGGGCTTGCTCTGGGTGGGGTGGGTGGGGTGAGGCGGGGTGGGCTTGCTCAGGGTGGGGTGGGGCGAGGTGGGGCGAGGCAGGCTGGCTCAGTGTGGTGTGGGTGGGGTGAGGTGGGGCGAGGTGGGGCGGGGCGGGCTGGCTCAGGGTGGGGTGGGGCGAGGTGGGGCGAGGCAGGCTGACTCAGTGTGGGGTGGGTGGGGTGAGGCAGGGCGGGCTGACTCAGTGTGGGGTGGGTGGGGTGAGGCAGGGCGGGCTGACTCGGTGTGGTGTGGGTGGGGTGAGGTGGGGCGGGCTGACTCAGGGTGGGGTGGGTGGGGTGAGGCAGGGCGGGCTGACTCAGTGTGGGGTGGGTGGGGTGAGGCAGGGCGGGCTGACTCAGTGTGGGGTGGGTGGGGTGAGGCAGGGCGGGCTGACTCAGTGTGGGGTGGGTGGGGTGAGGCGGGGCGGGCTGACTCAGTGTGGGGTGGGTGGGGTGAGGCGGGGCGGGCTGACTCGGTGTGGTGTGGGTGGGGTGAGGCAGGGCGGGCTGACTCAGGGTGGGGTGGGGCAAGGTGGGGCAGGGCGGGCTGGCTCAGTGTGGGGTGGGGTGGGTGGGGTGAGGCGGGGCGGGCTGACTCAGGGTGGGGTGGGTGGGGTGAGGCAGGGCGGGCTGGCTCAGTGTGGTGTGGGTGGGGTGAGGCAGGGCGGGCTGACTCAGGGTGGGGTGGGTGGGGTGAGGCAGGGCGGGCTGACTCGGTGTGGGGTGGGTGGGGTGAGGCGGGGCGGGCTGGCTCGGTGTGGGGTGGGTGGGGTGAGGCGGGGCGGGCTGGCTCGGTGTGGGGTGGGTGGGGTGAGGCGGGGCGGGCTGACTCAGGGTGGGGTGAGGTGGGGCAAGGTGGGGCGGGCTGACTCAGGGTGGGGTGGGGCAAGGTGGGGCAGGGCGGGCTGGCTCAGTGTGGGGTGGGGTGGGTGGGGAGAGGCGGGGTGGGCTGGCTCAGGGTGGGGTGGGGCATGGTGGGGCGGGGCAGGCTGGCTCAGGGTGGGGTAAGGTGGGGTGGGGCGGGCTGGCTCAGTGTGGGGTGGGGTGAGGCAGAGCGGGCTGGATCAGTGTGGGGTGGGGTGGGTGGGGCGGGGCAGGCTGGCTCAGTGTGGGGTGGGGTGGGTGGGGTGGGCTGGCTCAGGGTGGGGTGGGGTGGGTGGGGTGAGGCGGGGCGGGCTGGATCAGTGTGGGGTGGGGTGGGGTGAGGCGGGGCGGGCTGGCTCAGGGTGGGGTGGGTGGCGTGAGGCGGGGCAGGCTGGATCAGTGTGGGGTGGGGTGGGGTGGGGCGGGGCGGGCTGGCTCAGGGTGGGGGGGGTGGCGTGAGGCGGGGCAGGCTGGATCAGTGTGGGGTGGGGTGGGGTGAGGCGGGGCGGGCTGGCTCAGGGTGGGGTGGGGTGGGTGGGGTGAGGCGGGGCGGGCTGGCTCGGTGTGGGGTGGGTGGCGTGAGGCGGGGCAGGCTGGATCAGTGTGGGGTGGGGTGGGGTGAGGCGGAGCGGGCTGGCTCAGGGTGGGGTGGGGTGAGGCGGAGCGGGCTGACTCAGGGTGGGGTGGGGCGGGCTGGCTCAGGGTGGGGTGGGGCGAGGTTCGACGGGGCGGGCTGGCTCAGGGTGGGGTAAGGTGGGGTGGGGCGGGCTGGCTCAGAGTGGGGTGGGGTGGGGTGAGGCGGAGCGGGCTGGATCAGTGTGGGGTGGGGTGGGTGGGGCGGGGCAGGCTGGCTCAGTGTGGGGTGGGTGGGGTGGGGTGGGCTGGCTCAGGGTGGGGTGGGGTGGGGTGAGGCGGAGCGGGCTGGATCAGTGTGGGGTGGGGTGGGTGGGGCGGGGCGGGCTGGCTCAGTGTGGGGTGGGTGGGGTGGGGTGGGCTGGCTCAGGGTGGGGTGGGTGGGGTTAGGCGGGGTGGGCTGGATCAGTGTGGGGTGGGGTGGGGTGGGCTGGCTCAGGGTGGGGTGGGTGGGGTTAGGCGGGGTGGGCTGGATCAGTGTGGGGTGGGGTGGGGTGAGGCGGAGCGGGCTGGATCAGTGTGGGGTGGGGTGGGTGGGGCGGGGCGGGCTGGCTCAGTGTGGGGTGGGGTGGGTGGGGTGGGGTGGGCTGGCTCAGGGTGGGGTGGGGTGGGGTTAGGTGGGGTGGGCTGGATCAGTGTGGGGTGGGGTGGGGTGGTGCTGGCTGGCTCAGGGTAGGGTGAGGTGGGGCGGGCTGACTCAGGGTGGGGCGGGCTGGCTCAGGGTTGGGTGGGGTGGGGCGAGGCAGGGCGGGCTGGCTCAGGGTGGGGTGGGGCGGGGTGGGGCGGGGTGGGGCGGGGTGGGGCGGGCTGGCTCAGAGTGGGGTGGGGTGGGGCGGGCTGGCTCAGGGTGGGGTGGGGCGAGGCAGGGCTGGCTCAGGTTGGGGTGGGGCGGGCTGGCTCAGGTTGGGGTGGGGCGGGGTGGGGCGGGCTGGCTCAGGTTGGGGTGGGGCGGGGTGGGGCGGGCTGGCTCAGGTTGGGGTGGGGCGGGCTGGCTCAGGTTGGGGTGGGGCGGGGTGCGGCGGGCTGGCTCAGGTTGGGGTGGGGCGGGCTGGCTCAGGTTGGGGTGGGGCGGGGTGCGGCGGGCTGGCTCAGGTTGGGGTAGGGCGGGCTGGCTCAGGTTGGGGTGGGGCGGGCTGGCTCGGGGTGGGGTGGGCCGAGGCAGGGTGGCTGGCTCAGGGTGGGGTGGGGCGAGGCGGGGCGGGCTGGCTCAGGGTGGGGTGGGGCGGGCTGGCTCGGGGTGGGGTGGGGCGGGCTGGCTCAGGGTGGGGTGGGGCGGGCTGGCTCAGGGTGGGGTGGGGCGAGGCGGGGTGGGCTGGCTCGGGGTGGGGTGGGGCAAGGTGGGCTGGCTCTGGGTGGGGTGGGGTGAGGCGGGGTGGGCTGGCTCAGGGTGGGGTGGGGCAAGTCAGGGCGGGCTGGCTCAGGGTGGGGTGGGGCGGGCTGGCTCAGGGTGGGGTGGGGCGAGGCGGGGTGGGCTGGCTCGGGGTGGGGTGGGGCGAGGTGGGCTGGCTCTGGGTGGGGTGGGGTGAGGCGGGGCGGGCTGGCTCAGGGTGGGGTGGGGCAAGTCAGGGCGGGCTGGCTCAGGGTGGGGTGGGGCAAGTCAGGGCGGGCTGGCTCAGGGTGGGGTGGGGCAAGTCAGGGCGGGCTGGGTCGGGGTGGGGTGAGACAGGGTGGACTGGATCTCCATTTTTCAGATTTCCTCCGTCACGTCAGCAAGACCAGCAACAGCGCCCACAGCCCTCTGGAAAACAGTGTGGGGAGCAGTGAGAAATTACTGAGCCAGGGGAGACACGGCCAGTAGAGAGTGAGGTAAATACTGAGCCAGGGGAGACATGGCCAGTAGAGAGTGAGGTAAATACTGAGCCAGGGGAGACATGGCCAGTAGAGAGTGAGGTAAATACTGAGCCAGGGGAGACATGGCCAGTAGATAGTGAGGTAAATACTGAGCCAGGGGAGACATGGCCAGTAGAGAGTGAGGTAAATACTGAGCCTGGGGAGACATGGCCAGTAGAGAGTGAGGTAAATACTGAGCCAGGGGAGACACGGCCAGTAGAGAGTGAGGTAAATACTGAGCCTGGGGAGACATGGCCAGTAGAGAGTGAGGTAAATACTGAGCCAGGGGAGACACGGCCAGTAGAGAGTGAGGTAAATACTGAGCCAGGGGAGACATGGCCAGTAGAGAGTGAGGTAAATACTGAGCCAGGGGAGACATGGCCAGTAGAGAGTGAGGTAAATACTGAGCCAGGGGAGACACGGCCAGTAGAGAGTGAGGTAACAGAGTAGTTCTGCTCACAGGATATACCACCCGCGTCTCCAGGCGTTCAGGACATCATGCCTGATGGAGTTGGACATGTACAGCCCCCTAGAAAAACCTGCTGGACCTGTTGGCCACATCAGAAACTGTCATAGTCATCACCACCCTCATCCTTTGTGACTCTGGGCACCTTTTATGTCTGAGCCACAGATACATCCAGGATCTGCTCATCTGGGCTGGAAACTATGTCAACATTTCTTGCGATCATTAGAGTGAGCAGCCACTTAGCTTTCTAGCTCTAATTGGTGTCCCAGTGCTGGTGCGAGGTGGCATCGACAGCATGCACCTGGTGCTCAGGGTACTTACAGACCAACCAGGAGTATTCACCAACTCCATCAATGTGTCGCTGGTGCGAAAGCATTGAAAGATCTTTCTGCAGCTGTGCATGAGATTCCCAGGATGCTCTTGTCTTGTGGTTATTGACGTTCCCTCACTGCTCCCATCTGGAAGCAGGCTTATGTGGTGACCACACGGCAACAAGGAATAAGCACGATAAATTTGGCCCATGACACTCATCAGAAACTCAACTGCTCCTGCCCGCCAATATAAAGGGGTCCCGAGTTGTTCTGATTCGGTGAAAATCCAGATACTGCCGTCTGAACAAACCTTTCAGCCCACACCAATCAGGCTCGCCAGAATGGTTTTACCTATGCTGTGCTCTGAGAAACTTTCAGAGGGATAGGAATGAGAAGAAGAGGGGGAAGATATGAAGATAATGCTCCCGGAGATGCTCATACTGCTACCCAGGACTCAGGGGTCCATTATTAAATGTGTTGTCAAGCCACCCAACACCCTGGGACCAAGCAGGTGAACAATAATAATATTTGTGAGGGCGGAGGAAAGAACAACTTATCAAAGTGACATCTTTTCGGAAACCCATGTGACCGCCCCCTTGCCGTCCTCATCCTTTCTCTGTCAAGCCTACATGTGGCTGCGATGCCATCCGGCAGTGGTCGAGCCAGTTCCATCACACCCTTGCCCTGGCTGCTCTAACACTCCCGGCTGAATTGCTCCCGGTTTCGGAACCTCTGAGGGCTCCACCAAACCTGTAACTGTGCAGGGGCAGACTCTGGGGTGAAAGGTTAATAGTCCAAATACTTTGATTGATGTCGCCAGTTGCATGAGCCAATTTCCATCATCCCCTTGAAATGAAATGAAATGAAAATCGCTTATTGTCACGAGTAGGCTTCAAATGAAGTGACTGTGAAAAGCCCCTAGTCGCCACATTCCGGCACCTGTTCAGGGTGGCTGGTACGGGAATTGAACCCTCGTTGCTGGCCTGCCTTGGCCTGCTTTTAAAGCCAGCTATTTAGCCCAGTGTGCTAAACCAGCCCATTCATGGCCAAGCCACATGTCACTGCTCCCATGGTGCTGGAGTACGTTTTGATCATAGATCATTGCGTCTGCAAGGTCAAGACGAAGGTATCTGTCAGCGTACGTAAGGTACCAGACAGACTGGCACCCAGAGTCTGCACAGTGGTGTTGCAGGCACAAATGGACTCATTTGATTGGAGCGTATAACAGCCTATGGCAGAGGTCGCCCTATCCAGGGAAGAGTACATTGTTTCAGTGACCTGTGATATTGACAGATTCCTTTCATCTGCAAACAATCGCAGTGAGTGTAGTTTGAAGGTCCTGCTAGTCTAGCTCACATTCCCTGCTGCTCCGTAATTCTGGAATGATTATTCTCATCCAATGGATTCACTTTGCAAATCCTCCTCACCCAGTTCAGTTCAGGCTCCGCCAGATGCGCTTGGCTTTAGACCCCAGAACAACCTAGCGAATGGGCGCCATCCAACGGCCACACTGCGCCCGAAAAGCAGCTCGCCACGGTGCAGCGCGGCCAATAAAAGCCGGGAGACCCCGTTCCCGGGATCTACCCGGCTCGCACTGCCTCCCGCGATCCAACACAATCACTTCTCAGCAATTAGAGCGAGATAGCTAGTATCACTTTAAATGCAGTTTCCTGAGGTACCCGAGGCGTTTGAATCTACCCCCTTCTCCTGGGACACCTCGGGTGAACGACATTCAGCACTAATCTCCACAAACAGGGGCAAGATAGAACGGCACTGGTGGGGTTAACCTAGGGGATCGGAGTCCCCCAGGCGCATGCCCTTTGGGTAGCGTGGTACATTGGCACTGACAGTGCTGCCTGGGTGCCCTGGCACTACCAGTCTGGTCACCTTGGCACTGGCACCTGGGTGCCAAGTTGCCCAGGTGGCACTGTGAGGTGGCAGGGGCACTGCCTGGGTGCCAGGTTGGTGCTGCCATGGGGCCAAGCGGGCATTTTCTGTACGGGTGAGGTCGGGCCAGGGGTGCCCTGTGCAGGTGTTGGGGGGGTGCAGGAGGGGGGGGGGGTGCCGAGTGACCCTCCCATAGTGAATTGGGGCTTGGGGGGGGGGGGGGGGGGGGAGATCAGGGGTCATGTCTGGGGCTTTGGAGATCGGGACGCTATTTAAAACTGGCATCCCGATCTCTCGTTACAGTGAGGGATTCCGGTGAGCAGAGCTCCCACTGTACAAATCGGGGCAATGTGCTGCCTCAGCCACGCATTCCCCACTGAGGCCCCTTATTTAATGAGAGCGGCGTTGCATAGTCATGTGTTTCTCTGCGAGCACCAGGAAACACGCGGCTGAACACGCTCGCTATGCGACTTTGTTCCCGTTTGGTTGAATCGCGCACAATGACAAACAACCGATTATTCTGTGTCGGTTGTGTTGGCTGAGGGAGGAAATGTTTTGCCCAGACACCATGACATCACCCCACTCCTCTTCAAACATCAATGCCATTTCCTGTGCAGGATTTCAGGATACTTTACCAGGCCAGCTGGTGAGCTTAAGAAAACGATACAGATTTAATAAAAACAATAACCTCTCTAACCAATCACTTTCTGATTGATTCCAGGCAAGAAAAAGAACTGTTTAAAATGTTACAAACCAGACACAATTTCACCAGCACGAGACTCGTCGGACGTGTTAGAAACTAAGGGGGAAACCCACTTTTAAGGGTTAATAAAAACTGACAGGAAATTTGGACAAAATTTGCTTTCTGTCAGTTATAATCATGCTGAATTGAAGTGAGACCTTCTGAAGGTGACATTATACAAATGCAGTTATCATTGCTTCACTGCACGTGAACAAAAATGTTAAACCCCCTCAGTCACCACTGACTTATTTCCCCAGTTACTGAGTTACAGAGCAGTTTGCAATGTGAAACCTGTATTTGATTTATTCAGAGGCAGCAGCATAATTGGGCCATTAATAACTTATCCCCTTCCTCCTGGTTCTCGAGAGCGCCTGTCAGGTAGAAATGTCAAAACGCCACCTCACCAACTTGCAGCAGAGTCGAAGGGAGTCATAATAAATAGATATTAATAAAAAGGGATTGTTCTGGGAACGCTCAGCAGATCTGGCAGTAGCTGTGGAGATGGAAAGAGTTCAGATTGCTAACCTTTGATAGCTATTTACAGACGACATACCTCCTTCATTAAGAAGTCTTAACCACACCAGGTTAAAGTCCAACAGGTTTGTTTCAAATCACTAGCTTTCGGAGCACTGCTTCTTCCTCAGGTGAAACAAACCTGCTGGACTTTAACCTGGTGTTGTAAGACTTCTTACTGTGCTCACCCCAGCCCAATGCCGTCAGCTCCACATCATGCATACCTCCTTCAGTACTTATACCAAGTGATAAATAATCGCTCCTCTACGACTCGTGCTTGTCACAAGTAGAAATACACAACTGAATGCATCCATGTTCGGGAAGTAAGCTGTGCGATCGTCCGAGCTTTTAAGAAAACTGGTGTACTGCAACAAAAACTGGGCTTTGTAACAGGGCAGCAACGCTAGCACAGTAGTTAGCACCGTTGCTTCACAGCGCCAGGGACCTGGGTTCAATTCCCGGCTTGGGTCACTGTCTGTGCGGAATCTGCACGTTCTCCCCGTGTCTGCGAGGGTTTCCTCCAGGTGCTCCGGTTTCCTCCCACAAGTCCTGAAAGACGTGCAGGTTAGGTGAATTGGACATTCTGAATTCTCCCTGTGTGTACCCGAACAGGCGCCGGAGTGTGGCGACTAGGGGCTTTTCACAGAAACTTGATTGGAATGTTAATGTAAGCCTACTTGTGACACTAATAATGATTATTATTATTAATAAATGTTATTCCTTGTCACGAATGTGCACTCCAAAATATTCCCCCATGCTTCCGCTGTTAGCGTTCTAGTTAGCGACAAATACTCAGAAACCAGATAGAATAAAACTCTGAGAAATATATTGGACTGGATTCTCCGCCCCGCCGCGCCACATTTCTGTTTCACCCCGCCGGCGGGGTGCTCTATTACGCCGGCTGGTCAATGGGGTTTCCCATTGTGGGGCTGCCGTCGAGAAACCCCTGGACTGCCGGCTAAACGGAGCACCCGATCGGCGGAGAATCCAGCCCATTGTGGGGCTGCCCCACGCCGTCGGGAAACCCCTGGATTGCCGGCTAAACGGAGCACCCCAACGGCGGAGAATCCAGCCCATTGTGTGGAATCACCTGACCAACATTCCTCAATTGCCTGTTTGTGTTTCTTACTGGGTGATATTTCCTACTCTTTCCATCACATCTGGAGCAAGTTATGATGTACTTTACCCAAGTCAGACACCTGGTACATCCTGATGCTGCCCTCAAATTCCTATCTACCCCCCAATCCCCACCCCATCGCCCACTTGCCCTCTCCCCGCATAAAAGTCGCCACCAAAGTACCCTCTGTTACTACACACGGATATACATCAAACTCTAGCACCTGCAAAAATTTAGGTCAGAGATACCATTTATATTTGTGGTGAGAACTTTGTTCAGTATAAGCGACACCGGGGTGGCAGGTCTCTAACTCTGCAGACAGCAGCGCACTCACAAGCTGGACAGACTGGGTAAGCATAGTTCTCCTTAACGTTGTCCAATCACCGGCAACCCTAACACATGGGGTCCACTTGAGCAAAGGGCATCACTGAGCAGTCCGACCTCCCATCTGAATGTATCAATGAGGCAGGGCAGTTTGCTCAGACAGCTTCTCCTTGTATCCTGCAGGAGAGGACAACGCTTCATTTAAGAAACATCTTGGACTGGTGATGGTGTGCCACAGCTGCACACACTGACCCCAATGGAGGAGGCAGTGCTGGAGATCGCGAGGATGCCACCACATTGCGCTAAGGGTCATGCCAAGGTGGGAGGTCATTCAGCAGAGCATGGTCATTTGATAGCTCCATCTACAGGTGAAGGACACACAGTTGAATCTGCCCAGTCAGCACTGAGGCAGTGCCATCCTGCTGTGTTGGTTGTGCTGAATAGACTGAGTTCTCATCAACACCTTCCTGAATTTCCCACCGGGGCATCTGCAGAGTGGGAGCAGACTGTCTTTGCCTCGTCACTGCTGACCTACTCGATGGGGGAAAGATGTCTCTTTTGCATCTTCTACGAGTTGCGGCTCGGTCTAGCTTTGAAGAAGTAGCGCTGAGTGAACCACACTTCACCATTGAGCAGGGGGAGGACAGTGAAGCAGAGTCAGTTGTGGCCAGTCCAATTTGGAGGATGGATGATTGACCCAGACCATGATCTGCTGGGTGAAGATGCTGGGCTTCAGGTATCAGAAAGAGGGAGTGTCTCTCTGAAGCACCAGAGACAGGTGAGTTCCTGAATAACGGAGATCACTGAGGCATTGTGGTGCCATGGAAAATCAATGGAGGAGTCCATGCAGCACACGTGATCTGTAATACTCAGAGACACATTCATGCAAATACAATGGAGCAGTCTGCCCCTGCCACAATGAGAGCATCTCATAGAGCATCTGATAGAAGCAGACATGAAGACAAGGTGCCGTGTTGTTTAATGCACGTTATGGGTTAGTTGGATGATATGTTTTGCAGTTGTGTGTTCATTGACTTTTCATTTGTTAGAAAATTGCTCTCTTGTCGTATTCATGCTGGCTAATTTATTTAACGTCACCAAAGGATGTCGCTTAAACATACGAAAAATCAATGAATATAAAGACCAGTTAGCTTATCAAAACTCTTTGGTGCAAAGATCCATCAGCTCAATGTGTGATGAAGCCTTTTCCCAAGTTCCAAACCGTAAAACTGGCAGAACAAATGCAGAACAGGGATTAGAATTATTATCTCCTTCCTGTCTTTGTTCTGCTAACAATGATTGTCAATCACTGGACTCACTTTTTTTGCTCTCTGTAGTTTGAAAAATCTACCTGTATATAGTTCTCCACCACCAGGGCCGGGCAGCGCTGTCCAGGGTGTTTAGGCTGCCCACGAAGTAACATTTGGGTCCCTCGGGGTTGGTTGGCTGCCGCGCAGCACAGGCGTGGGGTTGGCTGAGGGGGGCCACTGGTGAGGTCCACGATGGGGCAGCCGTCTGCGGAGTCCACGATGCGCAGGAGGGGTGGGCCGCAAGGCCTGGGGCGCAGGCCTGGATGTTGCGAGAGTGCTAGCATTTTTGTCTCCGCGAGGTCGAGCGTGACCCCTTCTAAGAGGCGCTGTCGGATGTTATTGGACCCTGTCCCTGTGACAAAAGCGTCTCTCATGACCAATTTCGAGTGTTCCGTGGCCGTGACGGCCTGGCAGTCACAGTCTCTAACTCGGGGAATCAGAGCACGGCAGAAATCTTCCACTGACTCACCAGGAAGTTGACGACGAGTGGAGAGGATGTGCCTGGCCTAGAGCGTGTTAGTCCGCTGAGCGTAGTTTTCCTTCAGTAGCGCCATGGCTTCCGCGTACGTCAACGCGTCCTGGATAAGCGGAAAGACGTTGGAGCTCAGCCGCGTGTAGAGGATCTGAATCTTCTGAGCTTCTGGAATTGGGCCTGGCACAGACCCGATGTAAGCTTCGAAAGAAGCTAGCCAATGTTGAAAGTCCTTTTTGGCGTTGTCTGATTGCGGATCCAGCTGCAGGCGATCCGGCTTGATGCGGAGGTCCATCTTCTGAAAACTTAGTGCAATAAATTGATGCACGATCAATTACACAAAGACGAGAGTTGGATGCAATCGAGGCTTTTTGACACTAAGGTGTGTGGCCTCCTACAGCAGCTGGCGAAATGGCTGCTGTACGGGGTGCACCCCTATTTATTCTCCACCTACTGGGTGGAGCCAGCAGGCAGGGAACTACCCCCGTACCTGTACTACAGGGCCTTACCACAAAACACCTACACCGACATCCTCTATATACAATATATACATCAGTGGTGACTACCACAGGGGCATTCTGGGACAAGAGGTCATAGTTTTAGGATAAGGGATATCAAATTTAAAACAGAGATGAGGAAAAACTACTTCTCTCAAAGGGTCGTGAATCTCTGGAATTCACTGTACACATTGCTGGGTAAATGCCAGTGCTGCAGCTGTACTGGAACAGCTTGGCCAGGTACCCAGCAAGCTCTGATGCACAGGCCTTCATTACTATTGCCGGAATAATATCAGAGCCCTTGGCCTTTGTATCCAGTGCCTTCAGCTGTTTGTGATATCACAGAGTCTGGTGGATGCTGGGACCTGAGTAAATTTCAGAAGGAGATCGACAGATTTTTAATTGGTAACGCGTTGAAGGGTTATGGAGAACGGGTAGGAAAGTGCAATTGGGGCCGAGGTGAGATCAGCCATGATCATATTGAATGGCGGATTTGCTCGAGAGGCTGAATTGCCTAATTCTGCTCCTAGTTCTTATGTGCTAATAGGTTTCCCAATAGAAGTTCAATGGTGCACATGATGGTAGGTCATACTCACCAGAGCACTGTATCCTCCTGCAACTCCCCATAGACTTATCTCAACATAAAGGTGCACGCAGCTTGTTTTGGCAGATGCTGTGCGCATATGGAGCCTTCTTTTCACAAATGAAGCTGACTAGGGGATTGATAGCACAAATGGGATGTGTGAATGCCTGACTAACCAAGTTATGGTTACTCGCATAGAAGCAGCCTGAATTAAGGTAGGGTGTACTTTGACACATTGCAAGAAGATCTGTTGTTGTTCCTGTAAAACCTCAGATACCTTTGACCAATTAACTTACTCAAAGTTTTACCCAGGTGCCCTTGTTTGCGAGATGAACAAAGGACAAAACGGGTTCACGGCTTAACACAATTTTATTCACAATTCTCTCACTCAACAAACTGTAACTCAGACCCACAGCTGTGCTTTGGCACACACTGGCAGGCTACGATCAATCGATGTGGACGTCTTCTCTGGGTTCGAAACCCAGGGTCCTGTCTTCTTGCGATGATTGTGCCTGGTGGGACTCCCAGGTTATCGCTGAGGATCTGTCCTCCTTCCTTCATCCTGGTCTGCTGGTATTGAGTCACAGGTTATACGCCCACAACTGGCCCTTGTCCCATCCAGACCCCAACACATTGATGGGAAAGAGAGGATACTCCTGTTTATCCAGGATGATTCAATCAAGACCCATTGTCCTCTAAAACACCCTCGCCTGATCAGCCATCAGCTCATAATGGGGTCTGGTGGCTTCTTTTGTCTGTTCTTCATCCTGCACCTGTGTCTGGAAGTTTGTTACATATTCATAGCATGGTCTTGTTCTTTGGAGTGGAGTGGGTCATCACAAAGGTCCTATAGCAATAACGTGTTTGTGCATTGATTTTAGATGGTCAGTATCAATTCCAGCCAGGGTCTCATGAGGCAGTTTCTGTTCCTGGCCTATGTGTATCTTCTCAGCCTGTTTTCAGTACCGCCCTGTTAAGTTGCTAAACAGTTGAATTGCCGAAATGACGACACCTGTGGAAATGCCTCTAGTCTCATCGGCAGGCATTACCACAGCACCTGGAAATTATCACAGAGCCAAGTGTAGAGTTCTCTGACCACCACCATTTGGCTTTCTGCCGGATGACCAAGAGAATGGGCGGGATTCTCCGGCCGCGTTCTCCATTGTCCGCCTCTCGCCCAAAGCTTTCTTGCGGCGGGGCGGAAGAATCCAGCCCAATACAAGTCAACCAGGCCTCCATTTCCTCCAGGGTATGCTCAATGCCACCAGTGTCATAGAATTGGGATATTTTAAAGAGCTGGTCTCTCTTAAGGAAGTGTCCCTTCTCACTTCCTCTCAGCAGACCTTTGCCGATAAACCAGGAGCTGTAGCCCTCAAGCATTCTGCCCCTTGCAGACTCAATCATAGCTGAACAAAATGAAATGAAAAGAAATGCTGGCCGAGCAAAGACGCCCAGTGAATGAATTTGCAGAAATGAATGGAAACCCTTTGTGGTGTGTGTGTGTGTGTGTGTGTGTGATTAGTCCACATCCGATGGAGCGAAATGTTGGTTACCATTACCTTTGGGCGTCTGAGAAATCTGTATCACCGGTGCCTGTTGTAACTCTGAAGTTTGGAGGATTGCTACAGAAATAGAAAAGAAATGCACAACATCCCTCGAGAGGAACACCACGTTATTAGTAAAGTGTGTCATGGTGGTTTGCTGGAATGGATCATGTGTAAGGCAGGGAAAAGCAAATGACAGGAAAAGGAAGATTGCCGACCAGCTGAGCTTTGGGAGTTCTCCAGTTTCACTCTGTCTATCGCCCCAGTTTATTCCAAGTTGTAAAATTAGAGGTTCTCCACATTCCTTCCATTTGTTTTGCATCATCCTAAGCTGCAAGTGGTGACGCGGTGTTGACATTTAACAATAAATAGGCTCCAATCTCAGTCCAATCCACCAGGTGGAAATGAGATGGGTAAGTGGTTAAAATTGTGAAAATCTGTCCAATACTCAAATGTAATTTTAACTCTTGTGCAGCCTCAGGAGGCAAAACAGTGGCCATAAGTAGACAGGTGCCTCATAAATGAGTTCAAATTGAGCTGTTCGGCTGTAATTTTAATGACCTAGGTTTGAAGTTCCATCCAGCAAGATTATCTTTAAACTGACAGCAGTGAAGTTGAATTTGAAAGGGCAATGATCTGGAGACGCTGAGGTCGTTAGCTTCTGTGATCTGTTGTGAGGTTCTGTGCTTCCTGCTGAGAAGGTCTGACTTTTTCCCCACACCCACGTGGACGAAACACCTGCTGCTTCTTACCATTGGATGGATGAACAGTTGGGACAAGAAGCTCGGCAGCAACAGGTACAGCGACCAGGATATGAAGCAGGCAGGCGAAGCAAGTGATGAGGGAGAGGTGTCTTTAGAAAGGCACCTGCAGGGTCAAAAGGGCAAGAATCAGTGGCTTGGGTGCCACTGAGGAGCAGTGCAGGAGAAGGCTGCACTTCACCAGACTGGTACTAAATGACTGAGCCCCCACATCAATAGCTGCTGCCAAGAGCCCATGATAGTTTGCCTGTTGCTGTCAATGTCGCCATTTCCATTAATGTTCTCACCAACAATTCCTTCCAGCCTGTTGCAGAGACTATCGACTGCCCGCTTTGGAATTTGTAGCCCATTTTCCTTCATGTGGAAAGAAGTATCGATTACACCCATGTAGCTATCGGAGCAGCAGGTGTACCCCCATGTTGGACGCAGCACAGGGTAAGGTCTAATCCTTACCTCATCTAGATAATGCCAAGTCCCAAATTGTGATTGGAGATGTTGTTGAAATGTCCATTGGAAAATTGGCCCTATGATTTTCCTGTGGAGATCAAATTATAAAATTATATTAATGTAAGTGTGACATTACAGAAATGTTCAGTCTACAAAGAGTTAATGTCATCTTACAATTAGCCACTAGATGGTGCTAGATGCAGTACTATATAAAGCACTGACTCTCAGACTTCTGGGAGAAAGAGTGAAGGCTGGAGTAGAATGCATAGGAGAGATCGAGAGAGGATAGAGTACAGTAGAGTTTTAGAGCGCAGAGACTAATGTTAATAGAGTATAGATTACTATATTTATTGTTTACTGTGGGAGTAAGTGGTCGAGCTTTAATAAGTAGTGTAATAAATGGTAGCCTTGTGAATGAACTTAGCTTCTGTGGTCTTTGTGAACACTATGACATCCACCCTGATAACAGAATCACAACGAACAGCACATGGTACCAGATAGTGTTCCTAAAAGTATGATGTGGAGATGCCGGTGTTGGACTGGGGTGAGCACAGTAAGAAGTCTTACAACACCAGGTTAAAGTCCAACAGGTTTGATTCAAACATGAGCTTTCGGAGCGCAGCTCCTTCCTCAGGTGAATCCTAAAGTTCCTAAAAGTAAGCAGCGAGTTATGGAAAGAAAGTTAAAATTCAAATAAGAAAGACAAATCATCACACCTAAACTGGAAGGTCTGAAAAAAAACAGAACACTTCACACCACAGTAAGGTTTCAATGTTTTCATAGTTTTCTACTTCCCAAAAGGTCAGTGAACAGTGAAGCCATAATTGGCTGGAACAAGAGTGGTATCGGGAGAGGGTTCAAAATGATGTAAACTCTCTCACCAAAAGAGCCGGAGAAAATGTAAACCCACAAGAAAGGACTCAAACCTAATCATCAGCACCAGACCTTGAAAGGATTTTGAGAGTATAAAAGCTGTATTAACTGGATTGTTACTTTGAAACGCACTTCAAATCTTCCACGTGAATTATCTGCGTTATACAGGCACTGATCTTCAGGACTTCAGTGAGCAGAATTTTAATCTTTTGTTTAAGTTGTTTGTAATGGCAGCATTTTTCAAGTATAAAAATAACACATTTCCAGCTGCCATATGTCAGCTCTGTGCTTCTTAATGGCTGTGGGAAAGAAAATGATCTAACGATATGCTGCTTTCCCCTTAACCACTATTAATTGCTCATCTGCTTGAGTGAGTAAGCTGTGGGCAGTAAATGCATCATGTTGAGCAAGCGTAGGGCTGCACATTCTCTCTGGGCCTTTCACAGGAGGATCTTAAATAGGATGAGAAAATAAAGCAATATGTTTGCAGTTTAATTTCACTTTTTAAAGACAACTTCCAGCGACATTAGAATTGTAATTGAAAGCCCATTTCAGATAGTTTGTGAGCACCCACGCAAAAGTGCTGTGCTCCTAAATTCAAAATTGTTGGGCTCATTTTATCGGTTGTAAAACAGGCAGAATAATCAGCAGAATTACAGCGCAGAGCCCCTTGTCTGATCTTCAGTGGCATTGCTAAATTGCTCCTGGTCCTTTATTCAGCATCATGCAACATTTTAATACTGAAATGTGGCTCTTGTGACGATTTCAGTTGTCCTCTTCTGAACTCATCTAAATTGCCTGATGCATAAGCTCAGAATAGTATATATAGACCTTAAAATGGCCAACCAGAAAATAACCGGTACCTGCCCACTCTTGGTCCCCTTCTCACTGTGAACACTTACCCCTCCCTCCCCCCCCCCCCCCCCCCCCCCACCCCCCCAATCCTCTCCTTCAGACTTACCTGTGGGCCTTAGCACTGGCCAAAGTTTGTTAGGCCATAACCACGAGCAATTATGCATGTACTGTGTACGATTGGGTCATGCAATTTTTAAAAAATTAATTATTAGGATTTGGGCATCGCTGGCGAAGCCAGCATTTATTGCCCATCCCTAATTGCAACGGAGACTCTGAAATCAACCCGGATTTTGATTATTAGAAGTTCATGTGTGTCACCATTGATTGATTGATTGATATTTATTGTCACATGTACCAAAGTAAGACCATAAGGCATAGGATCAGAATTAGGTCATTCGGCCCATCGAGACTGCTCCTCCGTTCAATCATGGCTGATATTTTTCTCATCCCCATTCTCCTGCCTTCTCCTCATAACCCCTGATCCCCTTATTGATCATGAACCTACCTATCTCTGCCATGAACCTATCTATTTCTGGTACAATGAAAAGTGTTTTTCTGCAGCCAAGGGATTGTACACAGTACATACATAATAGACAAAAGAATAATTGGCGGAGTACATTGACAAATGATATATCGACAAACAGTGATTGGTTACAGTGCGGAACAAGGGGCCAAACAAAGCAAATACATGAGCAAGAGCAGCATAGGATGTCATGAATAGTTTTCTTACAGGAAACAGATCAGTCTGAGGGGCAGTCGGTGAGGAGTCTAGTAGCTGTGGGGAAGAAGCTGTTCCTATGTCTGGATGTGCGGGTCTTCAGACTTGATGGAAGGATCTGGAAGGGGGCAAAGCCTGGGTGAGAGGGGTCTCTGATAATGCTGTCTGTCTTTCTGAGGCAACGGGAGGTATAGACAGAATCAATGTGTGGGTGGCAAGTTTGTGTGATACGTTGGGCTGAGTTCGCCACACTCTGCAGTTTCTTGCGATCTTGGACTGAGCAGTTGCCATCCCAGGCTGTGATGCAGCCAGATAGGATGCTCTCTATCGCACATCTGTAGAAGTTTCTGAGAGTCGATGCAGACATGGCAAATTTCTTTAGCTTCTGTAGGAAGCAGAGAAGTTGTTGGGCTTTCTTGACTGTTGCATCAACGTGAGTGGACCAGGACAGACTGTTGGTGATGGTGACCCCCAGGAACTTAAAGCTATCGACCATCTCCACTTCAGAGCCATTGATGTAGATGGGGGAGGGAGGCGGGGTGGTGTCGTGCTACGCTTCCTGAAGTCGATGATCAGTTCCTTGGTCTTTCCAACATTTAGAGAGAGGTTATTTTCGGTACACCATGCAACCAAGTGATTTATTCCCTTTTGTAATCTGATTCGTCGCTGTTTGAGATACGACCCACCACAATCGTATCATCTGCAAATTTATAGATCGAATTGGAGTTGAATCTTGCCACACAGTCATATATGAATAACTGTTAGCTGTTGAATTCTAACAGGATGAAGATAGAGCAGAGAAGTAGTAGTGGGATCTAATCTCCACTTCTTGCACAATGTCCCTGAATGGCTTACTAGTAAATTGAGAACCGGTATCTGAGATTATCTTCTTGGGTGCCCTAATTACACTGAAAATAACACTTTGAGAGTGTGCTACAGCTGCGTTTGACGTATAATACAATGGACAGATGATAGGAAACTTAGAAAAATAATTAGTGTCAACTAAGAAATGACTCACGCGGACAGGGATGAAATCAGAAATGATCTTACACAGGATAAGGAAGGAATTTTTGTGACAAAAGTGGTTTCTTATGCTGATTCTGCATATTTCTCTCATGCCTTGTACTTCTCAAATGCAACTTTAAGGTCATTGTTCATACTTGGGTTAATGAACTGTCTCTCTCTTACGCTTGTTTGAAACTAGGGGAAGAATCTATCGTGATCCTTCTAGATCCTTGTGCCAAAGAAAGCAACAAGCACATTAGCTTGGAAGTGGTGGAACTGAGGCCAAACATGGTCAAGGGATGGGTGGGCAGCACGGTGATGCAGTGGTTAGCACTGTGGCCTCATGGCGCCGAGGTCCCAGGTTCGATCCCGGCTCTGGGTCACTGTCCGTGTGGAGTTTGCACATTCTCCCCGCGTCTACATGGGTCTCACCCCCACAGCCCAAAGATGTGCAGGGTAGGTGGATTGGCCACACTAAATTGCCCTTTAATTGGAAAAAAATGAATTGGGTACTCTAAATTTATTTTTAAAAAGGTGATGGGCCAGAATTTGCCGTCTATTGGGATTTTATTTTCAATGGGTAATCCCATTGACAAGTGGCGGGAGTAGATAATCGTGTCGCCAGCGAGTGGCGCGCCGTCGAGCAACACGTAACTCGGGGACCGGGGAAGTGAGAAGTAAAGTTCCGTGAATTACCTATGTAATTATAAACCATATTGTTTCAGTCTTTTATAGACAATGACATTTGTGTTTTGTTCGAAAACAGAAAATCTTGTGGTGCAGTTCTCTCGGTTAAAACAAGGTGTTCAGATTTACTATAATACATTAATGATCCCTAATCAAATGGTAACAATGGCTGAAAAAGAAAGTGTGCCAGTCAAGGAAGAGTATGGAGAATTTATGGTATAGCATCCAGGATAATCGTGAGAAGGGATTGCACAGTGGCACTGTGGTTAGCACTCACAGTGCCAGGGACCCGGGTTCAAATCCAGCCCCCGTGACCTGTCCACGTGACTGTGTGGAGTTTGCACGTTCTCCCCGTGTCTGCGTGAGTTTCCTCTGGGTGCTCAAGTTTCCTCCCACAATGTGCAGGTTAGGTGGATTGACCATGATGAAATTGTTCCTTAGTGTCCAGGGATGTGTAGGTTGGGCTAAGGCGTTCTTGGTAGAGGGCAGGGATGTGTTCTTGGCTGGAGTAGTTCTCTTTCAGCATGTCAGTGCAGACTCAATGGGCCAAATGGCCTTCTTCTGCAATGTAGGGATTCTATTATTCTAGGCGACAAGTGGAAAAGAATGTATAGGCATGACCTACGAGATGCCAAGAACATTTTTGATACGGAACCATGACAAAGTGGTAACCTTCCATCCGACTAACTTGCTCTTTCTGATATTGAATTGCCTCCTTCCAACTTGTTCACCTGAGAATATTTTTTATCAGTGGGGAGGAAGTGGCGTAGTGGGATTGTCACTGGACTAGTAATCCAGAGACCCAGGGTAATGCTCTGGGGACCCAGGTTCAAATCCCACCACGGCTGATGGTTAAATTTGAGTTCAATAAAAGTCTGGAATGACCATTGCTGTGAAAACCCATCTGGTTCACTAATTCCCTATAGAGAGGGAAATCTGCCATTCTTACCTTGTCTGGCCTACTTGTGATTCCAGAGTCACAGCAATGTGGTTGACTTCTCTCTTGCCCCCTGAAGGCCCAGATAGAGATGCCCACATCACATGGATTAATTTTGAAAATTGAGCAGAAATAGAGAAAATTAAAATCCGAATAATAATAATCCTTGGGAAACGAGGTAAGATTTGGAATTTCTGAAATCTTATTAAATATTCGGGGAAATGTTAGAATTTGACATTAATTTTGCACAGCTGGTCAGTGAAGTTACTGTGACCCCCAGAAAAGAGACACGTACCTTGAGCTAGAAGGTAGTCCAGACGGGGGCAGTGAGTGGAATTTCAGCTGTAACACTTACCTTGAAGCTCCACATGTCCCATACCAGTCTCCCAGAACAGGCACCGGAATGTGGCCACTAGGGGCTTTTCACAGTAACCTCATTGTGACAATAAGCGATTTTCATTCATTTCATTCATGTCCATTCCTCTGAGGAAAAGAGCTGTGACCTGCGTCTGGTTCCCACAGACCCATTAGCTGCAAGCCCCTCATAGCTCTCTAGTAGTGGTCTGTGATTGACAGCTTCTGCAAACCATCTGCAACTTTGATTCACGCATCTCCCTTCATGGTTCAGTGGCCCCTTGGGTGAGAGGATGGGATCATTGTTATTGATATGGGAAGTGACATTACATTTGTTAATGATTATTGTTTATTGTTGGGTGTAAATTTGGGAGAAAATGTGAAAAAGGAGGAGAATTTAAAAAAATGTTTTTAAAAAAATGTTTCAGTTGCCTAAGTGGGTAAACCTCAATGTTTGTAAACATTAACCACATCAAAGAGAGGTAAGTGCATTCCAAGCACTAAGTACATTCCAATCACTCCAGCATGTGATTTCACTGCACTTAACCATCCTTCTTTTTAGGAACAAGTTGTTTGCCAATCCAACACCCTATCCCTGAACTGAATTTCCAAATCTATATCCTCTCCATCCAAACACTGCCTCTTTTGACCTCTGTAATAATAATAATAATAATAATAATCGCTCTTGCCGTAAGTAGGCTTCAATGAGGTTACTGTGAAAAGCCCCTAGTCACCACATTCCGGCGCCTGTTCGGGGAGATTGGTACGGGAATTGAACCGTGCTGCTGGCCTGCCTTGGTCTGCTTTCAAAGCCAGTGATTTACAGAAATCCGATTAACTGCATTTAAATACCAATCAAGTAGTGACAACTATCTAAATTCAAACGCAATTAACTTTTAGAAATAGTGACCATTAAAGATTGAACACGTAGTGTTAGGTGTTACTAGGACACAGGGATAGGGTGGAGGCGTGGGCCTAAGTGGAGTGCTCTTTCCAAGGGCTGGTGCAGACTCGATGGACCAAATGGCCTCCGTCTGCACTGTAAATCCTATGGTTCTAATGCAGTGTGTACTACAGCCTGGGGTCCCAAGGTAAATCCATGTGGTGCTTGTACAGAGTCTATCATCTAACAGAGTTCGGTTTGTATTCTGCTTTGTTTCGAGCATCTAGATTGCGATTGCAGTATTATGTGGGAACTGCTGTACCGTGTCTTGGGTCTGGCGCATCACTCACTGGATGCAAGCAATGTCAGGATGAAAAGGTACCTCATGAGCAGCTTACATAATGGCAAGGATATTTCTTAATAAGCCTTTTTATGGTAAAATAATGCAATTACCATTCATTATTGCCAGCACTGTATAATTTACAGAGTGGCATATGGTTGGAATTTCAAAGAGCATGTCAGCATCAGGTGACATTAGGAAACTTCATTTATAAAATGGTAATAATGAATATGGTCATCCTTTTTTATATAGAAGCAATCTATTTCTAGCATTCATCAGTCCTAATTGGAAGAGTGGACACATGTGAAACACAATCAAGAATAATTGCATCCTCCAGCAGAGGAAAGGCTCCCATCTTTCTTGTGATATGATACTTTGATGATGATTCAAACATTGGTTTCTCAACAGCAAGCTACAAGCAAGAAGTCAATGATGCTTTTGGAAAATCGTAGCCAAAACACGATGATCATTAGTCAATGGAAGATGCACAAGCTGGACTCCAGGGGTCAAAGTGTCATCGTTGTCAAATTTATTAGAAATTGACAGAATCAAGAAACAAGGAATATATGCTGGAAATGCGAAGTTGTTAAAAGTCTTGGGAAGCATTGACACAAAGTTTATATGTGAAGAAATGTTAATGCATATGCATTTCTAACCAGGTTCACTGTGCGTATCAAACGCATTAAAGACATTAATATGTAAATAAAGGAATTTTTAAGGAAGAACCTTATCCTTGTTCACAGGATCAGCTTGGAAGCCCTAGCAGAAATTGTATTAAAATATTGTTGTAAGCCTGAATTACTAATGCAGCATTAACGAAAGTTAAATATTCTATCAATGGCTGAGAGAAGCTCGAAGCTTCTCTTCAAAGAGCGGCTAATACCCTGGCAGATAGCAATATTGGCAAATAGAATGAATTAGATTTCTTCTGTGCATGGCTTTCCACTAACAGATAGCTACTGTATTCTACCTAATGAATTCTCAATGAATTTTGTGCTAAAGCTAAACCACTATTTGACAGAATTTTAATTATTTATAACACCAGGTCTGGATTGGAAGTCAGTATAGATCTTGAATATATCAGAAGTTTAGTTACAGTATGTATCACTAAGTTGTTTCAGAATAGAAAGGAATCTTCTTCGTACTTGGAAACATTGGAAGCTTGACACATGAATTAGCAACATTGCCGATACATCCATGGATGTTGCAGTCACGCACAAATACCCTGATTGTTGAC
Source organism: Scyliorhinus canicula (assembly GCF_902713615.1). Taxonomy (NCBI): domain Eukaryota; kingdom Metazoa; phylum Chordata; class Chondrichthyes; order Carcharhiniformes; family Scyliorhinidae; genus Scyliorhinus; species Scyliorhinus canicula. The sequence continues at coordinate 6,341,956 of NC_052165.1, read as the reverse complement.
GTATCTGCAGGGGCTGGTTTCGCACAGTGGGCTAAATCGCTGGCTTGTAATGCAGAACACAGCCACCAGCGTGGGTTCAATTCCCGTACCAGCCTCCCCGAACAGGCACCGGAATGTGGCGACTAGGGGCTTTTCACAGTAACTTCATTGAAGCCTACTTGTGACAATAAGTGATTATTATTATATCGGTTTCATTGATGGGGATGGGGGGGGGGGGGGGGGGGGGGGGGGGAGAGAGCGTACGGTATAATAGATAAGCCTTGCATGTTGCTATTGCCCCCTGACCTGATACTTGAGCTGTAGCAATGAAGTTATGTTGGAGAGCAGCAAAACAACCTTTTCATTTTCCGCTAAAAATGGCTTAAATACCTCTAATTTAATTACTGAAGCAATAGTTTTTCTTGTTTTCTTGTGACCAGGCTTATTGTCAATACCTATTGAGTGTTTTTGACTCATGTTCACAAGGGATTGAATCATATAATTATGATTAAAAAGTTACCAATCACACACTTCAAACAATATCGAAATGATGCAGCAAGGTTAATAGTGAGGAGAGATGGTTTGCTCCGTTATATTCAGCATCGACACAAGCCTATTCATCTGCATGACACAAAGTAGTTTACTCTGGCCTGCTGGCAAATGGTGTCATAGTGACGTTATCGCAAAACATGGACCGACTCAACAATAATTAAGGAACTATTGCTCTTGATTAATAACTGCAGCGTGCTACAAAACACAAAGCAGTGAAACGTTTGTTTCAGGTCATGAATACAATGACTCTGTTTCATCTTAAGCACTGTCCCTCAACAATTCAGCAATAAATCTGTGCTGTTCAGACAGAGTCAGGAAATATTATTGTTTCTGATGTATGGAAACAGTTGTGAACCGTTGGCAATCAAAAAACACTCCTCGAATACGTTAATTCCACCCACTCGTGAAAGCAACAATCTTAAATCAGGTATTTAAATTCCAGTTTGCAACGAGTTTCTGACGATAAATGAAGGGTTCGCAGGTGGAACTAACCAAAATGGTGGATTCTAACACGCACGGTGGCACGGTGGTGAACATGGCTGCCTCACAGCGCCAGGGACCCGGGTTTAATTTCGACCTTGGGTGACTGTCTATGCGGAGTCTGCATGTTTTCCCCGTGTCTGTCTGAGTCTCCTCCGGGTGCTCCGGTTTCCTCACACAGACCAAAGATGTGCAGGTTAGGGGGATTGGCCGTGCGAATATTGCCCAAATGTTAGATGCGGTTAGGGGGATAGGGGCCGGGGATTGGGTCCAATTAGAGTGCTCTATAGGGGCAGGGGCGGTGTAGATGCGATGGGCCAAAAGGCCTTCTTCTGCACTGTAGGGATTGTATGTATGAAATAGAAAATAGATACTGTTTAGACATTATGGGGGGAGAGTCGCTAGGGTCTAAATTAAAAAGCAGAACCTCAAAGTTAATGTGTTATCCTTCTTCATGTAGCATAAGCTGCTTCCTTGATGTATGCTCTGACAAAGGAAGGTTCAGACTTGGAGATAGGTTTAACACATTTATTGAACAGTTAACAATCCTCCTACTTGAGTTCGACTCTCCTGCTAATCTTGCCACAGTAACTCAGTCTAACTAACCAGTCTGCTCTAAGCCATGTGGTGGGTGTGATGTTTCTGATCTGCCCCTGTCCTTCTCTCTGAATGTCGCCTGTGAAAAGAGACAGAGCATGTGTGCCCTGTCCTTTTATATGGGTAGCCCCCTTGTGGTAGTGTCACCTCTGGGTGTGTCTTGACTGCCCATTGGGCGTGTCCTATTCTATGTGTTCATTAGCTGTATGTCTGTGTGTCATGATGTCTCTGATGCTCCCTCTAGTGTTTACTTAGTCTTAGTGTATTTACATTAACCCCTTGTGTATTTACAGTGATGCATATCACCACAGCTAATAACCTCTGGACACAAGCAAATTGACACAGGGTAACCTGGATTAGCGAGTTGAATGTGTGGCTCAAAGATTGGAGTGAGAGAACTGGGTTTTAATTCATGGGGTCAGTACTGGGGAAAGTGGGAGCTGTACAATTGGGGAGATCTTCACCTCCACCATGTTGGGACCAGTGTTCCAGTGAGTTATATAACTAGGGCAGTAGAGAGGGAAGATGTGATAAATTAAGTAGAGAGGATAAGGTAACAGAAGAGGATAACAAGGGAAATGGTTATCAGAGTGTGTCAGGAACGGACAGAGTGGAGCAACATGAAAATGCGGCAGCAGTTAAGGCTGAAGATTGTGCTAATAATGAGTCAGGATTAAAAGCCTGTATGCATGTAGCTTTCGCAACAAGGTAGATGAATTGACAGCACAACTGGAAGGAAACAAACATGACCCAATTGACACCATGGAGAGCTAGCTCCAGGGTGACCAAGGTTGAGAACAGAATGTTCAAGGGTGTTCGACATTTAGGAAGGATAGGCAAGAAGAAACATGAAGTCTGTTGCATCGTCAATAAAGGATGGAATCAGTACATCAGTGAGAAAGGATCTTAGATCAGAAGATCAATATGTATAATCGGCTGGGGTGGAGCTGAGAGCAAGGGGCAGCACACATTGTGGTAGTAGGGAATGGGGTAAGTCAGGAAATTAGAGGTGCGCGTAACTTGTGGAAGAGTCTTAGGACCAGAGGGCATAATCTCAGAGGAAGGAGTCTCCTATTTGAGGCAGAGATGAGAAGGAATATTTTCTTTCAGAAGCTAATGAATCTGGGGAATACTTCACTGCAAAGGACTGTTTGGAGCCTGGATCATTTTCTGTTATTGGTTTACAGGGTGTGGGTGTCGCTGGTTAGGTCAGCATCTATTGCCTATCCCGAGTTGCTGTTCAGAAGGTGGTGGTGAGTTGCCTTCTTGAACTGCCACAGTCCCTGAGGTGTAAGTACACCTGTTGTGCTGTTAGGGAGGGAGTTCCAGGATTTTGCCCCAGCGACAGTGAAGGAACGGCCGATATATTTCCCAGTCAGGGTGGTGAGTGGCTTGGAGGGGAACCTCCAGGTGGTGGGGTTCCCAGGTATCTGCTGCTCTTGTTCTTCTAAATGGTAGTGGCTGTGTGTTTGGAAGGTGGCTGTTTAAGGAACCTTGGTGAGTTACTGCAGTGTATATTGTCGATGGTGCACACGGCCACTGTTCATCGGTGGCAGAGGGTTTGAATGTTTGTGGAAGGGGGAGCAATCAAGCGGGCTGCTTTGTCCTGGATGGTGTTGAGCTTCTTGAGTGTTGTTGGAGCTGCACTCATCCAGGCACGTGTAGAGTATTCCATCACACTCCTGACTTGTGCCCTGTAGATGGTGGACAGGATCTGGGGGAGTCAGGAGGTGAGTTACTCGCCGTAGGATTCCTAGTCTTTGATCTGCCCTGGTAGCCACAGTATTAATGTGGCTAGTCCAGTTCCGTTTCTGATCAATGGTAACTCCCAGTATGCTGATTGTGGGGGACTCAGCGATGGTAATGCCATTGAATGTCAAGGGGCGATGGTTAGACCCTCTCCTGTAGAAGATGATCATTGCCTAGGGCTTGTGTGGCACGAATGTAACTTGCCACTTGTCAGTCCAAGCCTGGATATTGCCCAGGTCTTGCTGCATTCGGACACGGACTGCTTCATTATCTGAGGAGTCGTGAATGGTGCTGAACATTGTGCAGTCATCCACAAACAGCCCCACCTCTGATGGTAGGGAGGTCATTAATGAAGCAGCTGAAGATAGTTGAGCCTAGGACACTACCCTGAGGACCTCCTGCAGTGATGTCCTGGAGCTGAGATTATTTATCTCCAACCACCACACCCATCTTCCTTTGTGCCAGGTTTGACTCCAACCAGCAGAGAGTTTTTCCCCCCGATTCCTATTGACTCCAGTTTAACGAGAGCTCCTTGATGCCATACCCTGATGTCAAGGGCAGTCGCCCTCACCTCACCTCTGGCATTCAGCTCTTTTGTCCACGTTTGAACAAGGCTGTAAGGAGGTCAGGAGCTGAGTGACCCTTTGGAACTCAAACTGAGAGTCCCTGAACAGGTTTTTGCCAAGTAAGTGCAGCTTGACAGCACTCTCTTGTAGGAGATGGTCTTTACCTGGTACTTGCCACTTGTAAACACAAACCTGGATATTGTTTACTCTTCCTCGAAGTCTTTTGAACAATACCTTGGTTTCTGTTCGTTTAACTTCAGTCATCTTAAACACTCTTTTCCCTGGCTACCTGGACTCCAACCTGTGCTTCAGGAAGCCTCTGTGCAACTCCCCTCCTGTCCAGTCTTTCTCCTGGCACAGTTGAGAGGCACTCACTCCCTGAGGTCCTGCCTCCAACTGACCACAAGTTCTACTAAAACTTAAAAGCTTTTTGATCTTCACAAGGGCTTCCAGTTTCTCAGCAATCCCTGCTAGTTCCATTCATTCTTCATGCTGTAACCCTCTCTAAGCACAACAGAATCACAGTTGTAATTGAAACCAACCCCTACACATACTGACAGCTTTGTCCAGCATGAATCTAAGGTTTTACCTTTCCAGGCATTGAAACATTAAATTAAACCCAGTTAAAACTATACCTTGGGCTGGATTCTCCATTTTGGAGACTAAGTCCCCATGTCGTGGGGAACACTGCGGTCTTTTACGTCAGGAAAACTGGCATCAGAAGGCCACCGATTCCCCGTGTTGCTGGGGGCCAGCAGAGAGCCGTCGTCGAGCTCATAGCTCCAGCTGCAGACATGGCCCCCAGCACTTCCGGGTTAGAGGCTGTGCATTTGCAGGGTGCTGACCTGCAGCGGCCGCACCGTGGTCCATGGCGGACTCAGCCGGCGGACCTGGACCCGCGAAGTAGTGGCCCGCATCGGCAGCCTGCCCGCATCGGCAGCTCGCGTGCCCCGGACCGCCCGTCCACATTGCCCACAGCCGCGAATGAAGCTCCCCCACCCCCCGCCCGCCAATCAGCCCTCCCCCGACTATGGCGGCCCCGGACTGAGCCCGCAGCCGCCATGCGAGGATCCCGGACAGTGAGGCCAGACGATTCCCACGGCGTCGGGAATTCGACCGGTCAGCAACGGAGCATCGCGGAGCGGGCCTCAGGCAATGGCCTGAGGCGGTGGATACTTGACACGGCGTTCGGGGGGGGGGGGGGAGAATTTTAAAACCAGCGCAGCTCCTGATTTTGGTGCCAAAACAGATTCTCCGCCCCATTGCTGACTGTAATGTTGGCATCGGCGGAATGGTGAATCCAGCCCCTTATTTCTAATGTCTACGAATACAAATGTAAATCCCTTAAAAGTACCTTTGTTTTCCCAACAGTCGTCATGGTCCTCAACCATGGTGCTCTGGGCTGGCAGTCGAGAGAATGCCTCCTGCAATAGAGAGAAGAGATAATTAGTGATTGGCGAATCGTCTACATTACAGATCATTAACAGTTTTGGTTGGTGAGCGAACACTCCTGGGTGGGGTCTCACTGCTTTGTTGAGAGACGCCAATCCCAACTTCAGCACAGGAAATGTCCTTGCCCCTTCCAACCAGCTCGGCCACCTTCTCTTCAAAGGGTGTGTGTGACATGAGCTCCGTCATTGCCTCCTCCTGTCTGGGATCTTTCCCTGTTGTTGTGGGTGATCTTTTCCTGCGTAAAGACAGGTGGACAGATGGCGAGCAGATGGTAAGCTTGCCCGTGTGTGCTGAGTGCACCCAAATAAGGGCTGGGGACAGTTGTGCAGGATGGGGCAAGAGATGTTAAAAATGTGCGTGAGAGAATCAGTAGCAAAGTCCCTTGTGTAACCCTGCGAATGCCTGATGGCCTTAGGAGTGTGTGCGCTGCGAATTAACTTCCCCTGGTGGGGTGGGTGAGATCATCCACCTCTGTACAGGAGAGAAGTTCTCTTCTGAGGGGTCCAGGCACTGACCACCCTGGTGATCTGCCAGCCCCCAGCCTTGGTTGTGAGGCTGGAGGAACTCTGGCACCCACCATGGGGGTAGAGGGCCCTCTGCACTGGAACTCAACTGCCTGGAGGCACACAATACATGGAAAATAGAAGCTGGAGGAGGCCATTCGGCCCTTCAAGCCTGCTCCGCCATTGATTATGATCATTGCTGATCATCAAGTTCAATACCCTGATCCCACCTTCCCATCATACCCTTTAATCCCTTTAGCCCCAAGAGCTATATATAATTCCATCTTGAAATTATACATTTTGGCCTCAACTACTTTCTCTGGTAGTGAATTCCACAGATTCCCCACTCTCTGGGTGAAGACATTTCTCCTCACCTCAATCCTAAAAGGTTTACTCCTTGGGCGGGATTCTCCCCTACCCGGCGGGTAGGCCCGCGCCGGAGTGGTTGGCACCACGCCGACTGGCAGCAAAACAGGCGCCAACGGCCTTTGATGCCCGCCGCCTGGCACCAGGGCTGGCCGAAAGGCCTTCGCCGGTTCACGCATGCGCCGGTGCGTCAGCTGCCGCTGACGTCACCACAGGCGCATTCGCGGTTGAGGGGGTCTCTTCCACCTCCGCCATGGTGGAGGCCGTGGCGGCGGCGGAAGGGAAAGAGTGCCCTCACAGCACTGGCCCGCCTGCTGATCAGTGGGCCCTGATCGCGGGCCTGGCCACCGTGGGGGCACCCCCCGGGGTCTGATCACCCCACACTCCCCCCAGGACCCCGGGGGCCCGCTCGTGCCGCCGATCCCGCCGCCACCGGAGGTGGTTCAAACCACGGCGGTGGGACTGGCCTCTCAGTGGCGGGACTTCGGCCCATCGCGGGCCGGAGAATCATCGCAGGGGGCTCGCCAATCAGCGCGGAGGGCACGCCGACCGTGGGGGGCGTGATTCCTGCCCCCGCCAATTCCCAGGTGGCGGAGAATTTCTGCCACGGCGGGGGCGGGATTTTCACCGGCCTCAGGTAATTCTCCGACCCTGCGGGGGGGTCGGAGAATCGCCCCTTGTCCTCAAACAATGACCCTTAGTTCTGGACTTCCCCACCATCAGGAACATTCTTTATGAACCTCTTCTCTCTTCTGGGAGACCTTTTTAGTGCATGTCATGGCAAGCCCAGGGCCGTTTAAATATGACACTCGGAAAAATTAGCCGAATGAGGTAACGTCAGGCGGAAGAACCCCAACCCACCCCGCCACAAGACAAGACATGCTGCTTGTTCACGCATACATAATGAGGTGAGAAGCAGACAACTTGGAGGGGAATCCTGGCATGCGTGCTGGTCGGATCTGCACCGCATATCCCACCCGCCACTCTGCTTAATCTCCGGAGTGGAAAATTCCACCTGTCTCCATGGAGGGAATACAAAAAAAACCCTCCTCAAAATATTGGGTAGCTAAGGGACTGGTGAGATTGAGGACTTGGACGAAATTAATACTAGCAAAAAAAAGTAGTGCTGGAGAAATTAACGGGACTGATACTCGAGAAATTCCCTGGACCTGATGATTTACATCACAGAGTGTTGAAAGAGGCATTTGTAGATATCGTGGACGCATTGGAAATAATGTTTGACAAACCTGTTGCCGGCTTTTGAGGATGTTACGAGCAGGATAGATAAGGGAGACCAATGGATATGATGTTGAATCGATCTGGTTGGAAATAAAAAACAAAGGGAAAAAGCTGCTTTGGAGATTGGCCCGAAATTTAGCAGATGGAGTTTAATGTGGATAAATGTCCATTTTGGCCCAAACAATAGAAAAGTAAATTATTATCTAAATGGAAAATAGATTCAAAATGCGTCTGGGCAGCGGGATCTGGGTGTCTTTGTTCATGAATCCCAGGAAGTTGGTATGCAGGTACAGCATTTAATTAAAAAAGCAAAAAGAATGTTAGCATTTGTTGCAAAAGGACTAAAGTATAAAAGTAGAGAAGTGTTGTTGCAATTGTACAGGGTGTTGGTGAGACCACATCTGGAGTTATGGGTGGGATTCTCTGACCCCCCCCCCCCCCCCCCCCCCCCCGCCGGGCGGTGGAGCGAATCCTGCCCCGCCGCTGGCTGTGTATTCTCCAGCGTCATCTTCCGTGCGGGGGCGGGATTCACGCCACATCGGTCGGGGGCAGTTGGCAGCGGCCCCCCCCGGTAATTCTCCGGGCCCCGACGGGCCGAGCGGCCGTCCGCTTTCGGCCAGTCCCGCCGGCGTGAATCACTCAACTCATCTACTAACGGGAGCTGTCAGGTAGGTCGGCTGGGGAGGTCCTCGGGGGGGCACAGGGGAATCTGACCCCGGGGTGGGGTGCCCCACGGTGGCCTGGCCCGCGATCGGGGCCCACCAATCTGCGGGCGGGCTTGGTCCATGGGGGCACTCCTTTCTCCCACACCAGCCCTGATGGGGCTCGGCCATAGCCGGCGCGGAGAGGAGAACCCCCCGTGCATGCGCCAAAATACGCTGGCCGGTCTGCGCATGCGCGAGATCACACCGGCCCTTTTGCACATGTGCGAGCTTACGCCATCCCTTTGGCACCAGCTGGAGCGGCACCAACACCTCCAGTGTCCACCTAGCCCCCGAAGGTGCGGAGAATTCTGCACTTTTGGGGGCTGTTGATGCCGGAGTGGTTGGCGCCGGTTCTCCCGTTGGCGTGGGGACTTAGTCCCGAGAAGGGAGAATCCCGGTCATTGTGTCCAGTTTTGGTCTCCTTATTTGAGGAAGGATGTGGTGGCTTTGGAGGCAGTTCAGGGGAGATTCACCAGATTGATTCCGGGGATGAAAGGGTTGACGTATGAGGGGAGATTAAACAGTTTGGGCTTATACACGCTGGGAGTTTAGAAGGATGAGAGGGGATCTGATCGAGGTAGATAAAATACTAATAGAGATTGATAAAGTAAACATAGACCAAATGTTCCCCCTTGTGGAGCAATCTAGAATGAGAGGTCACAGAAATAAGATGAGAGGCTGAGATGAGGAGGAATTACTTCTCGCAGAAGGTGGTGAATTTGTGGAACTTACTGCCCCATAGTGCAGTGGAATCTGAGTCATTAAATGGTTTTAAGAAGGAGATAGATATATTTCTAATTAAAAGAATCGGTTAATGGGATATGGGAACAGGCAGGGAGGTGGATGTGAGACCAGGAAGAGATCATCCATGATCTGATTGAATGACGGAGCAGGCTCGAGGGGCTGAATTGCCAACTGCTGCTCCTAATTCCTGTGATGTTTTTGGATTTTCAGAAGGCTTTTGATTAGGACTCACACGAGAGGTTAGTGAGCAATGTTACAGCACACGGGATTGGGGGTAATATACCTGCATGGATTCAGGGTTAGGGGACATAAAACAGACTAACCATAAACAAAGCATCCTCAGGTTGACAACCTGTGACAAGTGGAGTATCACAAGGATCAGTGCTTGAGTCCTGTTATACCTCTCAGTTCGAGAAAATGTATGGAGGTGCTCACACTCTGGATTCTTTCAAACACGATGGGAGGTTTTATGTAGGGATGTTTATACAATCTAAGATGGGGAACTGTAAAGCCAATGCAAACATCACTACATATCGTGTGACGCTTTACCGACTGGGATGTAACTCTCTGATACATAATATCCCCCCTTTTGCTTCTTTAGTACAACAAAAATGATTAACATTTATACAACAAATCCACTTATGCATTAATTCTATACCTATGTACAATTCAATAAGGCAGTCTCTTGAGTGGACATATATTCCTTTTGGTTGCATTCAAAGTTCTGGAACCTCTTGAGTGGTTTTGGCGATTTTACAGCATGCAGCTAGTAGCTAATCATGATGTCACCAAACTATTTTATCATCCGCCTGTACAGTGCATGGAATTGGACCTGTCTTTGCTTTGATCACAAGTACCAATTTTCTGTAGGTGGGATAGCTTCTAGCTAACTGGTTGAATACTCGCTTTTTAGAGTGCGTCCTCCTAGCAATCTGTGCTCGTTGTTGTTGTAAGACAATCTTTGAAGGATTAGGTGCAGTTAGCAAATCAAACTATGTTGGTAGGTGGGCAGCACGGTGGCGCAATGGTTAGCACTGCTGCCTCATGGCGCCAAGGACCCAGGTTCAATCCCAGCCCCAGGTCACTGTCCATGTGGAGTTTGCACATTCCACCCGTGTCTGCTCGGGTCTCACCCCCCCACAACCAAAAAGATGTGCAGGGTACACGGCTTGGCCATATTACATTGCCCCTTAATTGGGAAAAAAATAATTGGGTGCTCTAAATTAATTTTTAAAATGTTTCAATACAGGAGCTATTGATGTTGCCCAATCACTTGTAGCAACTGGTTCAATGACTCTTGCTTGCACAAGTCTTTCTAGTTCGTCTTCAAATTTTGGGCTGATGGCGTATGTTAGCTTTGAGACATTTGGGTGAGCTGTCTGGTCTGAATTTTAGGTGCACCTTAACTTCGAACACCTTCTCATACTTCATCAGAAGTTGCTGCAAGTTTCTCTTTGAATCCACGAGTTGATTTGCTGCTCCCCATTTGAGTCTAACTCTTTCCAACCATGCTCTACCAAATAAAACAGGAACATTATCACAGACAACGCAAAGAGACAATTTCGCCATTTGCTTCTCCTTACACCATAATGGATCCCTTTAACGATACAACCTCTTTAGTGTCCATCCAAAGGCAGATGCTTTAGTTTTTGATTATAACGTTTCTCATGTGTTAACGATACTGCTGCACCTGTATCCATTTCCATTTTATGTTCATGACCTTTGAGTTTTGGATATGCCCAAAAACATTGTTGATTGTCCCGCAAGATGCCTAGTTTCAGCGCCCCCTGTAGCTCGGTTGTCTTTTGAGTAGTGTTGTACTAGGTCTACTAATTTATAGGCATGAGTAGTCTGCTTAGATGTGTTTTTCTTCTTTCACATTCTTGGTGAAGGAGAAATGTTCTGAGCCCAAAGTGCCATGACAATATGCACTTTTTGCCACTGTTCTTGCATGTATTTCTTTTACTCCAACATCCCCCCTCTGAGTATCCGGCCTGCGTATATCGGTGACATGGTTGTCCCCTTACAGCCTTGTTTCTTTTGGTATCCATTTTATGGATCTTCACTCCAGCTCCTACCTGTGAAGCCTCTTCTGTTGCTAGCTCCATAGATGTGGCGACTTCCACAGCAGCTGTGAGAGTTAGATCACTTGCAGTAAGCGCCTTCCTCTGACTAGCTTCACTGCACAGTCCACAGACCAGTTTGTCATGAAGAGTGTCATCAGGTATTGTACCAAATACACAGTATTTTGCTATCCTATTAAAGTCGTTACAAATTGTAAAATGTTACACCTTCTTCCTGACTATGGCGGTGGAACTGAAAACTTCAATAATGTCCTCGGAGAGAAATGTCCCTGTAATATTTTCATTAGTTCAATAGTGGTCTTTTCTCCCGGTTTTGTTGGATGAACTAAATTTTATAGCAGCACAAAAGTTTTATGTCCTGATAAATTGAGAAAAGTTGCGACCTTTAAATCCTCTTGACTCGCTGTGAGATATAATTGGAATCTTTCCTCATATGAGTTCCAAGTCTCACATCCAATGCATCCATGGCGCCTATTTTCCTGCCATTTCGGATCCCGGCTCCGAGGGTTTATACTTCACCCAACTTCCTCCCTTCTGATTCTTGAGGAAAGACTAGCACAAACAATCCCTTTTTTCTCAAGCAACTAGCATTTTTCTTTTCCATTTTGCCTGACTATAGTTCGACTTTCCCCCCCCCCCCCCCCCCCCCGCCGAGTAATGGCCCTTGCAGAATCAGCAGACTTCAGAATCCCTGCCCCCCAACAGCTCAGTTAGCTTCTCCATGAGTACGGTCCCTGCAGTCCAGGCTCCAGTCACTTCAATAACGTTCTTCTTTATCAGGGTTGTAGTCTAAGTTATTTGTTTAAACCTTCAACATTGGCGACAGTGCTCCGCCCAACATGTGTGTGTGTGTGTGAGAGAGAGAGAGACCAGTCCCGAGAATCTTCCTTTTCTTCTATCTCCGCTGTTTAGTCAACAGATTTCTTCTTCCAGTGATTTTTCTGCCTCAATTCTCATCGCCTGTTTTTCTCTTCTGTTATATTTCTTTGTTGCTGCTAAGTGAAAAGGAATGGGAGAGGTCCACACTCTGGATTCTTTTGAACACCATGAGAGGTTTTACGATGGAGAACTGCCAAGCCCGCGCAAACACTCTGCTGACGTCACCACACATCACATGACGCTTTACCAGCGGGGGATGTATTCTCTGATCTATAACAAGCCCCAGCTATTCAGAAGCGTTATCAATGATTTGAAGGTGGGGACCAAATTTTATATTTCCAAGTTTGTTGATGACACAAAACTTGATGAGAATGTGAGTTGTAAGGAAGACAGAAAGAGGCTTCAAGGGGATTTAGACAGGCTTAGTGAGGTGGCAAGGACATGGCAGATGGAATGTACTGTGGAAAAATATGAAGTTATCCAATTTGATAGGGAAAACAGAAATGTGGAGTATTTCTAAAATGGGCAGAGATTGGCAAGTGTTGATATCCAAAGAGACCGGAGTATTCTTGTTCATAAGCCACTGAAAGGGGGCATGCAGGTGCTATAAACAATTAGGAAGACAAATGGTTTTTTGGCCTTCATTGCAAGAGGATTTGAGTACAGGAGTGAAGATGTCATGCTGCAATTCTACGAAGCCTTGTTGAGACTGAACCTGGAATCTTGTGCATGGTTTTGGTCTCCTTACCTAAGAAAGGACAGATTGGCCATCGAGGAAGTGTAACAGGCTAATCCCTGGAATGCTGGGATTGTCCTACGAGGAGAGATTAAGGAGATTTGGCCTGTATTCACTGGAGTTTAGAAGAGTGAGAGGTGAGCTCATTGAAATGTACAATATTCTTCCAGGGCTCAACATAGTGGATGCAGGAAGGATGTTTTACCCTGGCTGGCATGAGGGGGTTTGAGGGGAGGGGCGGGTCTAGAACCAGGGGGCACAGTCTCAGAATAAGAGGCTCATTTAGAACAGTGATGAGGAGGAATTTCCTCACTCAGGATCTTTGGAGTTCTCTAAACCCAGAGGGCTGTGGAGGCTCAGGACTGATCCTTTGGCCGTGCCCGCCTCAAGATTGCCACCATGTAAAGGTCCGTTGACCTTGGGCAGGAATTTCGGGTCACCAGGCGGGCGCGGCCAGAGAATCCCGCCCTCAGACATTGAGTATATTCAAAGCAAAGGTCAATTGATTTCCAGATACCAATGACATCGAGGGAAATGGGGATAGTGCAGGAAGATGTCATTCAGGTGAAAGATTGATTCCGATCCAGGTCCCGTCTAAGTGGGAGAGATTCAGAACAAATCCACCAGCCCAAAATATAATGCTGCCGGTCATCTTCAGCATCAGAATTTAACACCAGCACAGTCAGTGGCCTTGTATATCCCTGACTCTAATATCACCAAGCAGGGCACCAATGTTGTTTCAGTATATGGGAGTAAGCCAGGGGCAACAGAAGGCACACCTTTTTTAAAATAAATTTAGAATATCCAATTCATTTTTTCCAATTAAGGGGCAACTTAGCGTGGCCAATCCACCTATCCTGCACATCTTTGGGTTGTGGGGGCGAAACCCACGCAGACACGGGGGAGAATGTGCAAACTCCTCACGGACAGTGGCCCAGGACCGGGATTCCAACCCGGGTCCTCAGCGCTGTAGGCAGCAATGCTAACCACTGTGCCACCGTGAGCCCACAGAAGGCACACCTAAATGCAGGACTACATGGAGGCGAAACCGAAGAAGCAGTATGCAAAATAGAGAGCAAAATAATCAAAAAGCAACAGATTGAATCACATTTCTGCAATCTTGCCACTTTCTGTCATAAATCGTTGTGGAAAATGAAAAAGAAAACTTATGGTAACATTCCCACCCCCAGTCGTGGTGGAGCACAGTGATCAGTGCAAAGGGTAAGGCTGGACCATTTGGAAAAAAGGCTGAGATCATTTATATGTTGCAGGCCTGGCGATATTGACGGATATGCATCCAAAGCACATGGCTGGAGTTTGGATTGAGATTAGCCATGATCTCATTAAATGGCTGAAGGGGCTGAATGGTCCACTCCTGTTCCTGTGCCCCTGTTTAGAAAGTCGGTTGGACCATGTCAGCTCACCAAATTAAAGGACTGCCTCTCATTTGCCGCTTCCTTGAGCAGCGATTGCTCAATCAATTGTTCACTGGGATTTTGCTGTGTTTGCAGTTAAGGCTTTAATTCAGGCAAGAATCAGATTTGGTGATCAGTAAAGTGTTGAATTTGGTACAAAGTCTCTTGCTGCATACCATTGTTGCAATACACAAAGACCCAAATGGGTAATGAAGGGCAATGAGTTTTTATAGGCTAGTAATCATTATATAAGTGAAACAGATGCGCTTAATGGTGTGTGGCATCAGTGAAGCTCTCATGAAACCTGGCATAAAACCATGGCCTGACAATACATATTTAAAAAATTTTAATGACATATAAATCTTTCACAACAAATGCCAAAAAGTAAAATATCCTGAATCTGCACTCTAAAAATTGAATTGGTAAATTATACTTTCCATGTGTGATGCTCGACTGAATAATGTCAAGAGTTATATAAAGTATGCAAGCAGTGTGGCCCAAACTCAACCCATTAGTCAGTGTTCCAAAAGAACAAAATAGGCACTTTGGTTTAATTAAATTGAGAGGCAAAATGAAATACTGTATATACCTTCATGATGTAGATTACCTTTCTTTTTTTTTTCGAATTCAATACCATGTCCCGAGAGGCGTGGAACAGGGCAGCAACTCTATCGCATCCCATAATATTCACTTGTCTCAGCTACTTAAGAATAATTTCCTGGCCCAGGTTTTCCTTTTGAACATTAATCTTGCTGCTGCCTGCCTGATACAGTGTTCCTTACCGCTCTGATATCAAACACATCACTGTTCTTAGATTCTTTGGAGCGTCTGTCAAATATTTTAAAGAGCCTTCAAATTTCATACATCTTACTTGGTTGATATTTCTGATTCTTGCTGGTCGTGTTGATTTGATGATGCTGCCAACACGAGCACCTGTAGTTTTATAATAATTCCTGAACTGATTGGTCAAAATTAATAACTAATCATTAATGTCCTTTTTAGAGGCGCAATTAAACTACCAAGTGGTGGTTTCTCGGACATCTTTCAAGATCAGTTTTCAGAATTTAATTAAGCTGACATTTTCATAGATTTCACAGATTTTGCAGTGCAGATGGGGGCCATTCGGCCCATCATGTCTGCACCGGCCCTTGGAAAGAGCACCCGATTTAAGCCCCACACCTCCACCCTATCCCCATAACTCATTAACCCCCACCCAACCTTTCTGGACACGAAGTGCAATTTCATGGGCAATCCACCTAACCTGCCTCTATGGACTGTGGGAGGAAACCAGAGCACCCGGAGGAAACCCACACAGACACGGGGAGAACATGCAGACTCCCCACAGACAGTGAGCCAAGCCGGGAATCGAACTTGGGACCCTGGAGCTGTGAAGCAACAGTGCTACCCATTGTGCTACGTGCCGTTTGTTACAATTTGCTAGCCAATGGAAAGACGACA
Source organism: Scyliorhinus canicula (assembly GCF_902713615.1). Classification (NCBI taxonomy): domain Eukaryota; kingdom Metazoa; phylum Chordata; class Chondrichthyes; order Carcharhiniformes; family Scyliorhinidae; genus Scyliorhinus; species Scyliorhinus canicula. The sequence goes on along the minus strand of NC_052165.1, from coordinate 6,326,453 downwards.
AACGGCCCCATAATTCGCCCTCAATGGCACATGCCAATATTTACTTTTATTTTTTTAATTTAGAGTACCCAATTATTTTTTTTCCAATTAAGTGGGGCAGCATGGTAGCATGGTGGTTAGTGTAAATGCTTCACAGCTCCAGGGTCCCAGGTTCAGTTCCCGGCTGGGTCACTGTCTGTGCGGAGTCTGCACGTCCTCCCCGTGTGTGCGTGGGTTTCCTCCGGGTGCTCCGGTTTCCTCCCACAGTCCAAAGATGTGTGGGTTAGGTGGATTGGCCATGATAAATTGCCCGTTGTTGGGTTACGGGTGTAGTGTGGATACGTGGGTTTGAATAGGGTGATCATTGCTCGGCACAACATCGAGGGCCGAAGGGCCTGTTCTGTGCTGTACTGTTCTATGTTCTATGTTCTATAAGTGGCAATTTAGTGTGGCCAATCTGTGGTGGTATGATTTGCATAGCTGTCTGCCATTGGTGCAGAACACCGGCTTACCATTGGCCCTGGTCGGTCATGTACCTCTCGACCGATTGGTTGAGACCAGTCATGTGACGGCTCTCTCATTGGTCGAGAGGCTGAGTTAACCACGCCTCCATACTGAGGTATAAATAGTCAGAACGCCCGGTGGTCGGCCATTTACTGTAGTCGACCGCAGGGCTAAGTTCTAGCTTATTAAAGCCTAACTTTTGTACAGCAACTCGTCTCGCGTTCGATTGATGGCTCATCACAATCCACCTAACCTGCACATCTTTGGGTTGTGGGGGTGAAACCCACGCAGACATGGGGAGAATGTACAAACTCCACACAGACAGCGACAAGCCAATATTTATATGCAACTAAGGGAGTAAACTTCAAACAAGGACAGACAAGGGTCTAAACAGGGAAAGTTGAGACCTGCAATCAGAGATGCATCATGCCACCATCTGGCTTTCCGTTGAAATGCATTGAACATAGTGAAGTTGCTGTGTTTGTGGCGTCGATATGAATTGTGTCATAAGTGTTAATTATGGCTAATCGACCACTCCGGCAATATGACAGATGTCAAATCTCATTGCTTTCAGGTACTCATTGTTGTTGGCCATTTTAAAAAGGCAAAACATTTTATTACTTTTCCTTTCTGTCTTTTTTTCTCCCTCTCTTAATCCAGTCGTTCTTCCACACTTTATTTGATTTTCTGTTGGTGCCAAGTTACATTTCCTTCTCAGTTCTTGCACTATTAGCTTTGCAATCCTTCAACCTGATTGGTTAGGGAGATGCACAGTTTCTTGTCCTGTTCCCTTGGGTTCCAGGTACATTGTTTCCCCAATTACAATGTTATCAGTTTACACTTTCAGATCCATGCTACACAAAAGTTTAAAAATGCATGGACAATTCTAATTAACGGCAGGTGCATTGAAACTCCAAAATTCTAATTTGAACACAATAGCCTTCAGCTTTTAATAATCAATAATAATAATCTTTGTTAGTGTCACAAGTAGGCTTACATTAACACTACAATAATAATAATCTTTATTAGCTAGTTATTATATTAGTTATTATAACCATGAAGTTAGTGTGAAAATCCCCTCGTCGCCACATTCCGGCGCCTGTTCGGGTACACAGAGGGAGAATTCAGAATGTCCAATTCACCTAACACCACGTCTTTCGGGACTTGTGGGAGGAAACCGGAGCACCCGGAGGAAACTCACGCAGACACGGGGAGAAGGTACAGACTCTGCACAGACAGTGACCCAAACCGGGAATCGAACCCGGGACCCTGGCGCTGTGAAGCAGCAGTGCTAACCACTGTGCTACCATGCCGCCCTTTTATCTTATTTGGCTTCATTCCTGAAGAAATCCTTTGCGTTTTTTCACTACTTGGAAAAGAATGTGGTCAGAGATCGACTGCAATAAGATTTGTCTGGAAGACTGATTGGACTGGTTATATTTTCAAAAATATATTACTTTCTTGTCCATTTTCAAAGGAAGTCAATTTTCTCTTTGATGTAGTTCCTTACAGACCAGAACTAAGATGGTCTGTTGTCAATATATCATCAGTGGCTTGACTCGAGCAACAGAATTACTACTTCTTAACCTTTTACCATTTATCCACGGCCTTTGATATGGTCTTGTTCATTCCCGTATTGATTAAATTAGAAATTGTAAATACCTCTCGCTCTCAATTAGCCCTCCCAAAGACATTGATATTACCAACGAAAACAGTAAATTGAGATCTCCTCATATGGTAAAACTAAAATTGGTTTTCCGCACACGTTAACTCTTGAATGTAAAATGTCCCAGTAAGTGGTACCTCATCCAAGAAAGCAATTGTTATCCCCAGTCCCCCAGGATCCATTGTAAATTCTCTTGTCTTTCTGTTACACACATTAATGATGTTCACATGCAAACATCTTCTGTGAAATTGAAACTTGCCTTGAATATTGATGATGCACCCTTCACAACCTGTTAAATCTCATAGATTCTCTGTTGCTCAGTATTGTTAATTATAAACAACATTATTCATTGCCTTAATTTATTTCCATGCCAATTTTCTTTGTCTCCATCTACTGTACTGAAGGCTTTGATTTTCTGCTGGGTGATAAGGTTCCATCTTACTCCTGGAATTCAAGGGCAGCACGCTAGCACAGTGGGTAGCACAGTAGCAGTTCACAGCTCCAGGGTCTCAGGTTCGATTCCCTGCTGGGTCACTGTCTGTGTGGAGTCTGCATGTTCTCCCTGTGTCTGCGTGGGTTTCCTCCGGGCGCTCCGGCTTCCTCCCACAGTCCAAAAGTGTGCAGGTTAGGTGGATTGGCTGTGATAAATTTCCCTTAGTGACCAAAAAGGTTGGTGGGGGTTATTGGGTTACAGGGGTAGGGTGGTGTGGGCTCGGGTAGGGTGCTCTTTCCAACGGCCGGTGCTGACTCGATGGGTCAAAAGGCCTCCTTCTGCACTGTAGATTCTATGCAGAAGACCCATCAAGTACGTACTGATACTTCGAGAGAGCACCTCTACCTATGCCCACGCCCCCATCCCCATAACCTTTTGGATATTAAGGAGAAATTTTTAACATGGCCAATCCACCTGAACTGCACATCTTTGGACTGTGGGAGGAAACCAGAGCACCCGGAGGAAACCCACGCACACGGAGAGAACGTGCAGACACCACACAGACAAGGCCGGAATTGAAACTGCCGCTGTGAGGCAGCAGTGCTAACCACTGTGCCACCGTGCTGTCCCAGAAGAAAATCTCCAAGCCCTGCTTGCCCCTTCGTGGAAGCAAACCAAAGAATTGGTCTCAGCCTCAACCTCAAGATTCCTTTACCAAACTGCCCCAGGGCAAGATCTGGTCTCTCTCTCTCTGATCATTTCCCTAACTGATTATCTGCCTCTCCTCTATGGCTGACCTCATTACAGAGATCCAACATTGTATACAATCTGTGATCGCTGCCTTCGGGCGCTTAAGGGCAAGAGTTTCCGATGACCTCGCCATCCATGCTAATAGCAAAATCCTTGTGTACAAGGTGATCATTCTCCCAAGTCTTCTATATGGCTCAGGAACTTGGACTATGTACAGGCACCACCTCAAGGCCTTGGATAGGTATCATCAATGCTGTCTGAGACCGATTCTCTCCATCAGCTGGGCAGGCAGGAGTATAAACATCAGTGTCCTTCAAGAAGCCTAGAGCATCAGTATCAAGGCCATGATCATCCAAAACCAACTCCACTGCACCAGCCATGTGCTTACGATGCCAGTGTCCCGACTACTAAAGCAAACTTTCTTTTCCCAGCTCAAGAAAGCCTCCTGAACAAGACGAGGATGAAGGAAGCCCTTGAAAGGCACCATGAAAGCTTACCTCAAGAAATGCAGCATTGACTTCAACGCCTGGGAGGCCCTTGCTCCGAGGAGACCAACTTGTTGCAACCTCCTGATTGAAGGGACATAATTCTTCAAGGACACCAGGCAGCAAGAGGAGCCCCGGGGGGCTAGGAGCGGTGTCACGTCATTTACGCGCGCTGGGCCTTGGAGTCGCGTAAAAAGCAGCGCCACGTAAATGACGCGGCCGGCACTGCGTAAATGATGTGCCGTCCTCCCCGAGTCCGCTCCGCAAGGTCCATCCGCCATCTTCTTGCAGGGCGGACTCGGGGAGGAAAAGAGGTCCTCCTTTAGAGAGGTCAGCCCGCCGATCGGTGGGCCCCGATCGCAGGCCAGACTCCATCGGAGGAGGAACCCCCCTCCCCTCCCCACAGGCCTTCCTGCGCAGTTCCCGCCGGCAGCGACCAGGTGTGGACGGCGCCGGCAGGAACCTGTTGTGGTGGGGCGGCTGCTCGGCCCATCCGGGCCAGAGAATCACCGCTCACCTTTTGCAAACGGCGAGCGGAGATTCTCCGAGCGGCCAGCCGCGATTCTCGCCATGCTGGTTTGGGGGCGGTGGGAGAATCGCGTGCGGGTGCCGGGGCGGCATGGCGGGACTCGCGCTGCGCCCCGGTGATTCTCCCACCCGGCGTGGGGGGGTGGGAGAATTCCGCCCCTTAGGTGGACAATCACACTCATCAGTGAGTGATCACCAAAGATGTTTCTATGAATGCAAGTTGCTTTCCAGGTCCTTACTCAATAACCATTCCTCACCCCTTGTGTGGCTGTTTACTGGGAGTGGGATGTGGATGAAATCACAGCAGAATTCAGTCCTGTTTTCAGCCGACTTCCATACATGCATCTTGGCCAGAGAAGCTAAATGGTATCAACAAGCAGAACTCCGATCCAAACTTCCCTTCCCTAACCCAAAGCACTAAAGGAAATTGTAACATCCTTACAACCACTTAAGTCTGTAACTGTGCGTCAATTATTGATGGCTCAACTAATTACTGCCTTTGGGGAAATTTTTAAGTTGAATTTCTGATAGAGATTCACCATTCTTTCTGATCGTTAAGATCTCGTGTACAGCCTTCCTTCATCAAGGGAATGGCAAACCAATCTGATGCTAGATCCCAATACTGCACTTGAGTTATGTGCTAAATAAGAGAAGAGTCTTAAGTGATTTGCCTTCTCTGTGGGAAAGCCTTGCAGTCTCACAAAGCCACACACAAGAGATTGACACATCAGTTTGACTCCGGATAACGCAGGCATTAACCCATAAGGTTCAACTTCTTCGCACTGTACTTTTTACAGTTACAAACTTCCATTATTTCCCTCAGACAAAAGCACATGTTCAGTAAAATCCTGGATTCCGAATTTTCTTTTGTGTTTATCTAATTCCCGCCATAAATCCAGAGTAAGAATAATTCCCTGGAGGAATGCCAACTTCAATGGGGTTAGAATGGATAAAGGTTAGCAAACAAAACTGTAACTGAATATTGGGCTACCTTTAAAGATGTGAGAGTCAAGGTGTTACATAGATTATTACATAGAATTTACAGTGCAGAAGGAGGCCATTCAGCCCATCAAGTCTGCACCGGCTCCTGGAAAGAGCACCCTACCCAAGGTTAACACCTCCACCCTATCCCCATAACCCAGTAACCCCACCCAACACTAAGGGCAATTTTGGACACTAAGGGCAATTTATCATGGCCAATCCACCTAACCTGCACATCTTTGGACTGCGGGAGGAAACCGGAGCACCCGGAGGAAACCCACGCACACACGGGGAGGATGTGCAGACTCCGCACAGACAGTGACCCCAGCCGGAATCGAACCTGGGACCCTGGAGCTGTGAAGCGATTGTGCTATCCACAATGCTACCGTGCTGCCTATAAATTCTGATAAAGGGGAAAGATAGCGCAAACAAATCCTGAGCTCCCTGGATGACGAAAGAGATAGCCACTAAGCTGAAACTGAAGAAGTGCAGCTTAGGACAGATGTCAGGTGAATGATACAGTTGAGAACCAAGATGACAAAAGATTGAGGGAAATTGAAAAAACAAATAAAAGAAGCAACAACAGAGTAAGAAAAGAGATTGGCAGCAAAAATAAAAAGGAATCCAAAGGTTTTCCATTGGCATATAAATAATAAAATGGTGGCAAGGTGAGGAGTCCGGTTGATTAGGGACCACAAATGGGATTTATGCATGGAGGCAGCAGACAAGGCTGAGATGTTAAATGAGTACTTTGCATCTGTTTTTACCAATGAAGTAAATGCTTCCCAAGTCATGATGAAAGAGAAGATAGTTTAGAAACTCGAAGGGTTTAAAATTGGATACGTAGAGCAGATGTGTCTCATGGATTAACGCCAGACTCTAACCAAGGGATTTTAAATCTCTTATGAGGGGCATTTGGAAAGTTGTTCAGTAGTCTACAAGGTTTTCCAACAGCGAGGGTAAATCACCCGAGACTCTGCTCTTAGCCCTAAGTATTTAATTCAACCCGATCCTATCTGGATCAGGTCAGATGCATCCAAGGATACGAAAGGAAGTGAGAGTGGAAATTGAATGAAAATGAAATGAAATGAAATGAAAGTCGCTTATTGTCACGAGTAGGCTTCAATGAAGTTACTGTGAAAAGCCCCTAGTCGCCACATTCCGGCGCCTGTTCGGGGAGGCTGGTACCAAAATTCTCCAATCTTCGATAGGGTCAGGGATGGTGCCAGAGGACTGGAGAATTTCAAATATTACACCATTACTCAAGAGGAGGATGCAAAGGCAAACCCACCAAATAAGGCCAGTCAGTTGAACGTCAATGGTGAGGCGGCTTTGAGAAACAATCATTTTTTAAAAAATAAATTTAGAGTACCCAATTATTTTTTCCAATTAAGGGGCAATTTAGCATGGCCAATCCACCTATCCTGCACATCTTTGGGTTGTGGGGGTGAAACCCACGCAGACACGGGGAGAATGTGCAAACTCCACACGGACAGTGACCCAGAGCCAGGATTCGAACCCGGGTCCTCAGCGCCATAGGCAGCAATGCTAACCACTGTGCCACCGTGCTGCCCTTGAGAAACAATCATTTGGGAGAAGGCTAATAGTCACTTGGGCCAATGTGGGTTCATTAAGGAAAACCAGCATGGATTTATTGAGGGAAAATCGTGTTTATTAACATGCCTGAGTTTTTTGATGAGTTAACAGAAAAGGTTAATGTTAGTGTGGTGTACATGGATTTCCAAAAGGCACATCAGTGGCAAAGTGCTGCAAAACAATCTTGTGAGCGTTCAGCATCAACATGGAAATTAAAGTGGGTGAGTGACAAGAAAGAGTAGTGATGAACTGGAGGAAGGTTTATAAAGGAGTTCCATAGTGACCAATGTCAGGACTCCAGCTCTTCCTGATATATTATTAATAACCCAGGCCTTGACGTACAGGAGAATTCCAAAATTTGAGTATAATATGGAACTTGGAAATATTGTGATCCACGAGGAAGATAATGTACAACTTCAAAAGGACTCAGACAGCTTGGTGGTATGGGGGCGGCAACGGCAAATTAAATTCAATACAGAGAAATGTCAAGTAGTTCATTTTAGAAGAAGATACGCAGGCAGACAATACAAAATAAAGGGCACAATTCTAAAGGACATACAGGAGCCGGGGACCTTGGGTAAATATATACATAAATTATTGAAGGTGACAGGACATTGGAGAGAGTGGTTAATAAGGCATCTGAGCTTTATCAATAAGGACTTATAGTGTAGAAAAGGAAGTATGTTCCTGTCCTGTCCTGTCCTGTTTGTAGCTGCTCCTACCAGGAGATCTGCTGTCATGCATTTTCCATGGCTGACTATGAGATTTAGTCCATATGAGGTCCCAAACCCTTCACAGGTGCCTGGCCATTTGCCTGCTAAGTGTCATGGCAGTGTCTCTCACATGCCTCACACAATTAAACATTGCACACATGAGGTTTGGCGGAGAAACCAGGGGCGGGATTCTCTGGAAATGGGGCAATGTCCCCACGCCTGCGGGAAAACCGGTGCCAACGACTCCGGCGTCAACGCCCCCAAGGTGAGGAATTCTCATCTTTCTAGGGGATTCGGTTGCCGCTGGTGTCGTCCCCCCTGCTCCAGCCGGCACCGAAGGGCCAACGCGAGTTCGCACATGCGCAGAACGGCCGGCATGATCTCGTGCATGCGCGGACATAGTCCGCGGCTCCCATGCCGGGTTCCCGACTGCTGAGAACACATGTCAACCGCGCGTTCGAGTACTCGGCCCATTGGAGGTGGAGCATCCGGGGAATGCCTTCCAATGACGTGCCAACGCTGTTCCAACGGCGTGCGGCGCATCATGCGATGACGTAATTTCAGAGTGGATGGAGACAAGAAAACCAGCGCCAAACTGGCGGCAACGCCGATTTGGGCATCAGAAGGGATTCTCCGCCCAATCGCCTGACAATATAGCTGTCAGGCAACAGAAAATCCCGCCCAAGGGGTTTGGCGTATGATGAGAGATTGAACAGTTTAGATGCTTCCTCTTGTGGGGATTCTAGAACGAGAGGTTTTAGGATAAAGGGCAGTAAATTTGAAACAGAGTTCAGGAGAAACTACTTCTCCCAAAGGGTTGTGAATGTGTGGAACTCGCCACCCCAGAGTGTGGTGCATGCTGGGATGGATAGTAAATTTAACGAAGAGTTAGACAGATTTTTAATTGGTAACAGGCTGAAGGGTTATGGAGAACGGGCAGGATGGTGGAGTTAAGGCAAAGATGAGAACAACCGTGATCGAAGACTCGATGAGCCAAATGGCTTGGGCGGGATTCTTCGAAAACCGGCGGGGCGGACTACTCCAGCGCGAAGGAGTGGCGTGAACCACTCCAGTGTCGGGCTGCCCCGAAGGTGCGGAAGGGGATTGGCAGCGCCGGCCCTAGGGCTGCTGGCGCCCCGGGCAAGCTGAACTTCGGCGCCCTTGGGGGGGGGGGGGGCCGAGGGGCGGGGGGAGGGGCCGAGGGGCGGGGGGGCCGAGGGGCGGGGCCGAGAGGCAGGGGAGCGGGGCCGAGGGGCGGGGGCGGACCCGAGGGGGGGGGCGGGGGGGGGCGGACCCGAGGGGGGGGCGGACCCGAGGGGGGGCAGGGGAGGGCGGACCCGAGGGGGGGGCGTACCCGAGGGGGGAGCGGGGGGGAGCGGACTGAGCGGGGGGGCGGACCGAGCGGGGCGGACCGGGGGGGGGCGGACCGAGCGGGGGCGCCTTGGGGGAGGGCGGCCACCGCGCATGCGCTGGTTGGCACCTGCCCAACTGCGCATGCGCAGGACCCGAGTCTCTGGCGCCCCCCGGCACATGGCGCCCCGGGCAACTGCCCGAGTTGCCGGTGCCTTGAGCCGGCCCTGGGGATTGGCGCCACGCCTACCGGCGCCGAAGGGCCTCCATCGGCCGGTGCTAGTTGGCGCATGCGCGGGAGCACCAGCATGTGCTGGCATTATCGCAGCGCATGCACAGGGGGGTTCATCTCCGTGTCGGCCATCGCGGACTGTTACAGCGGCCGACGCGGAGGAATAGAGTGCCCCCACGGCACAGGCCCACCCGCGGATCGGTGGGCTCTGATCACGGGCCAGGCCACCGTGGGGGAACCCCCTGGGGCCAGATCCCCCTGCACCCCCCCCCTCCCCTCGAGGACCCCGGAGGCCTCCCGCGGAGCCGGGTCCCATTGGTAAGTACCTACCTTAATGTACACTGGTGGGATGGGCCTAATGCGGGTGGCCGCTCGGCCCATCGCGGGCCGGAGAATTCGGGCGACCCCGGGGCCCATTGCGTCTCGCCGGACCTCGCCATTCTCCGAGGCAGGCGGTGCGATTCACGTCAGGGGGATTTTTGGGGGGCCGGAGAATTCGGCGGCCGGCGGGGGCAAGATTCACGCCGACCCCCGGCAATTCTCCGACCCGGCGGGGGGGGGGGGGTTGGAGAATCCTGCCCCTTATTCCTGCTACTATATCTGAGGAACGTATGAACTCCCTACCTTGCAGCACTGTGGGTGCACCTCCACCATAGGGACAGCAGCGGTTCCAGAAGGCAGCTCGGCACCACCTCCTCAAGGGCAGCTAGGGATGGGCATTGAAGGTTCGCAGTGAAGCCCACATCCCGTGAATTAATAAATAAATAAGCCGAAACCAGGGAGTGTAAATTAGATTATTTGATTGAAAAGAGAGGTGGGATTAAGAGACAGATATAAAAGAACACACAGAGAATGTAGATTTTTTTTAAATCTCTGACAAGAACTAAAACCTGAAAGAATTAGACTTCTGCTACTTGTAAAATCTAAGTGTCAGTGCCAGATCAGTTGTTTGGTAGTAATTAAAAATTCACTTATACTTCCAAGCCCTGACATGTTTAGTGGGCATTGATTACATAAGTGCAGCAAATTCATTCCTTTCCATGCAAGTGAATCGCCTCACCATTATTCTGACCACAAAATCCAGGCCACTGTCAAGGGTATGTATGTGAAAGTCAGGTTTCCTTTACTTATGTTTTAATTTTGCTCTGGAACATGACAAATGTATTATGTTTAATGCATCGTTTAAAGGTCAGACATCCTACATTTAAATGTCAGCCACAACTTCAATCTATTGCTACTTTGCCGAAGGGAAGGGCATTCCCCCTTTGCATAATATACTTCCCTGCTAATGATGCTGAAGGTGCACTTCTACGCTCCAAACCTTTTATTTATTAGGAATTTTATTTTAAACATGCTCAACGCTGGCACGGTTGGCCCAGGGAACAAAGGCATACCCAACCTCATCCCTAAAGACAACAAAATGTAAATAAATAACTGACTCCAAACAATAATTCATCACTTAATCATTGGTCGATTTTTAACTTGTGACTTCTAACTCTGTAAAATAAAATATGGCAAGAGCGAGAATTATGCACAATTCTGGGGCCGGAATCCTTGCTGCCGCTGATAGCGAGGTTCCCGATGCAGCGGAGAAACAAGCGTCGTAATAAAAAGGGCACCGATCCCGTTTCGATGCTCTGGTCCTCTGCTGGTGGTAGTATTGAGGTTCACGTCACGCGTCCTTCCCCAGCGGGATGATGTAAACGGGTCAGAAGGGATCCTATCAAGGGGCTGCGCACTGGATTCTCCAAGCCTGCGTGATTCCCGGGCCTCTGGGACTTCACGTGGACGAGAATTGGCGCAGCTATTTCCCAGCGTGGGTCTAGTGCAGTGGGCCAAATGGGTAACTCGTAAAGTCCATCAGAGGCCCCCCCTCCCCACCACAATGCCCATCTCACTCCCACCAGACTAACTGCAAGGTTGATAAACATCTAGCTATGATTGGCAGCTCTTGGACCACTTCAAAAGCAGTTAAGTGCTCTCACTTTCTCTTTTTCTCTGCAGAATGCATTTGGTGTGAATCAAGAGCTGTCAGTCATAGCTAGATGTTTATAAACATTGCGGTTAGTTTCACAGCTGTGTCCTTGAGATCCATTCAAGCATGGAGGAAATGAAATTAAACAATCCAAACAGATGGCTGTGTGTGCAAACTGTCAATCGCAGCTTAGTAAAATCAATTTCCCATTGATATGAATGAAAGCCTGGTGGATCAAAGATCTGAGTGGGTTTGAACCCAACCCAAGAATGGTTTTCTCTTTCTTGGAATTCACAGGTGATGCTTCCTCTCCCTGAGCCAGCAAGTTTGGGCATAGATGAATTTTCAAGCAGTGATTTCTTTTCCACTATCTCTGTCTGGACTGCTCTGTAAAAATAAAAAATAAATATTCCTTATTGTCACAAGTAGGCTCACATTAACACTGCAATGAAGTTACTGTGAAAAGCCCCTAGTCGCCACATTCCGGCACCTGTTCGGGTACACAGATGGAGAATTCGCAATTCTCAGCTGATACGGGAATTGAACCCTCGCTGCTGGCCTTGTTCTGCATCACAAATCAGCTGTCTAGCCCACTGAGCTAAACCTGCAGCTTCCAGGAATGGGTCTCTGTAATGGTGGGGAGTGGGGTCCCCTGTGGGGGTCTTTGTAATCGGGGGATTTCTGGTGGGGTCTCTATAAAGGGGGTCTCTCTCATGGGAGATTCTGCTGTCGGTCTCTGTATTGGGGCTGGCTGGTGGTGTGTCAATGGCTGGTCACCTTCATACTGTGGCGGGGGGGAGGAATTGCGTTACAGGGGAGCCCAGCCGCTGGACTTCACTAGCAGGCCACCCTGGGCCTGATTTAGCACAGTGGGCTAAACAGCTGGCTTGTCATGCAGAACAAGGCCAGCAGCACGGTTCAATTCCTGTACGGGCCTCCCCGAACAGGTGCTGGAATGTGGCGACTAGGGGCTTTTCACATTAACTTCTTTGAAGCTTGCTTGTGACAATAAACAGTTTTATTATTGTTATTGTTATTATTATTATTACCCACTCAAAATGGCGGCCAATAGTGGGATTCGTGAAGGAATTCCTCGCAAATCCCCCCCTCCTTGCATAAATTTGCCTGACAAGGGGTAGCGAATTGTCTCTAGATTCTCGTTCTGAGGGGGAGCGTGAATCAGAGATGGTTCCTCTCCGGCGGGAGTCTCCAAAACGGACAATCCTGCCCAGTATAAATACACAGACATCTATGGAGTTTAAGCTTTAATCCAATGGGAACAGAGTTTTAATGTAATACCAGAGCAGCCATTTATGTGTAAACCGATACTAAAAGAATAATGGATACGTCAGCCACTCTCGATTAGCCATTTAATCGAGTTCAAATGTTATGATAACCTTCAATAGAAAACCTAAGAACTGAGAACCCATGAGGCAATAATGGCTTTCACCAGGTCCCATTTGTTATTGTTTTTGACATTATCTGGTTTAAGTTTACATCGCACCATTCAGTTCATCTGCTAATAATGACTATTAGTGCGGCACACTTCCTGATTTTGAAAAATGGGGGCATTAACACATTAATGATCTCAATACTGAAAGTTAGTTAAAGGTTATCTAAGTTGGCAGCTGGGGAATCCTTCATCTTGTGCACAGCATTTAATTAAAATGTTTTGTTGCCAAAGCAATAAGATATTTATCTCAATTGTATGGTCAGTGCTTCCTCCCGCTGTAGGACAATATATTGGTGGGGCAGCTGAAATGCTGAATTTTCATAAACCGTGTTCCACATATTGTTTAATTTGCTTGCTCCTGTCATAATTATTTGATTCAGAAGTACAAATGATGACAGAATCATTGCCTGCAAAGTGCCCAAAGTGGATTGTCCTCTGTCATTTCCCTATACTGCAGGAAGATCAATTAAAGGTCATTCAAAGCAGTCAGACACACCGGTCAAGATTCCCTGGCCTCCCCGTGGTGTGTTTCTCGGCAGCGAGAGCTGGCCCGTTGTTGGCCAATGGCGGGATCTTCTGGCCCTGCCGCTGTCAATGGGATTTCCCATTGAATCTACCCCCCTCCCTCTCCCACCCACAGGGAAGCCCCTGGCGGTGGTCCCAGGAGATCTTGCGAGTGTGATCAGCTGAAAGATCCCGCCCGCTGTCTTTATATAACCACAAGGGGCCGTAACCTCTCAACCCCCCAGCGCCAGATTTTGGGGATGTCATGAAGGTGCGCTGGGGAATACCTTCCTCTCGGAACTTCACAGGTCCGAAAATGCAATTTGAATAGGAAACTTTGGGCAATTCTGACAGGGTGATATCAATAGTTGCTCATAAAAAGTTCAAAGAATTAAAACCTCTTCTAACTTCTGGGTAATTGTTCCAAAGACACAGATCGATTCCCCCACCGTACTCCCCCCACACCAGGGTTACCACACCCCCACGACTCACCAGCACCACTGGTAATCTCAAACCCCAATACCCCATGGGATTCCCCTCAAGGGGACTCCTTAACACACCCTCCCCCAACCAGCCTGCTGCCCTCGCCCCACGCCCCCACCCATGAGTTCCAGACTGACCCCGAACCCCTGACATGACTGGACCTCAGCGCCCCCCCCCCACCCCTCACACCTCCTCCCCAGCACAGACCTCTGATTACCCCCCCCCCACTTCTCCCCCAACCCCTGAATCCAATCCACTTTATCTTAGATACTTACCTCGTCCCTTGTCTGTGAATTTCAATGGGAGTTTTAAACTTAGCTGGTGTACGGACTTTAGTGATGTAAGAGAGGGGGAGTATCCTTCTTTAATCTTATGGAGCAGGATTTTGACACTGGGCCTTGAGGGCAGCTGTGCTGCCTGGATGTCACCTGGCCTGAATCAGACCAGGTGAAACAGGTATGTCAGAATATCCAGCGAAGTAATTGTCCTCGTGGTGACAATCCGACATTGATTGCCACTCCGAGGAAGTTACCATCCATTCCGAGATTTCCTATCCTGTCTTCGACCCCAGTTCCAATTAACCATATTCTTAAAATCCTAAATCTTTGCCAACTCCACATTAAATGTCATTTTAGTGGATCAAATGGTCATTTTGAGAACTGATTACAAAGTTCATGCGAGCACCGGACACTTGTTTATTCAATACGCACAGGAACTTCTCGTCCTCATTTCAATCAGCTACCTATTGTGGTGATATGCATGTGCACATCAATGTATATAGTTATCTATCAATGTCTCTAGTTATCGATATGACCTCCAACCAGCAGGTGGCGATAGAGATCCACCATGTGCCTCCAGAGATTCGGCAGTTGGTGGTAAGCCGTACTAGAGGACAGTCGCACTCGATGTAGCTTCAGGAGGATTCACTGAATTCACTTAGTAGTTACCATTTGTATTATAGTTTGTGAGTTATCTTGCCACGTGTTCATTTGTTAATAAACTATTTTGCTAGTTAAAGAACTAGATGTTGTATGTAGATATTTACCACGGCCATAACGGCCAGCACGGAAGCATTGTGGATAGCACAGTCGCTTCACAGCTCCAGGGTCCCATGTTCGATTCCGGCTTGGGTCACTGTCTGCACATCCTCCCCGTGTGTGCGTAGGTTTCCTCCGGGTGCTCCGGTTTCCTCCCACAGTCCAAAGATGTGCAGGTTAGGTGGATTGGCCATGATAAATTGCCCTTAGTGTCCAAAATTGCCCTTAGTGTTGGGTGGGGTTACTGGGTTATGGGGATAGGGTGGAGTTGTTGACCTTGGGTCGGGTGCTCTTTCCAAGAGCTGGTGCAGACTCGATGGGCTGAATGGCCTCCTTCTGCACTGTAAATTGTATGATTACACAGAACATAACACCTATCAGATCCTAACATATTTGGAAATAGATGACAAAGGTCCCTCGTTGATGGAAGAATGGCAGGGTTGAGAGAACCCGACAAACTGATAAAAGAATGATTCAATAACATGGCTCAGCGTGGAGGCGGTGAACAGAAGGTTTTCTGTAGGGTGGGAATGTAAAAAATTGTCCTTCTGCAATGTTGAGGATGTAGCAGTGCTGGCAAGGCCCTGTCAACAATATTTGGACTGAGCTGCCTATGTATTAACTATGAGTTCGCTCGTCATGACTTATGTCAGACACACAGGATGTGACAATGAATTATGCGTTACAGTCGCATGAGGTATGAACAGTCACACACATGACATGGACATTGCATTCTGTGAATCTTCATTGCAAAGTGAGTTGTGTGCAAATGTAGGTGATAGTCGCCTGACGTTCCACAACAGCGTTCAGAAGAAAAAATAGCTACACGAGTCTGAAAGTGATATATCATTCCCATGATATTGCCATAGATGGCCAAAATAGCACATACCATTTAACTTTAAAGGAGCAATTTAAATTCAATCTCATCAGTCCCCAGGCTGTGGGAGCGCAATATTAGGATGGCAACAAGAGGCCCCGAATTCAGAATTCTGCCAACCTTCCTGAACATTCAAAGTTTGGCTCAATTGTTCGGATATATTGTGTGAATTCTATCCAGATGGGAGTGAGAGGTCCCTTTCCCGGGACAGGAAAAGCTGGCAATGTAAGTAAAGCCTGGCCCGGGGAGGTGTGACTCCTGTTGCCGGGTTAGTGGAGAGGATTTATTCACCGAAGCATGAAGCCAAAGGATGTGTTGCACCATCAGCTAAATGAAAGCTCGCTGCGAGGTTTGCTGTTGCCAAACAGATTGCCGGGGAAGTTGTTCGCGTTTCTGTTTCGGTCAAAACAGGGAGTGCTGTCGCAATAGCTGCCTCAAGTCCCTTCCCTCTGCCGTCGCTCAGGACAGAAATATCACGAGGCGAGCGGAATGCGGAGGAACGTGTGAAAGCTTAGCCACCATGGGGGAGGGGGTAAAAGATACAGTGATGGCAGGAGGTGTGGCAAATCAGTTCAATCACTGTCCCCATAAAGGAATTGATTAAACCCTTCAACGTGGGAGAGGACATGTGTGCGTTAACGGGGTCTGAAATAGGGTGCCCAGCTTCGAAGACATGACCAAAATGGGTTTGAAGTAAGAGGAGGAGTATGGCACAGTTAATGTTGGCTGTGGGAACCGCTCCACGCATCAGCTGTGACTCAATCTGATCTGTTTGCATGTTGTGAGTTTGCACAGCAGGATGCCTTAGCAATGCCCAGAAGGATTAACATGCTTCCACAGGTACTGCTGGATGATCTTCCTTAAGGGGTGTTTGACAGGGTGAGCTAACTTTGCCTGCTTTTTAAAATCTGCTGACATTTTCAGTTGCACTTTTGGCTGTTTGGATATTTCTTGAAATGAATCCCCCCGCGCCGCCCCGCCGCCCCGCCGCCCCGCCGCCCCGACACCGGCTGCCGAATTCTCCGGCGCCGGGGTTTGGCAGGGGTGGGAATCATCCCGCCCCGACACCGGCTGCCGAATTCTCCGGTGCCGGGGTTTGGCAGGGGTGGGAATCGCGCCGCCCCGACACCGGCTGCCGAATTCTCCGGCGCCGGGGTTTGGCAGGGGTGGGAATCGCGCCGCCCCGACACCGGCTGCCGAATTCTCCGGCGCCGGGGTTTGGCAGGGGTGGGAATCCCGCCCCGCCGCCCCGACACCGGCTGCCAAATTCTCCGGCGCCGGGGTTTGGCAGGGGTGGGAATCGCGCCGCGCCAGTCGGCGGCCTCTGGCAGCAGCCTCCCCCACCCCCCCCGGCGATTCTCCGGCCTGCGATGGGCCGAGCGGCCGCCCGTTTTCGGCCGGTCTTGCCGGTGTAAATTAGACCGGGTCCTTACTGCTGGGACCTGGCTCTGATGGCGGCCTGCAGAGTCCTCAGGGTGGCGCAGGGGGATCTGGCCCCAGGGGGTGCCCCCACGGTGGCCTGGCCCACGATCGGGCCCCATCGATCCGCGGGCGGACCTGTGCTGTGGGGCCACACTTTCCCTCCGCACCGGCCACTGTAACGGCCGCCATGGCCGGTGCGGAGAAGACCCCCCCTGCGCATGCCCTGGGATTACGCCAGAACACGCTGGCGCTCCTGCGCATGCACCAACTCGCGCCAGCCGGCGGAGACCCTTCGCCGCTGGTGGCACCAAACACTCCAGCGCCGGCCTAGCCCCTGAAGGTAAGGAGGATTCCGCACCTTTGGGGCGGCCCGACGCCGGAGTGGTTCATGCCACTCCTCGGAGCCGGTGTGGCCGCCCCGCCAGTTCGCGGCGAATCGCGTCCCAGGTATTTTCACACTGGGCCAAAATCCACATCCCAAAGTTTACAGATAACCTTAGTCAAGTTTGCTTTAAAATTTAGAAACCACTATTGTGGATCTATCAGTGATCAATATGAAATCAATTCACAATAAGCACGTATTCTGACACACACTCTGACAGGAAAATGTATTCATTGGGAAATTGCTAGGCTCAATTTAACCAAAAGGTTTCTAAATCTGGTAGCGAGCGGGAACTGCCGCGAGCTTCCCGATGCTATAAAACGTTAATTGGTCCACTTACCGAGGCCCCACGGGCTTCACGCCGCAAATGATGGTCCCTCCGGCTGATTGGCCGGGGCCGCGCTCGCTAGCCTCCCGCTAACATGGGGAGGCAGCACTGAAACCGATCCCAGACAGCCAATCCCACCCAGCTGGCAGCTATGCCTCTGAGACGACCAGCCCCACGATTCGGGGATGCCGACCTGGGCAGGTTATTGGGCACGGTCAAAGCCAGACGGGATGCTCTGTTTCCTCGAGGGTCTCGGAGGGTCAGCCACAGGGCGGCCAGTGCCGCCTGGTAGGAACGGCAGAGGCCATCAGCTTGGTGAGTGTGACCAGGAAGACCGGTACCCATGCCATAAGAAGATCAAAGACTTTCACCGGGCCACAACGGTGAGTTGGACTCAGGATCGAGAATAGGCCAGTTCGACCTTTGAACCATTGAATAAGATCATGATCTCATCATTATCTCACCTCCACTACCCTGATTGCCCCCCTTGACTCCCTTGATTATCAAATATCCATCTAACTCTCCCGGAGTAAATTCAATGACAGCCTCACTACTCTCCGGGAGAGAGAATTACACTTGTTAACAACTGTACGAGAGAAACAAAATTCTTCTCATCTAAGTCTTGAAATGGAGACCTCTTATTCTTAATGTATGTCCCCCATTTCTAGTCTACCCCGCATGGGGAAGCATCCTCCCAGCATCCACTTATCAACTCCCCCCAGAATCTTATGTGTTTCAATAAGATCACCTCTGATTTCTCTGAGCTCTAACCTTGGAAGCTTCAGATGAGAGCTGTTCAGCAAACAGGAACCGGCTGGAACGGCACTTGTGGGGGTCTCCGGGGGGGATCAGAGGACCCCGGCTTCATGCCCCCTAGGGAGGGTGGTACCCTGGAATTGCCGGTGCCACCTGGGCACCCTGGCAGTGCCACCTAGGGGCCAGCCTGACACTGCTAAGGTGCTGGGCTGTCATTTCTTGTGCACGTGTACAATTGGGTGTGGGGGTGGTGCACTGCATGGGTGTTGGGGGAAGTGTGGGTGGGGCCGGGGACCCTCCCATAGTTTGTTTGGGCTGGGAGGGGGTCAGTAAAAAAAAAAGGGGCAGCACGGTAGCACAAGTGGCTTCACAGCGCCAGGGTCCCAGGTTCGATTCCCCACTGGGTCACTGTCCATGCGGAGTCTGCACGTTCTCCCCGTGTCTGCGTAGGTTTCCTCCGGGTGCTCCAGTTTCCTCCCACAGTCCAAAGAAGTGCAGGTTAGGTGGATTGGCCATGATAAATTGCCCTTAGTGTCGAAAAAGGTTAGGAGGGGTTATTGGGTTACAGGGATAGGGAGGAAGTGAGGGCTTAATTGGGGGGTCGGTGCAGACTCGATGGGTCAAATGGCCTCCTTCTGCACTGTATGTTCTATGTTCTAAACTTCAATTGGTATGGGCCTAAGCTGTTCAACCTTTCTTCATAACCTTAGCCCTTCATACCCAGAATTGATGTTCTATGTTCTAAGACGTTTAATCTCAATCCATCTGGAGTAATAGTCAACAACTATGCGCAACAAAGGTTAGGAGGGGTTATTGGGTTATTGGATTATGGGGAAAGGGCTTAAGTGGGTTGGTGCAGACTCGATGGGCCAAATGGCTTTCTTCAGCATTGTATGCTCTATGTTCTATGTAATTGAGTTGACGTAGGTCATAGTGACATAATAACAATCCTTGGGGAAAGCTCGAGAAGTAACTCCACTGAAAGTGGTCATGTTCTTTTCTCGCCTACACCAGATGGTCTGTTGATCAAAGCAGTACAGCCGATGGTGTTTTTAAATTCTCACTAACAGCTGAAGCCTGTTTCTTTTCCAAGTTCAAAGGGATTTTAAAAACTCCAGAGAGTGACACTTAAACTGACGTTATCTGCCCTTCAACAGCAGTTACGTCCATTCCATCAATTTGTGATTCTCATCCTGCCGATTAAGACAATTGGAACAGCCAAAATAGGGGTATGTTTGAGCACAGCACTTAAGTTCAAATGGTCAGGCTGAGTTCAGGGGCGACATTCTCCCCTACCCGGCGTGGCGGAGGGTCCCGGAGTAGGGGAGTGGTGCCAACCACTCAGGGGTCGCGCCTCCCCAAAGGTGGGGAATTCTCCCCACCTTTGGGGGCCAGCCCCGCGCCGGAGCGGTTTGCACCAGAAGACTGGCGGAAACACCCGGCGCCGCCGGGAGCGGGGCTGGCCGAAAGGCTTTCGCCGGTCGGCGCATGCGCCGGCAGTGACGTCAGCGGCAGCTGGTCGCTGACGTCACTGCCGGCGCATGCGCGATGTGGTGTTCCCTTCCGCTTCCGCCATGGTGGAGGCCGTGGCGGTCACGGAGGAACATAGTGCACCCAGGGCACTGGCCCGGCCCCTGATCGGGGGGCCCCGATCGCGGGCCAGGCCACCGTGGGGGCACCCCACGGGGTCCGATCGCCCCCCCGCCCCCCCCCCAGGACCCCGGGGCCTGCTCGCACCACTGTGCCTGCCATTCCAGAGGTGGTTTAAACCTCGGCGGCGGGAGAGGCCTCCCAGCGGCGGGACCTCGGCCCATCGCGGGCCGGAGAATCGCCGCAGGGGCCTCTCCGATCGGCGGGGCGAGATTCCTGCCCCCGCCACTTCCCGGGTGGCGGAGAACCTCTGCCACGGCGGGGGCCGGACTTTAGGCGCCCCCAGGCGATTCTCCGACCCTGCTGGGGGTCGGAGAATTTCGCCCCAGGTTTCCCACCTGTATGAAACACGCCCCACACCCTTGCCCCTGTCGACAAGACAAATTGATCCGTCGGAAAAGGGGGAGAGCATCCGCTTCTGAAAATCTAGCCCTAAGGTTCAGGAGTAAGTGATGTCACTTTGACAATGTTGCTTGGGGAAATTAATCAGACTGAATGAGGGAATCAGGTATTAATGCAAACTCTTTTAAAATATCCAATGAGGATATAATTACCTTTGTCTCTGCTTCGCTGAAAGACAAGGGGATGAATTCTCCTGAAATAGGACTGTGTCCCCAGGCCAACATAAAAGCGCTGGAGTTTTACTCCAGAGACTCCTGTAAAAAAAGATGAACCAATTCAATGCCCTGCAGGGGGCTAGCAGGGACCTGGAGTAATTCTCGCAGGTTTAGCTGTGGATACGGAGCCCCCGAACTTCCGGTTTGGAGTCCGCTCCATGGCGGACTTGGACCGCGGAGGCAGACGCAAAAATTATACCCCCCCCCCCCCCCACCGGCCGCGCGCCCCGGCATCTAACCGCGTGGATCTAATCCCTGGCCGCCTATTAGGCACCCCCTTGGCCTCCCTTCCCACCGCCCCCCCCCCCCCCCCACCAGGGCGGGCGTGGACTGAGTCCGCAGCAGCCACGCCAGCATCCCAACTGGCAATAGGTGGTTAGTTCCACGCCGTCAGGAACTCGGCCGGTCGGGAGTGGAGGATCACTGGCCGGGCCTGTCAATGGGCGCCTAGCCGCGTCGGCGCACTTCGTGATCATGCCGGGACCCCGAGAATCGGCGGACCGACGCCGGGCCCGATTTCGACGTGAAAGTGGATTCTCCGCCCCCGTGCTGACCGTGGTTTCAGCGTGGAGCTACGGAGAATCCAGCCCAAGGTCTATGTTTTGGTACTCAATAACCACAGTCAACATCAGATTTGGTGCAAGTAATGTCTGACAGAAAAGGACTTGATGATGTGAGAAGAATGCGAAGGGAAAGTATTTCAATTTTGCAGCTGCAATTATCTGCCACTTTGATGAGCAATCATGCATAACAAATAATAAGAAATATACATAATTGTCTGAGGCCAATTGTCTGAGGGGGCTGGTTTAGCACAGGGCTAAATCGCTGGCTTTGAAAGCAGACCAAGGCAGGCCAGCAGCACGGTTCAATTCCTGTAACAGCCTCCTCGAACAGGTGCCGGAATGTGGCGACTAGGGGCTTTTCACAGTAACTTCATCAGATTGAGGACATTGATTCCCATTTGCACCATCTTCAGTTATATTTAATAGATAGAATCTGCCCTTCCATCAGCAACTGTGGCTCTTTCCCAATTATTACATTTTGGTTCTGCTCCATTCCCATTCTTTGAAATCTATGGCAGCAACTCAGCGAAGGATAAACAAAGGAGCGATATTGCACTTTAATACCCCCTGGAGATTGTCTTCATCTGTTTGGAAAGAATGGGAGAAAAATATGCTTTTCAGCCGCTTTAATGGAAAACCAGCACATTTTCTGGAGCAGGTGGCAATTTCTAAATTATGATTGCAAGAAATGTATTTTCGTGGGGCACCAGCCAATCACAGCACAGCTGCAATAACAATTCTGAAGCAGCTGCCACTGACGTCACTGCCGGCGCATGCGCCGACCGGCGAAAGCCTTTTGGCCAGCCCCGCTGTCGGGGGCGCCGGTTTTTTGCGCCGGTCTTCTGGTGCCAACCGCTCCGGCGCGGGGCTGGCCCCCAAAGGTGGGGAGGCCCGACCCCTGAGTGGTTGGCGCCACTCCCCTACGCTGGGACCCCCCATCACGCCGGGTAGGGGAGAATCCAGCCCCAGGTTTGTAACATAGTACACAGGTCAGACACACCCATGGCAGGTGAGGCAGAGGTGTCGTGATGGGGGGAGTTAAACTGGCAATAATCTTACACCCAAAAACATCCTGCCACCATCCTACTCCCTGTATAGAAGGTTTGGCTGACTTCCGGTGGCTGTGATGGATCAGTAAGCCACACATCTGGGAGCTCCCGTTTTAAAGAGATTTTTCGGCTCTTTTGAGAGCCCAAAACGGAAATTTTTCGACGTCTCCCGGTGGGGGAAGGTGTGCTGAACGACTTTCCCTGCAGTCCATGACTCGAACTCGGAGTGGAAAGGGGGAAAAAACAGCAGCAGCTCCTCAGAAAAAACGGGGGAAGGGATCCAAGATGGCCGCCGACAGAGCTCCAGAGGAATGGAGACTCTGGGCCCAGGAACAACAAACTGATCTCCTGCGCTGCTTTAAAGAATTCAAGGATGAAGTACTGAGCTCTCTGCAGGAAACGAACAGAAGGCTGTCAGAGATTCAGTCCACCCAGGGTGCTGCTGTCAAGAAGTTGCAGACGCAGGCCATTGAACGAGAGGAGGAGGCCGTGGTCCTCGTGAGTAAGGTGGAGGAGCACGAAGCACTCCACAAGAAGTGGCAGGAACGCTTTGAGGAGCTGGATCACCGCATGAGGCGGAAAAACCTGCGGATCTTGGGCCTTGCAGAGGGGCTGGAGGGATCGGACCTGACAGCCTATGTGGCTGTAATGCTGAATTCGCTAGTGGGGGCCGGATCTCTCCATCTGCCCTTGGAGCTGGAGGGAGCGCACAGGGTGCTGGCCAGGAGGCCCAAGGAAGATGAACCCCCGCGTGCGGTGCTGGTGAGGTTCCACCGGTTCAGTGATCGGGACTGCGTGCTGCGCTGGGCCAAGAAGGTGAAGAGCAGCAATTGGGAGAATGGGGTAGTGCGGATCTACCAGGACTGGAGTGAGGAGGTGGCTAAGCGGCGGTCCGGATTTAATCGGACGAAAGACGTGCTTTATAGAAAAAAGATAAAGTTCGGAATGTTGACGCCCGCGCGCCTGTGGGTAACTTATTCGGACCGGCATTACTATTTCGATTCCCCGGAGGAGGCGTGGGCCTTCGTGCGGACGGAGAAACTGGACTTGAACTAGGGGTTGGGGGTTGCGAGGTCGGCTGTAAGATATTAGTGCTGGATTCTGCTGTTGCTGTGTTCTCTTTTTCTTCTGTTGTTTTCTTCTTGTTTTAGTACTTTTGCAATTTTGATATGGTTATTTACGGAGGGGTTGTTCTGCTATGTTTTTGTTTTTGTGCTGTGGGACATTGTCTGGGCTGTGTATCTTGAGGGGAGGGTCGGGGGGTATGTTGTATTCTATGCCGGAGTGGGGGTATGGAGTGGGGCTGATATTTGGGAGCTGCGTCAGAAGGGTGTGGTGGG
Source organism: Scyliorhinus canicula (assembly GCF_902713615.1). Taxonomy (NCBI): domain Eukaryota; kingdom Metazoa; phylum Chordata; class Chondrichthyes; order Carcharhiniformes; family Scyliorhinidae; genus Scyliorhinus; species Scyliorhinus canicula. The sequence goes on along the minus strand of NC_052165.1, from coordinate 6,302,800 downwards.
GCAGTGCAAAAGCGCGGCCTTTCCTCTGGTTTCCCGTGCTGCGGGGCTGGGGGGTGGAGATGGTGACGGGGGAGGCGGGGCCTTAACTGGTTCTTCCCCGCGCTGGAGCGGTGCCAGGAGGAGGGATAGATTGGGGGATGATCCCACTTCGGGAGGGGTCGGGCTATTGGCGGGAGTTTCCGGGGTCAGCAGAAGTTAGCTGACCCACGGAAGTACAATGGAGGACGGTTCGCGGCTGGGAGGGTTTCTAGCCTGGGGGGGAAGGGAGGGGGGGAAAGGGGAATACCGGGTTGCTGCTGGTAGGGTCAAGAAGGAGCTGGTGGGGGCTGGGGGGACAGAGGTGAGGGGTTGTCGCTATGGGGACGGGGTCGAACAGGGGGTGCTGGCCTGGGGCGGGCAGTCAACGGGCTATGGCTAGCCGACGGGGGAGGGGGGTGGGACGCCCTCTGATCCGGTTGGTCACCTGGAATGTGAGAGGGTTGAATGGGCCGGTGAAGCGGTCGAGGGTACTGGCTCACCTGAAGGGGCTAAAGGCGGATGTGGCAATGCTTCAGGAGACCCACCTGAGGGTGGCGGACCAGGTCTGCCTGAGGAAGGGATGGGTGGGGCAGGTTTTCCACTCGGGGTTGGATGTGAGGAACCGGGGAGTGGCGATTCTGGTGGGGAAAAATGTGTTGTTTGAGGCATCGGAGGTGGTGGCGGATAAGGGGGGTAGGTATGTGATGGTTAGGGGCAGGCTACAAGGAGAGAAGGTGGTACTGGCTAGTGTGTATGCCCCAAATTGGGACGATGCGGGCTTTATGAGGCGTATGTTGGGACGGATCCCGGATCTGGAGGCGGGAGGTCTGATCATAGGGGGGGACTTTAATACGGTGTTGGATCCTTCACTGGATCGGTCCAGCTCTAGGACGGGTAGGAGGCCGGCGGCGGCCAAGGTACTGAGAGGGTTTATGGACCAGATGGATGGGGTGGATCCATGGAGGTTTGTAAGGCCGAGGGCACGCGAGTACTCTTTCTTCTCCCACGTACATAGGGTCTACTCTCGGATAGATTTCTTCGTGGTGAGTAGGGGACTGATTCCGAGAGTGGAGGAGGCTGAGTATTCGGCCATTGCAATCTCCGACCACGCTCCGCATTGGATAGAGTTGGAGATGGGAGAGGTGCGAGACCAACGTCCGTTGTGGCGGTTTGATGTGGGGTTGTTGGCGGAGGAGGAGGTGTAGGAGGGTCCGGGCAAGTATTGAGGGGTACCTTGAGGTGAATGATACGGGGAGGTTCAGGTGGGGATGGTCTGGGAAGCCCTGAAGGCAGTAATTCGTGGGGAGCTGATATCCATCCGGGCACACAGGGAGAGGAGCGAGAGGAGTGAGAGGGATAGACTGGTGGGAAAGATGCTGGAGGTGGACAGGAGGTATGCAGAGGCACCAGAGGAGGGACTGTTGGGGGAGAGGCGCAGCCTGCAGGCTAAATTTGATTTGCTGACCACTAGAAAGGCGGAGGCACAGTGGAGGAAGGCAAAAGGGGCAGTGTACGAACATGGTGAAAAGGCGAGTAGGATGCTGGCTCATCAGCTGCGTAAGCGGGATGCGGCTAAGGAGATTGCTGGAGTGAGAGATAAGAGTGGGAATGTGGTGCGGAAGGGGGTAGAGGTGAATGAGGTCTTCAGGATTTTTACGGGGAACTGTAGCGGTCGGAGCCAACGGGGGAGAGGAGGGGAATGGAGAGGTTTCTGGACGGGCTTTCTTTCCCGAAGGTGCAGGAGGAGAAGGTGGAGGGGTTGGGTGCGCCGATTGAGCTGGAGGAGCTAGTTAAGGGGATCGGGCAGATGCAGTCAGGGAAGGCACCGGGGCCGGATGGGTTCCCGGTGGAATTTTATAAAAAGTTTGTGGATCTAGTGGGCCCCTTGCTGGTGCGAACACTCAATGAAGCGTGGGAGGGGGGGACTTTGCCCCCGACGATGTCACGGGCGCTGATCTCGTTAATTTTAAAGAAGGACAAGGACCCCCAGCAGTGTGGTTCATTCAGGCCCATATCTCTCCTCAACGTGGACGCTAAGGTGCTGGCAAAAATCCTGGCCACCAGGATAGAGGACTGTGTGCCAGGGGTTGTGCACGAGGACCAGACAGGTTTTGTGAAGGGAAGGCAGCTGAACACGAATGTGCGGAGATTGCTGAATGTCATTATGATGCCGGCGATTGAGAGGGAGGCAGAGATAGTGGTGGCACTGGATGCGGAGAAGGCCTTCGATAGAGTGGAGTGGGGGCACCTATGGGAGGTGTTGGGGAGGTTTGGATTTGGTGAAGGGTTCATTAGATGGGTAAGGCTGTTATATGAGGCCCCGATGGCGTGCGTGGCTACGAATAGGAGGAGGTCGGAGTACTTCCGGCTTTACCGAGGGACCAGGCAGGGTTGCCCCTTGTCCCTCTTGTTGTTTGCACTGGCAATCGAGCCGCTGGCGATGGCATTGAGAGATTCAGAGAGGTGGAGAGGCTTGGTGCGAGGTGGAGAGGAACATAGGGTGTCGTTGTATGCCGACGACCTGTTACTGTATGTGGCGGACCCGGTGGGAGGGATGCCGGGAGTGATGGAGTTTGGGACCTTCTCAGGTTATAAATTAAACTTAGGCAAGAGCAAGGTGTTTGTGGTGCACCCTGGAGACCAGGAGGAAGGAATTGGTAGGCTCCCGCTTAGGCGGGCAGGGGAGAGCTTTAGGTACCTGGGGGTGCAAGTGGCCAGGAACTGGGGGACTCTCCACAAGCATAACTTTACCAGGCTGGTAGATCAGATGGAGGAGGAGTTCAGGAGGTGGGACATGCTGCCATTGTCGTTGGCGGGGAGGGTGCAGTCCGTCAAAATGACAGTGCTTCCGAGGTTCTTGTTCCTTTTTCAGTGCCTGCCCATATTTATCCCCAGGGCCTTCTTTAGGAGAGTGACTAGCAGTATTCTGAGTTTTGTGTGGGCACATGGGACTCCGAGAGTGAGGAGGGTGTTCCTGGAGCGAGGAAGGGATGGAGGTGGGCTGGCACTGCCCAACCTTCTGGGGTACTATTGGGCAGCCAATGTGTCAATGGTGCGTAAATGGGTGATGGAGGGGGGAGGTGCGGCGTGGAAAAGAATGGAGATGGCGTCATGTAGAGGTACGAGCCTGGGTGCCATGGTAACGGCACCGTTGCCGCTCTCCCCTAAGAGGTTTACCACGAGCCCGGTGGTGGCGGCGACCCTAAGAATCTGGGAACAATGGAGACGGCATCGGGGGGAAACAGGGGGCTCGATGGAAGCTCCACTGGGTGGCAACCATCGGTTCATCCCGGGGAACACGGATGGGGGATTCAGGGGGTGGCAAAGGGCGGGCATCAGCAAATTGAGGGACCTGTTTATTGGCGGGAGGTTTGCGGGCCTGGGGGAACTGGAAGATAAATTTGGCCTTCCCCAGGGGAACATGTTCAGATACCTGCAGGTAAAGGCGTTTGCTAGGTGACAGGTAGAGGGATTCCCTTTGCTGCCCTCGCAGGGGGCGATGGACAGAGTGCTTTCGGGGGTGTGGGTAGGAGAGGGGAAGGTGTCTGACATCTATAAGGTAATGCAGGAGGTGGAGGAGTTGTCAGTGGAGGAGCTGAAGGCTAAATGGGAGGAGGAACTCGGGGAGCAGATAGAGGATGGGACTTGGGCGGATGCCTTGGACAGAGTCAACTCTTCCTCCTCATGTGCGAGGCTTAGTCTCATCCAATTTAAGGTGCTGCACCGGGCCCACATGTCCGGGACTAGGATGAGTAGGTTCTTCGGGGGTGAGGACAGGTGCACCAGATGTTCGGGGAGTCCTGCGAACCACGCCCATATGTTCTGGGCATGCCCAGCACTGGAAGAATTCTGGAAGGGGGTGGCGGGGACGGTGTCGAGGGTGGTTGGATCCAGGGTCAAACCAGGGTGGGGACTCGCGATTTTTGGAGTTGCGGTAGAGCCGGGAGTGCAGGAGGCGAAAGAGGCCGGTGTCCTGGCCTTTGCGTCCCTAGTAGCCCGTCGAAGGATTCTGTTACAATGGAAGGATGCAAGGCCCCCAAGTGTGGAGACCTGGATCAGTGACATGGCGGGATTTATAAAATTGGAAAAGGTCAAATTTGCCCTGAGAGGATCAATACAAGGGTTTTATAAACGATGGCAGCCTTTTTTGGACTTCCTGGCTCAGAGATAGGTAACTGGGTCAATAGCAGCAGCAACCCGGGGGGGGGGGGGGGGGGGGGTGCATTATTGTAGTGTTTATTCTGTAACTTTATAGTGTGTTAATATGCGTTGTTGTTAAAATGCTGGGTTGTTCATGGGGATGGGGCGAATGTATATGATTGTTAATATTATTGTTATTTTCGGTATTTTACTAAGGTGCGTCAATGTTGTATAAAATCAAAATTTCTCAATAAAAATGATTTTAAAAAAAAAAATAGAAGGTTTGGCTTTTGGAATTAAACACCCTCCTTTAAAGCTGTCTCCACAGCCATTGGTTACTGATGATTATCTCCATAATGACCTTTATGTTGGTAAATTAATGATCTCCTGCTGTAACTTTGGCAGGAGATCAACTGAAATCCCAAAGCAAATGAATGGCAGTCTGTTGCTTCACCAGGACTTGCATTGAACTTATGTCAAAGTTACTGTGGGAGGTCGGGGAAACTCCCACGGAAAATCTCAGTTAATTAACCTCCTTTTACTCTGTTTTTCAGTGTCTCGTGTCCATGCGTTTGAGGCTTAGGAATACAGTCCCGAAAGACCTGCTTGTTAATAATTCATAATAATTTTTATCAGTGTCACAAGTAGGCTTACGTTAACCCTGCAATGAAGTTACTGTGAAAAGCCCCTAGTCGCCACACTCTGGCGCCTGTTCGGGTACACTGAGGGAGAATTTAGAATGTCCAAATTACCTAACAGCACGTCTTTCGGGACTTGTGGGAGAAAACTGGAGCACCCGGAGGAAACCCACGCAGATACAAGCAGAACGTGCAGACTCCACACAGACAGTGACTCAAGCCGGGAATTGAACCTGGGACCCTGGTGCTGTGAAGCAACAGTGCTAACCACTGTGCTGCTGTGCCGCCCATGGTAGTTGAATTGGACATTCTGAATTCTCCCTCGGTGTACCTGAACTGGTGCCGGAATGTGGCGACGAGGGGATTTTTACAGTAACTTAATTGCAATGGTAATGTAGGCCTACTTGGGAGCAGCCTCCCCGAACAGGCGCCGGAATTTGGCGACTAGGGGCTTTTCACAGTAACTTCATTTGAAGCCTACTTGTGACAATAAGCGATTTTCATTTCATTTCATAAAGATTATTATATTATTATGTTCAGGCTGCATTATAATTTGTTTTGTGTGTTGGTGTTTCCCCTGACATCCCTTCACTGTTTAGTCCTGCTTACTTTACCAACAGAGCAATATTTCCCTGAGGGGTATCCTGTCCATTTATAAACATCTCCAATCCTCTGAATCAGAATAAAATGAGATTGTCAACGTTCATTGAAATGTGCTTGGTGGATGCTTAATATTACAGCAAAATAAATATTAACTGAATTGATGCTTTCTTTCTTTCTTGCTGAAACATTGTTTGTAATTGAGTGCCAGATGTGCTTCTTGGAATCACTGAAGGATGCAAATTAGTGAATTTGTTGGTAGGGTTTTTGTTTTTAATTGTTTATTTTCTGAACTCCACATTGTCCCAATGTACTAAAAAAATCAAATTGCCTTTGTTTCGGCCGCAAAATGTCATCAACAAATTCCCATCCCAGTATTGATCATTGGGTAATTTATTCAGGCGATCTCTATATAGGACACTATGTTCTTGAATGACTTTGAAAGGTTAATGGCCTCTGGCATTCATTTTGATGCAGCAGTCTTTCCCCTCGGCTAGATGGCAATCAAGAAGCAGCTGGAGGGCTTGATGTTTAATGAAAGAACTGCGCTTACAACACGAAGAGTATCAAAAAGTTTTTTGACTTTCATGAATCTTTGAAAGTCCACACTCTCAGATTCCCATTGAAATTAAACATTCAATAAGCTGATTAGCTTCTTCTCTGTGGCACTTCCCATTTCAAACGTACCATTAAGGTCGACGGCAATTTGCGGAACCATAGGACATCCCTATTCACGTTGAGTGCTGTGGCTTGGGAAATAACAGCAAATATTTTGCAAATTTATTCAAGCTGGACACCATGGGCTGACGTTCCGATAGCCCATCCCTCTGAGCAATGTCGTCTCGTTCGGAACATCTGCTGTGGAAAATGGTCAAACCCACACTGACGGGGCAAAAGATGCTTCTTACACTGGGGTTAAAACGACGTGACTTTGGCGCCTGTAATGAAGTCCAATTGGCTTTATTGGTTGGCCAATTGGAGTATGAGCTCCCTCAATGATAGCCCATTGAGGGGACCCATATAATCACCTGTGTAGGCTTTGTGAGCCAGTCTTAAGTTGACTGGAATGCTAGCAGCACTGTTTGTAGCTGCTCCTGTAATATCGTTATTGTAAATAAATATTGGTGTGGTGACGGAACTCCTGCCTCCCGTGGATTACTACAGCGCCCTTCACATCCGAGGCTAGCAAAAACCCAACGATCACAGAATTAAAATAAATAACTGAGCTCCATGTGTTGTTCTAATCTCCTACAGTAGACACAACTTCTATAATATTTTATTATACAGTGTTTAGCACTATTGCTTCACAGCGCCAGGGACCCAGCTTCAATTCCAGCCTTGGGTAACTGTCTGTGCGGAGTCTGCACTTTCTCCCCGTGTCTGCGGTTTCCTCTCACGTTCCAAAGACGTGCAGGTTAGGTGGATTGGCCATGATAAATTGCCCTTAGTGACCAAAAAGGTTAGGAGGGGTTATTGGGTTACGGGGATAGGGTGGAAGTGAGGGCGTAAGTGGGTCGGTGCAGATTCGATGGGCCGAATGGCCACCTTCTGCACTGTATGTTCTATGTTCTGAAGCAGGCCTTCAAAACCTTCAGTTTTGGAATCAAAACTGGAACTTTCATCACAAAATTAAAGAAATGAATTCAGAGATCGCAAATATAAATAAATATAGAGGAACAGAAATTTAAAAATATGTCACGGTCCCAGTTTCAAAACAGGACTTGCATTTATATAGCACCTTTCTCCACCTCAGGACATCCCAAAGCATTTTGCAACCTATGAAGTCATTTTTTGCCACTGTTGTTTCATATAATGGCCAAAATTCTTTGTTTTGGAGATTAAGTTCACCCGACAGGGCTGAAACGCACCTGATTTGAATTCACGCTGCGAGCACGCATCTGGAAGCGAGTTATAATCCTTAGACCCCCCCCCCCCCCCCGCTCTCCGCAGCGCAATTCAACCCCCCGGGATTACCTGGTCACCTCCCCTCCCCACAGTATAAGGGTGACCCGAGCCCCTCACGACCTCCCACTAGAGACCCGATGAGAGAGAGAGAGAGAGACCCCCACCAGAGGCTCCCCAATTACAGAGACCCCTATCAGAGACCCACCCCAGTCCCAGAGACCCCCTTAAGAGAGACCCCTGCCCGGAAGCTACAGAGCAGTCCAGACAGAGACAGTGAAAAAGAATCACTGCTTTAACACTCAGCTGGGCAATACACCTGCTGGCTCTGACACAGGAAGCAGCACCTCTAAATTCCTTGAAGTAGAAAATCAGTCAGCTGGGTTTAAATCCCCTCAGATCTTTGATCTGCAAACCTTTCATTCATATCTATGTGAAATTGCTTTAACTAGGCTGTGATTGACAGCTTCACACACACCCAGCTGTCTGCATTGGTTGAATTCATCTCCCTTCATTTGGAGTTGCTTTAAAGTAAGGCTGTGAAAGTAACCAGTTACACCCTTTAAGTGCTTTTACTTGCTCTTTTTCTCTGCAAAAAGCACTTAACTGTCCTTGATGTGGTCCAGGAGCTGTCAATCATAGCTGCATGTTTCCAAGCAGCAATCTCTCTTAAGGGGGGCTTTCAGGCAAGGGTCTCTCTTATGGGAGGGGGGGTGGTCTGCTGGGGGGGTGTGGGTGCTTTGATTGGTGGAGATTTCCTGGAGTGTAGATCATTCAAGAGGGAGTGGTGCTTAGTCCGAGATAAGTAGGCCATGGAACTTAGTGGGATAGAGATGATGTAATTAATGGGATGAACCAGGTATGTGTGTAGTCTGGCAGTCTGTGATAGGTTTTTAAGTTGAATAGCAGTTTTGCTAAATGCTGTTCGGCTGCACTTAAGTGTTCTGGATCAGCTCTTGAATGGAACTCTCTCCAAAAGTATCTACACAGCTACACAGCAAGTAAACCTGTTTTTCTTAACTTTATAAGTGCCATTTGAACTGTATAGAGTTGCTTAATTGGAGTTAGTAGCAGATATGGATAGTAATTTTAAGTTTTTCCTTGTGTTTAAAAACTGTTTAACTGATAATTGTAAAGCTATTTATTTGATTTAATGTGGTTAATTCTGTTTAAATTAAAGTTTGTTTTTACATAAAAGATACCTGTTGGTCAGAGTCTGTAATAGGGGTGAAGTACCCTTTCCTCACAGTTTTTCAAACAGGAATATTGTTGGGGTTCTTGTCTAATATCCAAACAAACGTTGGAGTTTGGTCCGGCATTCGAAGAAAGTTGGGGGCTTGTCCGGGATCTTATCAAAATTGGGAGCTCTTCCCTTAACCGGGATTAAAAATTATCGGGCGGGATTCTCCGGTCGCCGATGGCAAAATTGCATTTTCGTGATCAGCTGGAGTATACCCGTTTCCAATGAAATCAGGGGCGACGCCGCTATTACGATGCTCCACCCCCTCTAAAGTGGCGTATTGGCAAAGTACGGCGCGTGTCGGATCGGCGGCCGAGCTCCCAATGGCGTCAGTCGCTCGGCGTGATGGCTGCAGATTCAGTCGGGGGAAGGGCCGATCTGTGGGCAGGGGAGCCTTTGTCAGAGGCTGGGGGCACTGTATGGGGGTTGTCCAGGGCTTGCCAGCCGGCTAAAGGGGGGCACTATTTCGCAGGCCGGGTCCACGCATGGCCAGCGCCATGTTGCCCGCCGCGGCCGCTGCGGCCACCACCGTGCGCATGCATGTACACGGACCCGGCAATTCTCCGGACCCTATCGACAGCTAGAGCTGGGTGCTCTACCCTGCCTTGATGCTAGCCCCAGCCAAACGGAGGATCGGTGGCCAATTTGCGCTGAATTTTTGGTTGTAAGACGCCACCGTTCCTACGCCGGCATGAGGACATAGCCTCGCAATCGGAGAATCAAGCCCATAATTCCTCATTTTGATTGGGATTGTTGAATTTAAAGTCAACCAGTATGTGAGGAACTGGTCCTTTCTTTCAGGTGTTGATACTTTTGTCTGTTTAAATAGGGAGTGACTGGTAAAATGGCTCTTTCAGTGGCTACTCCTTTTGAAAAACGGGAACCTGGCGGAATTCTCTGTGGAGAATTTTAGCTATGAAAGAAGATGGGATAGACTGGGCATGTTTGTCTTGGAGCGCAGGAGACTGAGGATGGAAATGATTGAGATGTATAAAATTACGAGGGGCACAGATCGAGTAGACAGGAAGAAACTTTTCCCCTTGGTGGAGGGATCAGTGACCAGGTGGCAGAGGTTTATGGTGAGGGGCGGGAGGTTTAGAGTGGATGTGAAGAAAAACCTTGTCACCCAGAGGGTGGTGGGAGTGTGGAACTCGCTGTCTGAAAGGGTGGTGGAGGCAGAGACCCTCAGAACATTTAAGAAGTATTTAGATGTGCATTTGTAATGTCAAAACTATGGGCCAAGTGCTGAAAAATGGGATTAGAATAGTTAGGTGGTTGTTTCTGACCGGGGCAGAGGCGATGGGCTGAGGGGCCTTTTCTGTGCTGCAGACCTCTATGACGCTGACTAAATGGGTACCTACTGTGGTCCTGGCAAAGGCAGGTCCAATGTCATACACCGTCCAGATGGAGTTTGGAGACATCATGCTGACCTGCTACTGACAACAAAGTGAAATCACGGAAACTTTGCAGGACATATTTCCCTTGGACAGACGCAGAGACAAGTTCAGACTTTGTTTCCAAAGACTTCCCAATTAACTTCCCAGGCAGTACCACCCAATGAAGGAAAAGAGGACACTTCCAAGGTCACGCGTAGCCGCGTTCCAGAACATTGAATACAACCTAAAAGGAATAGACGTCCAGCCGAGAGACTGTTACTGAGTTGTATATATGTCTGTTCCGATTCTCTCCAGATTATGTGCCTGCATCAGTGATCTCGTGCATGGCCAACACAAGCTCAAAACCACCCATATTACTTTCTAATCGCATAGGTTTAAAATACATTGCTGACTAGCCTGAGCTAAGGAAAAACGCCGAAGGATCAAAATCCAGACAAGAGAACTCTTCACTTCACTGTTGAAGGTAAAAGAGTCAAAATGATGGCGCTGAGAATATAAACTCCCACAATAACTCCTTTTCACGAAGGACATAGCATTAGCTATGAAGAGCGGTTGAATAAACTCGGTTGCATTAGCTACGAGGAGCGGTTGAATAAACTCGGTTGCATTAGCTACGAGGAGCAGTTGAATAAACTCGGTTGCATTAGCTACGTGGAGCGGTTGAATAAACTCGGTTGCATTGACTATGAGGAGGGGTTGAATAAACTTGGTTGCATTGGCTATGAGGAGGGGTTGAATAAACTTGGTTGCATTAGCTACGTGGAGCGGTTGAATAAACTCGGTTGCATTAGCTATGAGGAGGGGTTGGATAAACTCGGTTTGTTCTCACTGGAATGACGGAGGTTGAGGGGCGATCTGATAGAGGTCTAAATTATGAGGGGCATAGACAGAATGGATCGTCAGAGGCTTTTTCCAAGGGTAGAGGGGTCAATTACTAGGGGGCATAGGTTTAAGGTGCAAGGGGCAAGGTTTAGAGGAGATGTACGAGGCACGTTTTTTAGACAGAGGGTAGTGGGTGTGTGGAACTCGCTGCTGGAGGAGGTGGTGGAAGCAGGGACGATAGTGACATTTAAGGGGCATCTTAACAAATATATGAATAGGATGGGAATAGAGCAATACGGATCCAGGAAGTGTAGAAGATTTTAGTTTAGACGGGCAGCATAGTCAGCGCAGGCTTGGAGGGCCGAAGGGCCTGTTCCTGTGCTGTACTTTTCTTTGTTCATTGTTCTTTGAAGAACTCGCTGGTTAGCTGTCTTCCCACTGAAACACAGCTTTTAGTCCCCAAGCATAACCACATTTATTCTTTGCTAATAAACTTCTCACCCAATGCATAATTCATATATTTATAGGATTTCTCCTTTTCTCTGGTTTCTAATGATCCAATTAGCCCCCTAGTTTCCAAAGATTATAGCAATTTGGGATTCTCACACTTAGAACAAATCTCAATAAACTATCTCTTCACGCAATGCTTCCCCTGCTGTGGTATTTTATTTCAATGTCACACATGTAACGAAGGATAGTTTTAATGGAATTCAAAACATCTAAATTAATGCAACTTTTTGATATCGGGTGTGTTCATTTTAAATGATATTATGCATTCAATCAGTGTTGTCATGCGTAAAAGTTTAAATATCAGGGACAGAGCCTAAAATAACAAAGTTATGAGTAAGAAGGGAAGCCAAATCGAATGTTTCCCACACAAAGAGTTATTGTTATTACAGAAACCCGGGGTGGCATGATGGCACAATGGTTAGCTCTACTGCATCACGCCGCCAGGGACCCAGGTTCGATCCCGGCCCCGAGTCAGCGTGGGTCTTACCCCCAGAACCCAAAGATGTGTAGGGTAGGTGGATTGGCCACGTTAAATTGACCCTTAATTGGAAAATAAAGAATTGGCCACTTTTAAAAAACATAAAAAAGATTACAGAAAGCCACAGAAATACATAATTTTTGATCACATCAAGAGACATGTTCCTGGGGAGAAAAGAGATGAGGAGACAAGTTGGGCAGGTAGCAGAGAAGTCTTTGCCCGACCCCGGCTTTCTTAGGTTCTTTTGGAAACAATTTGGATTACTTTACTCTTCAATCATTTCCCTCATTCTAGTTCATCAATGGAAGAAATTCTGAAGGTTTCTCCAAATCTGTTGTTTCTCCAGGTCTTCTTCCGAAGATCTGACATTGCAGCGGGGATTCTTGAAAATCTTCCACAGAAAATCCCGCCCCTGTGACAATAATACCTCACAGCACCAAGCACTTTGCAGGTGTTCCATTCCACTAAAACTGAGCCTCCACATGTACCTGACAAAGTGCATTCACGGAAAGGTAAGGCAGGAGACACAGGTACTTACGGAAATCACTTTTGAAAATAAATCAGCTTTGGGATTAATACACACAAAATGTTAATAAATATGTTAGAAACCCAAATATTGCTATTGAGTTCATACCTGCTATTTAAAATTTGGCAAATCCAAATTATTGTACCAAAGCATTTCATTTGAATTATACACATCCATTAATCTCCAGACAATGTGAAGTCAATGGCTTTTGGCCAGATTTTCATAGAGGCAGCGAGAGGTTCACATTTGGAAACTTTAAACTGGATAGACCTGCCTCCCTTACAAAGTCCCTCGCTCTTACCCACCATATTTCCATTCCAGGAAGGCAGTGGAGCAATAGAACCGGGCTTCCCATCTTTGGAGGCAGATTGATGGCCAGGCAAGTGGCCTTCAACAACCTCTTCCATTTACTGGCTCATCAGCCCGGTTGTAGTGATGAATAATAGGCCCTCAAACCCACGTCTCCCAACCATTCCACGCTCCCTTCATTTCCTCATATATCTCCCATGCCCCTCCAAGACTCTCACATTCCTTATGTCCCTCGTATTATAGGCCTGATGGTGTATGGCATTGAGCTAGCCTTTAGGCATCTTGCTTGGATTTCGTCATTAATCTTTAGCTTGACTGAAACCCTCTTTCTTGCTTCCCACCTTTCCGTTAAAGGGAATGTTTCTTTAAAATCCTCTGTCAACCTTGCCAGGATCCTGGGGCGGGATTCTCTGACCCCCCACCGGGTCAGAGAATCGCTCGGGGCCGGCGTCAATCCCACCCCCGCCGTGTCCCGAATTCTCCCCCCCCCCCCCCCCCCCGAGATGCTGCGAGCTCCCCTCAGCGGTCAGCGGGCCCCCCGCGGCGATTCTCCGGCCCGCGATGGGCCGAAGTCCCGCCGCTGACTAGCCTCTCCCGCCGGCGTGATTAAACCACCTCTCTTACCGGCAGGATTGGTGGCATGGGTGGGCGCCGGGGTCCTGGGGGGGTGGCGCGGGGCGATCTGACCCCGGGGGGGGGGGGGGGGGTGCCCCCACAGTGGCCTGGCCTGCGATCGGGGCCCACCAATCAGCGGGCGGGCCTGTGCCGTGGGGGCACTCTTTTTCTTCCGCTTTCGCCATGGCCTTCACCATGGCGGAGGCGGAAGAGACCCCCTACCCTGCGCATGCGCCGGTATGACATCAGCAGCCGCTGACGCTCCAGCGCATGCGCAGATTTACGCTGGCCGGCGATGTCCTTTCGGCCCCGGCTGGCGTGGCGCCATAGGCTGTTCACACCAGCCGGCAGAGTGGGAACCACTCCAGCACGGCCCACGCCCCTCAATGTGAGGGCTTGGCCCCTAAGGGTACGGAGAATTCCGCACCTTTGGGGCGGCCCGACGCCGGAGTGCTTCACGCCACTCCAACATGCCGGACCCCTTCGCCTCGCCGGGTAGGGGAAAATCCCGGCCCTGATGTTTAAACCTGGTTTGTCCCCTGCTTACCTTTATTTTTTGTTATTTTGGCTATTAGAAATGTTGCACATGGCCATTAATGGGACGTATGCCCCGTACCAGCCTCCCCGAACAGGCGCCGGAATGTGGCGACTAGGGGCTTTTCACAGTAACTTCATTGAAGCCTACTCGTGACAATAAGCGATTTCCATTTCCATTCCAAGATGAACTTCACCTTTAGTTCGAGTGGCTGCTAAGCTGAGGATTGACTTATGAACTCAGGCAAGGCAGGTTGCAGAGAGCTGCTTACATTTCAGATCGGCAGATTCAAAGGAGATCAGTGAAGACACATCTTGATGAACGTGGCTGGTGGCAAATGAGCTGGCTCAAATTTCCGGGCCCTTGCTGATGCTGATTGGTGCTGACCATTTTGGAATGTTCTGCAGAGCCAGGAAGGATTTGTTTTGCTTTCAGTTTTTTTTAAAAATCAGCCCAAGAGCAACACCTCTGCGGGAGCTCTCTCCAGGAAAATGGAACCAGCCAGCTTTCCCTCTCTATCCTGCCAGCCTGTGAGTATCTAATTCCTGAAGGCAGAGCTAGAGGGAATTCTTTGGGTTAATAGACCTCTGTAAAATCTCATGGAAGCTGCTTCTCTGTTTTCCCTCTGTAAAACTGGGGAACATTCTGGTGAGCCTGGAAACCAGTTATGTTTAAAACACAGACTGGAACTGGGGAGAAGGTGAGACCGAGAGCCTTTAGAATCAAACTGACCGGAGTCTGTTCCTTTGAGCGAAAGCTCAGGGCAATAAAAGTTGAAGCGACTCCTGTAGAGAAAAGCCTACAGCCTGGAAGCACTAACTGAATGTTGCTGCCAGAAGATCCTCATTAGCAATCCAGCCAATGGCTTTGACCTGTAAGCATCTTGGGAGGACAGCTTGCTGCAACAACTTCAACATCAGAAGCAAGGACTCTCATCTATCTTTTCATTTTAATCCCTATTATTTTACCCCTCCCCTCTCCCAGTGTGTGTCTGTCTTGTGTGTGTTTGGAGTAGAGGGTGGGATGGTAAAAGGGGGATGCAATAGATTAGCTGGGTGTTATTTCGTTGCTGGGTGTTATTTTGTTACAATTGCTGCATGTTTCAACTATTTTTCTGTTATAAATAAACAGTTGGTGTGGGTTTAACTTACAAATCTGGTGCCTGGAAGTCATTGGAGCAGTCAACGGCCAAAGATCTGAGAACGTTTGGACAAATTATTGGTTAATTCACGTGTAGGGACTCCGGGGCCTGTGGGCTGGAATTGACCGCACACTCGCCCAGGTGTTGTAACAATTTGAGTCAGACTCCGACATGAGATTTACCTTGGCCCAGTTTAGTTTAATACTCTCCAGCCAGGTTCTCCTGATTAGGGCTGGATAGTTATCCTTAGTGACAAGTCTCTGCTCTGTCCGTTTAGCTGCACATTCACATCGACACAGCCCCTAATCAGATCTACTTTCCCGGTATGAGCTTTATCAGGGTTTTAAGGCGATATGTCACAGTTTCTTTTGGTAAACAATTCCTGGTACCAATGAAACGGTTGCACCTGTGTCCACCTCCATTTTCACCAGTTATCCAACGAGTAAAGGGGTGACCCAGTAACGGTTTGTTGCGCCAGCAATGGCCAATACATTCAACGACAATCCATCATCTGACTGTGACTCTGGCCCATTATTTTGCGCCTCTTTGATATCACACGGATACTCTCCCCTCTATTTCATTTTTCATTTAATTTATTTGATTGTTTTTATAGTTCTTATTTTAAACTCAGTTTCTTTCTCCAACCCACAGGTTTGATTTCCCCTGTTCACCACAATTCTTGCATTTTGCATCTTTATTCCAGCAATCAGTTGCTGAGTGCCCAGTTTTTACACACTGATGACAATTTTCAACCTGTCAGTGTTCGGGTTTCAATCAGTACCTTGCCGACTTTTATATTCAAGCTTAATTGTTGAATTCCTTGGCTGCTAGTTCAATAGGGATTGTGACTTCTAAAGCCTTCTTTAGGTCTAAGTTGCTTTCTGTTAACAGCCTTTTCTGAATAGCTTCACTCCTGAACCCACACACTAGTCTGTTTCCAATGGTGTTGTTCAATACATCTCCAAATTCACAGTACATAGCTAATTTCTTCAAAGTAGCTGCGAACTGTGTGATTGATTTACCTTTGTATTGGTCATGTCTACAGAACCTGAACCTCTCGGCGATGACCAAAGGTTTCGGTGAGACGTGCCCCTGCAATGTCTCCACAATCTCATCGTGGGTTTTTGGACCTTGTTACTCTGGCTGCACTAGCATTTTCAGGAGGTTGAATGTCACCACCCCCCCTCCCCCTCCGCCCCTACCGTCTATTGTGTTCAGGAAGGTGAGGATTACAATGCCCACCAACATTCTGTTCGCCTGGACAAAGCATTTGAATCTTTCAATGTATGAGCTCCAGAGCTCAGTGCTTTCGTCATACAACCCTTATGGTGCCATAAACTCCTGTCATTCTACTATGGGAAGGGCTTGCGCCAGCACAAACATTGTTTTAGCACGACCTCGCATTTCTTGCCAAAAAATGTACCCCTGAGCTCAGCCTGTCTCCTTCTGAGTTTGGTTAACCCCCATCTCTCAACAATTTTTGCATGGTACTTGTTTCTTTACTTGCAACTGAAAGTGGAGGGAGCCCTGTTCCAGAACTTTCCGGGCAGAGCATGTGGCAAGCTTCTTTCGATGTTTTAACCAAAATCTGTGTTTAAAATTTGGCTCTATCGATGGCTGCTGCTATTATTCGGCACCCCTTCATTGCCAGCTTCGCTGTAGTGAATTTTGTTAACCTTAATCCTTTCCTGATGTTTTCGCACACATCGATGACTTTTCTATATTTTATTTTTCTCCAGGTGTCCGCCAACACGGTTTCAACTGCCTCATCTCCCTTTTCTTTGTAGTATTTTTAAAGGATGGCTTGTAGATCACAAATGTACAAACAAGCAAGAGCTTTATTGGAAAGATGTTTTCTTACAAACTGCCAGAATAGACTGCCAATGACATCATTAATACGACACATCGTCGAACTCTGAAAGTGACCTTGTTCCAACTGAGAACAAACATGAATACGTAACCCTGCCGCTGCCTCCCAGGCAGGGGCCGCCTCCTCCCAGGCAGGGGCTGCCTCCTCCCAGGCAGGGGCTGCCTCCTCCCAGGCAGGGGCTGCCGCCTCCCAAGCAGGGACTGTCTCCTCCCAGGCAGGGGCTGCCGCCTCCCAGGCAGGGGCTGCCGCCTCCCAGGCAGGGGCTGCCTCCTCCCAGGCAGGGGCTGCCTCCTCCCAGGCAGGGGCTGCCGCCTCCCAGGCAGGGACTGCCTCCTCCCAGGCAGGGGCTGCCGCCTCCCAGGCAGGGGCTGCCGCCTCCCAGGCAGGGGCCGCCGCCTCCCAGGCAGGGGCCGCCGCCTCCCAGGCAGGGGCCGCTGCCTCCCAGGCAGGGGGTGGTGACCTTGGTGGATGGACATTTGTGGGAACCCGGGTTTCGGACGACCCGCCTCTGCTCCACACCATTCAGGGGTTTAATCAGAGCTCCCTCAGAGAGCTGGTGCTGGCTTCCCGGCAGCCATTGTCCTGACTGGATCTGGAAAATAATAATAATAATAATCGCTTATTGTCACAAGTCGGCTTCATTGAAGTTATTGTGAAAAGCCCCTAGTTGCCACATTCCGGCGCCTGTTCGGGGAGGCCGGTACAGGAATTGAACCCACGCTGCTTGCCTTATTCTGCATCACAAACCAGCTGTTTAGTCCACTGTGCTGAACAAAAAGTGCCAGGGAAACGTTTATAAGGAGCACCCCACTGATTGCAAAGATTAAGCTGTCCTGGGGTGAACGAATCACTGGTAGGCCGCTATCAGGACAGTGTGGTTCACAAAGTGAAAAAAAATTCTTATCAAAGCTCAATTTCCATGGATTCCGGAATCAGCTAAATTCACGTTGGTTTCCTCACCAAAATGATACTTTGGGGAAAAAAGGTAAGATTCCGTTCAATATCGGGTTTTTTTTTTGCACAAATGTACTTTTCTGAAAGAAACATTGAGAAACATTTCAAATTTTCAGGAAAGTGTAATGATATTCACATTTTCTCCAGAGATCAAGATGCACCCTGAGGTGCTTCAATTCAGTAATGAGAACATTCCAGATATTTCAATATTTTCGCTGCAGGAAGTTACAATTCTGCTCAGCAACGTGGGCCATAGGTTTAAGGTCCATGGGGGAAAGTTGGGAGGAGATGTGCGAGGTAGGATTTTTTACACAGAGGGTGGTGGGTGCCTGGATCGCGTTGCCAGGGGATGTTGTGGAAGCAGGTATATTAACGGCGTTCAAAAGGCATCTTGACACACACACATGGATAGGACGGGTATAGAGGGATACGGCACCAGGGAGTACTGAGGGTTTTGGCCAAGGGTTGATCACCCTTGGGTGGCACAGTAGCACAGTGGTTAGCACTGTTGTTTCACAGCGCCAGGGTTCCAAGTTCGATTCCCGGCTTGGGCCATTGTCTGTGTGGAGTCTGCATGTTCTCCCCGTGTCTGCGTGGGTTGCCTCCAGATGCTCCGGTTTCCTCCCACAAGTCCCGAAAGACGTGCTTGTTAGGTGAATTGGACATCCTGAATTCTCCCTCAGTATACCTGAACAGGCGGCGGAATGTGGCGACTAGGGGCTTTTCACAGTAACTTCATTGCAGTGTTAATGTAAGCCTACCTGTGACAATAATAAAGATTATTACTATTAACTTATGGAAAAGAGGAAATTAATTAACTGCTAAGGATGACAGCAGGATGCATGCTTATGGGGCATAGAATTTAAATTTAATTGGAAGATTTAAAGCTTACAGACATCGGCCAGTTAAAGACATTTTGCGGCCAAATACTGGTATTGAGGTAAGAGAGGACTTCTTGAAAAAAATGATATGTGTTTTTACCTCTTATGCGCTGGAGCATTTAACATAAAAGGTAGATTTTACTTGCACACAAGCCAGCCTGAGAGCACGTGGCAGTCATTTACTTTGCTCCCAGCAATTCTTTCTGTGTAGAACTGTCCAGAATCACCAAGAGGAATAATTATTACAGGCTTTAACCTGATCAGCACTGGACAAGCATAATTACTCTGTGACATTTTAAATAGCACTTGATTGACACACAAACTACCCTTTTTCATTAAATGTGTCTCAGTTTTGTTTCCATCGAGATGATGGATTTAATTTTATTCAGCCAAGTATTTTCCAAACTGTAACCGCAGAGAACATCAAGTGTTCAAGGGATAGACTGTAAAATATTTTTATTTAATTGCAAAAGATGAAACACCTCCAACCAATAGGGCTACTCGTTCGAGTTTCCCTTGGGATTGGCACAGGCATTGGGATGATGATGATGATGTTCAGCTTAATGAGAGCTAAAAGCACTGATCATGCAACTAATAAACTGGTTAATTATGAAGGCACTATCACTAAAGGTTAGTGAAGATTAGAGCGTTAACCACTTTACTCGTATTTTATGGATGAGATCATTTTTTACCTCAGAAATTACAGAGGTGAAATTCTACAGCATTGCATCACAGCACCTGTGTGGAGCATTCAACACTTGCCCTGTGAAGTCTGTGGAGCCAGAGAGAGAGACCATTTGATTTAAATATCGCTGTGGCATGTTGTGCTTATACTGGGGGTGAGTCAATCCTCCCTCAGAAACATCTTCCTCTTTCTTTCTTTATATTCTTTGCAAAAGGGCTGTGGGAGTGTGCCCCTTTAAGGGGCGGGTTCTCGGAGGACCATGTGACCTGTCCGGCCAATCGAGCTGGAGCGCACGAATCCTGGGGCCGAGCATGTGTTTTCTTTGCCAGTTAGGGGTTTGGAGTCGTGGAGTGTGGCAGCCTTCATCTCACTCTCTGTAAATGGTTTAGGGCTGGTTTAGCACACTGGGCTAAATTGCTGGCTTTTAAAGCAGACCAAGGCAGGCCAGCAGCACGGTTCAATTCCCGTACCAGCCTCCCCAAACAGGCGCCGGAATGTGGCGACCAGGGTCTTTTCACAGTAACTTCACTGCAGTGTTAATGTCAGCCTACTTATGGCGATAATAAAGATTATTATTATTAAGATGATAGAGGACTATGGCTCAAGGACTCTGACTGATGCTGAAAAAGTTTATTCTCAAATCAAAAACAAGCAATTAGCCATAATCTATGGAGTGAAGAAGCTCTATCAAAACATTTATGGAAGGCACTGCACAGTAGTTACTGACCACAAATGGCTTATTTAGGGAGAATAAGGGCCTTCCTCCCATAGCTTCAGCTGTGGTCCAGCGCTGGGCTCTATTATTAGCCCCTGCTGTTCACCATAGGCCAGGCGGACACACATCAATCTGCTTTAAGCCGCCTTCCCCGACCAGAAAGCATTCTCCGCCAGTACCACAGGAAACTGTTCTTGCTTTAAACTTTCTAGATACATTATCCATGTCAGCGCGACAGATCAGGTTACAGACCCAGAAGGATCCCGTAGTTTCGAGAGTTAAGCAGATGGTCCTCCGCGGCTGGGATTATGATAACAGGTCTCAGCAATTAAGACCCTTTCAGATATGAAAAGACAAGTGAAGTGGTGAAGATGGTGCATTATTATTGGGAACAAAGGTGGTCACCGCTAGAAAGTTATTATTACAAGGGTTACACTCCTGCGATGGCAACGGTGAAGACGCTCGCACACAGCTATGTGTGGTGACCCAGGATAGATACTGACAGACAATCTGCTCAAACAATATGACCAATGTCAAATGCAGCAAAAATTGCTGCCTGCGGCCTGATGCACCCTTGGGAGTGGACGTGTGGGCCATCGGTGTGTCTACACGTCAATTTTGAAGACCCATTCAAGGGAAACCTGTTCCTGCTTGTAACAGACTCCAAATGGTTGGACACACACAAAATGAAGTCCGCAACCTCATCAGCAACGGCCGGGAAATTACGGCAGGCATTCCCAATCCATTGGTTTCCCGAAGTGCTAATCCCGGATAACGGAACTGCGATCAGGAGTGAAGAGGTGGAGCATTTCCTGAGAGCCAAAGGCGTTTGATGTCTTCAAAATGCTCCCGACCACCCTTGCTTCAAATGGACTGACCGAGAGAACCATCCAAACATTCAGATCTGCCATGAAGAATTAGCGATCGCCACAAACCAGACTGGCCCGTTTCCTGATCGCCTGCAGAACCACATCTCAGCTCACCACAGGCGTTACACCTGTACCCAACGTTTTGTACCCTCCATTTATTCCTTCTGATGTGATGATGACATATGCTTGATGTAATTATCGAAGCACCACCTGGGCCACCACGACATTACCCAGGCAGAAATTATCCATGCATAAGCCAGGCAATATGCATTTGTTCAGAAGGAAAATAGGGTAATTGGTAAAGCACATCATCAAGTTCTCAGGATGGCCATAAGTGCTGTACAGCAAGATTCCATAAATAATAAAACTACAAATGATCAGATTATCGTGTTCTGGTTGTGATGGCTGGGGAATCATGTTGCCAAGGGTTCCCTGCTCATTGTGTCATGCCATGCGTTAATGCCCACCCAATATCTCAACCAAAAGGTGGTATCTTCCGCAATGCAGCACTCCCTCCGAAGTTTTAGTGTAGTATTAGGTTGTGTGCTCAAGTTTGTAGTAGAGAAGCACCCACATTTTTCTGATTCGAGTGTTGCGACTAACGGCAGTATTCACACCGTGGCCACGGAGCAT
Organism: Scyliorhinus canicula; assembly: GCF_902713615.1. Classification (NCBI taxonomy): domain Eukaryota; kingdom Metazoa; phylum Chordata; class Chondrichthyes; order Carcharhiniformes; family Scyliorhinidae; genus Scyliorhinus; species Scyliorhinus canicula. The sequence continues at coordinate 6,281,322 of NC_052165.1, read as the reverse complement.
TAAAACTAATGGTGTTGGTGCCTTGACAGTAGATTGGTTATTGACTTAAAATGTATCCTCTGATTACACTTAAATGAGGTGCTAATGTGTTTGCTGATTGGGACTTGTTGAAAATGTTGTTAAAAACTTATTATCAACAGTTATTTTGGCTACTTAAGCATTGATTGTCGCTATTAAGGGAATCATTAATTATTTTGAAATAAACACTTGCAGAAATTACTCGACTGGAGGGTGCAGCAACAGAGGATGTTCATCCCGAATGTCACAAAGTTGAAGGACTCTTAGATGTCTCAGCTCTCCCCAGAAAAAAATTAGATTTAAACATTCCCCTTCCGTAATGCCAGCCTTGCCAACCTGAGGGACGCATGTTGTTATTTCAGGCAGTTAATGCCCACACCGCTAAAAGATTAAATACTTTGCATTATAGTATTTGTTGAATTAGCGGGCTGAACGGCTCCCTGCAAGGGCAGCCCGGTAGCATAGTGGTTAGCACAGCTGCTTCACAGCTCCAGGGTCCCAGGTTCGATTCCCGGCTGGGTCACTGTCTGTGCGGAGTCTGCACGTTCTCCCCGTGTCTGCGTGGGTTTCCTCCGGATGCTCCAGTTTCCTCCCACAAGTCCAAAGATGTGTGGGTTAGGTGGATTAGTCATGCTAAATTGCCCTTAGTGCACAAAAGAAATGTTAAGTGGTGGTTACTGGGTTACGGGGAAAGGGTAGATATGTGGGTTTCAATAGGGTGCTCTTTGTAAGGGCCGGTGTAGACTCGATGGGCCAAATGGCCTCCTTCTGCACTGTATATTCTATGATTCTGTGCAGCAGAGTTTTGTTAAATGCAAGAAATTAATGTAATGAAATGAAAATCGCTTATTGTATCGAGTAGGCTTGAAATGAAGTTACTATGAAAAGCCCCTAGTCGCCACATTCCGGCGCCTGTCAGGGGAGGCTGGTACGGGAATCGAACCGTGCTGCTGGCTTGCTTTAAAAGCCAGCGATTTAGCCCAGTGAGCTAAACCAGCCCCTACCGAGGAAGCTACTGACGATGAGATCATCTGCAAGCAACTAATTTTACAGTGCAAATCACCAATCTCGCCGTCTGCAGCAACAAAGTGGGACATCACAGTTATCTTATTTGACATTTAGGCCTGCTCTGATTTTCACAGTCTGTACTGCCAGCATGTCATTGGCTTTTGAAGGTGACGGAATGGCTTCAATGTTCGAAAGAGAAAATTTAGGGGAATGGCGGAGAACTGTCAATGCAGAGGGGTTTGTGTACCTTTATGGGGCAGGGAAATAAGCAGGTCACCAAATTGCTGGGTGCCCTCTGGGTAGGTGACTGTCAGTTCAGAATCCACGTGTGCAATGCAGAGATTCTGATACCTTATCTAAATTCAGCTAATGAAAAGATATTGATAAGATATGTTAAAGAGTGGATTCCGTGGTTCGACTGATTCCAATAAAATTGGTTCAGAGATATCAGTTTTAATAGTTAAGAGTAAAATAAAACCGGCAGCACAGTGGTTAGCACTGCTGCCTCACAGCGCCAGGGTCCCAGGATCGATTCCCGGCTTGGGTCACTGTCTGTGCGGAGTTTGCACTTTGTGCACTGTAGAGATTCTATTCTATGAAAACAACAGGTCAGAGAAACATATAAAAGTCAAAGCGTTCTCTAAAGTGCCACCATTGTCAAAGGGATAATGTTAAAGGTAAAAGGACCAAGTTTCGGTTTGATTCTTTTAAAAATGTAGATTTTGTTATTCAATCTCAGTCACCAAACGCCAAAGCCAGGATTTTCATCACTGAGGCAGATAGCGGGAATTGGGAAAATTCCCCGCTCAGACCATCAGGAAAAATCGCCCGCAAATGTCCGCTCTTAATTACTCTGAAGGCTGGGTGTGAACTACACTCAGACCAGACGAGCTTGGGAAAGAGGTGAGAGGGGTGCGAGAGGGGTGCGAGAGGGGTGCGAGGTGCGCTGCTTAGCAGGCCTATCTTGGAGCTATGGGGGTTTCATCTCAGTTCAAGTGAAAACAGACAGACCCTTCGAACCTCCTCATCAAAACCCCACCCACTCTCCATGCCCCCCCATACATGCCACCTCATGCCAACCATGCCAGGATATGCCCCACACTCATCCCCATGGCCCATCAAGTCCCTAATGCCAAATAATGGCTCTCCACCCACCCCCATGCCCTCTATGCAAGCTGTACCACAATGCCAAGCCTCACTATGTATTCTTGGCTGAGAGCCCAGGCATCCATTATTCTAATGAAACACCTGAGCTCCAGGGAAAACATTGCTTGATTATCAGTTCTGGCTCTCTAATCTCTGCTGTCAATTTCAGAATATTCATTGACACAAGATTGGGAGGTTTCAATTGCCTGCAGTTTCAACTATTGAAACTTTAAAGGATCTGGATGACTGACACTTTCATTGCTGTTGTAAAATGACACTATTTAACATATTGGCAAGTAAGGAACGGATGATTGTTTTTAAAGCTTTTTTAACACATTTTATTGTCACTAAAGAGTTCATACAATGCATAGTGGGTCAATGAGCATGAAAGTGCCATGGTTTGGCATGGGGAAATGAGGGGCCATGGGGTGGGGGAGGGGGTGTGACAAATGTAGAAATTGTTATATTATATTTTACATTTGTGGCAGTAATGTTATTAAAAGCCTGGGTAAAGTTATATATTTGTTGTAATAATATTATTAAAGAGCCGAGGTTAAGGTACCTAGACTGGTGTCTGCTAAAGATATAATTAAGAAGTCACAATAGGTTGCATCATGATTCATTCCAACCACTTACTCGGTTACAGATAAAGGGCTGATGGAATTGTGTTATGATTGCTGGAGATTCCCTGGAGTGTAAATAATTTATGGGGTGTGGCGTATCGTCCTTGCTAAGCAGGCCATGAAACTAGTGGGATACAAATGATGTAATTAATGGGAGGAGCCAAGTCAGCATGTAGTTTTGCACTTTTTCCTAGGATTTGAGTATGACAAGACAGAAGGAATTTAAGTTGAACAGCAGTTTTGCCAAATACTGCTCAGTTGAGCAGAAGTGTATTGGTTTTCCTCCTAAAAGGGTCTCTCTCTTTCCAAATTTCTCTACACAACCAAGCAAGTAATCTGTTTGTTAACTTTATTTATAAGTAGAATTTTAATTGTATTGAGTTGTTTAATTTGAGTTAGTAGCAGGTCTCGATAGTAAGTTCAAGGTTTTCCTTTTGTTTAATAACTGTTTAACTGTTAATTGCAAAGCTATTTTACTTAATGTTAATATGGTTAATTCTATGTTTAAATTAAAGTGTGCTTTAACTTAAAAGATACATATTGGTCAGAGTCATCGCTCCTGGGTGAAGTGTCCTTTCGTCACAGTTTTACAAATTAAAAAAAAAAAGTTATCAGGTATCTTAACAAATGTTGGGGTCTGAGCCGATATCCCAGCAACCTGGGACATGGAGGGTGGGTCACAGCTTGGCGTGGGAGATGTAAGGAAATATGTAAGGAAGTATGTAAGGGAGATGTAAGGAAGTATGGTGTTCAGAGGCTGGAATCGGGACCAACCAGCCATTCTTAACGGGCTCCCAAGCTGCAGCTACGGCAAACATCCAGGTCCAAATTTCTGGAGTTCATAATAAGAAACCTGGGGCATTCGCTTGTGGCTATTCAACATTCCATGCCGGAGTTGAGGAGTAAAATGATGGCCAATCTATTCCATCCCATTATCTATGTCAATGTTTTTCAAACAGTTTTTTCCGGGGACCCATCTTTATCAACCACCCGATCTTCACGACCCACCATTTTAGTTTCCCTTTAATGCGACAGGTGAGCCTGCTTGGTCCTCACAATCTCACTTGCTTTGTCATTCAATTTTCTGTATGGGTTGTGCATCAGAGGCCCGAGCTCACACCAGCACTGCTTTATCCTGCCGTGGACTCTCCTGAGAAGCTCTCTCCAGCTGACTCAGTTGAGAAATCCTGATTTGTTCATGTCCCTGGCCCTCTCCTCCTTAGTCCAAAAAGATCCATCTTCAGTTCTTCACGCAGTCCTGTTGCTTGCTTGCTGGCAGCTACAAAACGGAGGAAGCTCTACTCAGTAATTTCACACCCAGAGTACGTGATGTCAGTGTACCGAGTGCGTGACCTGCTCTCTGCTGCCGAGAAGATTAATTGATTTTTTAAAAAATCTGCTCCTGTGACAGCGCGCTGATGTACAGAGGAGGGGTCTGCCCCATTGGGCTCCAAGCCTGCGTACTGCTACCTCCGGCTGAGGGGGCGTGCGTGCGGCGGACAGCTGCCATTTTTCAAAGCCAGTCATGGCCATTGAACACTTCTATCCGTGCTTGGGAACGCCGCAACTGATCGTTCGCAACCGTCACGCACCCGGTACACTGACGTCATGTACTCTGGGCGAGAAATTAGGGAAGAGAGCTTCCTCCGTTTTGTAGCTGCCAGCAAGCAAGTAACAGGACTGCGTGAAGAACTGAAGATGGTCTTTTTGGACTAAGGAAGAGGGGGCCAGGGACACAAACAGGCCAGGATCTCACAAATGAATCTTCTGGAGAGAGCTGCTCAGCAGAGTCCAGGGCATGGCAAACCAGTGGCCCACCCGCCGGTCACGACCCTGAGGGTGAAAATGACTGATCTATGTCACATGATATGGACCAATATTGAGAGTTGCTGTAGAAAAATCAGCATCGCACAGCACTCCACTCACGAACTTAAAGACGAATTAGATGGAGGTGGGCAGCAGAAACAGAGTGACTTTGTCATTTTGACTGATTAAAGCAGAAGATCTGATTTAATGTTTGGGAAAGTTTGCCTTCTGGCTCAGCTGGTAAAACCACTTCTCAAAATAGGACATGAGTCACACAGAGCAGAGATGAACACTGGTGTCATCCCCAGTCTGTGCTGAGTTTCCTGATTTGGGATCACGATGAAGACTCTTAGTTAAGACCACAATGCCTAAAACCATTGGTGTGGGAAAATGGGTGCACAAGAATTTAATGTCAGCCAGAGTTTGTACTACTCACTGCAATTCAGTGACTCAGTAACACGTCCGTGTACAACAATGTGATATAGGGACACGTGGCAGATCATGCTCACTATGTTTGAGTACCCTGTAAATATTAATTGGTCAGATTCACATCTCCGAGGAAATGGTCACTTGGGTAAAGTACTGGAGGACAGCGCCAACCTCCAGTTTGACTTCACGCCTCGAGGGGACAGGGGTAGTAGGAAAGTGCGAGGGAAAGTTAATTGTCAGAATAATGGTTAATTCGCACTTGACTGCGGACTGATTATACAAAGCTTGGAGCATGGACCTCTCGCTGAAACATTGATTTAAATTCCGAGGCTTAATGTCACTGAGAACCAACATTCCCAGGCAGCAGTTGCGAAGTGAAGTCAGGATAACCAATACGTTCAAAGAAGGGAAAGCAGAATTAACCTATTGTTTAATCAGGATGAGCCTCACCAACCCTCGTGGAAAACATCCGGCAAATACACATTTTGAAACCACTTCTGTAAATATTTCAGTAAGTCTTGTGATCACAGAGCTCAATGCTAGGAAAAAAAGGTTTGAAGCTAAGTAGTTAGCAGTTTTTAATCCAGCACTTGCTCTTTTCAAGTATGATTGATGGATGAAGCATAACCCGTTCTTGTTCACCGTTCTCTATCTGATTACTTTAAGGAAATGACTGGATGGACGTGACCTAAATTTATGGTGAGTGGCCCTCACAACATAACAACAGAACTCAGGCCAGTTCTGAATTAGACGCTTTGCTTCCTCAGTTCAAATGTGAACGGTTGATGTGCTTTTTTTTTAAAGTTCTTGCTGGTTATTCATGGAGCTGAATGTGCCTCCGTTTTCTCGGTTGAATTCAATGCAAAGCCTCAAGAACGGAAGTATGGGGCGGCACGATAGCACAGTGGTTAGCATTGTTGCTTCAGAGGGCCGAGGTCCCAGGTTCGATCCCGGTTCTGGGTCACTGTCCGTGTGGAGTTTGCACATTCTCCCCGTGTTTGCGTGGGTTTCGTCCCCACAATGTAAACCTACTTGTGACAATAAAGGTTATTTTTTTTTTATTTAAGTTATCAGCAAAATGTAGCTGATGGTTCCCTCAATCTCTTTTTATTTTCACTTGTTTTTGCGTTTGGAATAGAAGTGCGTTTATCTTCCTCCATTTGTCTTCATTTTATTAATGCTACAAATCTCTCCATTAGCCAATTAAAAATAATAACAATAAACTTTATTATCGCAAGCAGGGTAGCAGGGTAGCATGGTGGTTAGCATAAATGCTTCACAGCTCCAGGGTCCCAGGTTCGATTCCCGGCTGGGTCACTGTCTGTGTGGAGTCTGCACGTCCTCCCCCTGTGTGCGTGGGTTTCCTCCGGGTGCTCCGGTTTCCTCCCACAGTCCAAAGATGTGCGGGTTAGGTGGATTGGCCGTGATAAATTGCCCGTAGTGTCCTAATAAAAGTAAGGTTAAGGGGGGGGTTGTTGGGTTACGGGTATAGGGTGGATACGTGGGTTCGAGTAGGGTGATCATGGCTCGGCACAACATTGAGGGCCGAAGGGCCTGTTCTGTGCTGTACTGTTCTATTCTATGAAGTAGGCTTACATTAACATTGCAATGAAGTTACTGTGAAAAGCCCCTAGTTGCCACACTCCGGCGCCTGTTCGGGTACACTGAGGGAGAATTTAGAATGACCAATCACCTAATAGCACGTCTTTGGACTGTGGGGGGAAACCGGAGCACCCGGAGGAAACCCACGCAAACACGGGGAGAACGTGCAGACTCCGCACAGTCACACAAGCCGGGAATCGAACCTGGAACCCCGGCGCTGTGAGGCAATAGTGCTAACCACTGTGCTACCTTGCCGCCAAATATCAGAATACTCAAGTTTTAGATATATTGAACAGTGCTCAGCTCTGCTGGTCCAGATTCCCAAGCAACATTACATCTTGCATTCAAAACACAAACTGTAAATGCAGCACAGGTAACAAATATCAAACGCAAATTCACAATACTTTTGTTGTATTTTGTAATATCTTGAATGTTTTGGTGATGAAGAGCAAATTGTTCCAAATAAGAAGGGGAGTTGTGATTAGGTTAGAGATGGGTATGGAATGTATTGCATTACTGAATCATATTTGGTTAATGAAAGCAGAAAAAGATGGCACAGTGATTAGCACTGCTGCCTCACAGCGCCAGGGACCCGGGTTTAATTCCGGCCTCGGGTCACTGTCTGTGTGGAGTCTGCACGTTCTCCCCGTGTCTGTGTGGGTTTCCTCCGGGTGCTCCGGTTTCCTCCCACAGTCCAAAGATATGCAGGTTAGATGATTCATCATGTTAAACTGCCTCTTAGTGCAGGCCAGGTGGGGTTACGGGCATAGGGCAAGGGAGTTGGCCTAGGGAGGGTGTTCTTTCAGAGGATCAGTGCAGACTCGATGGGCTGAATGGCCTCCTTTTGCACTGCAGGAATTTCTTCATTTCTTTTCACCCTTTTTTTCATTTTGTTGAGAATTCCTCCCAGGTTGATAATACACCCGTGCCGGGTTTCTTTCCCTCTCATGGCCCTCCGCCACCTCACTCCTGGGATTTAGCGAAGGGATCCTCCCGGAGAAGATTGGCTGTATTTGAATTCATGTTACACCAATGGGAGCGTTCATAGCCCATTCATCTCCCCTTAACCCCATCCATTATTTTTTGTGCCTTCTTCTGAGGAGAACCTTTCTGTGTTTACATAATTGATCATTTAACCGCACTGGTAGCAGCATTCAGAGATGTGTTCACTCGACTGCATAAATGACAGGTCTTTAAATCTATCAGCTAAACGATGAATTTGAACGCTTCTTAGTCGGGGAAAAGAACAAGGGATTCATGTCAATAGTCATTGTGAGCCGCGGAGGGACACTATTCTCCATTTCCTGAAATAAATGGAGAATCAGCACATTTAGAAAACGGTTCATGGTAAATGATAAAAAAAGGGAACTCTCCATACGCTTGTGAGATTTAACAAGATAATTAGCAGCTCATATATAATTTTTAGTGCGCTCAGTAATTCATAATGAACAGATCATGACTGTAAATATGTCAGATGAAAGAGAAGGGGGAAAAATATGTTTTGTAAAGTTAAATAGGGGTTTCTAAACAACGGCCTAGGCAGCAGCAGAACACCGTGATTATTAAATCATACCCTCTCCGATCTGGCAATCAGAATCCAGCTCTTTCATGTAATTTTAAACATCAGGAACATACACTTCATTCTGTTTAAAGAACAGCATGTAAAACAATTTAATGCTTTGATTAACTGACACCGTGTAATCTCTGCAGGGTTTTCAACAGAAAGAGAAAAATGTAGGAAATTGTTTGATTTATTATCATCCGGAATTTCAATTTCTGGGGAAAATCCACTCCCTGAGGATCAAGTGTCACCTTGATGACAGGACTAAAAGCTCTGAATTAATATACAAGAGGAAAAATGAATTCAATATACATTGGCACTCGTGATTAATGTTGAGCCTTCGTCTGCAGGTTCCAAGCTAATTAGGACGAACAGGCACCAGTCAAATATTTTTGTATATTTGTGTCTGTAAAGATACAGTTTTATGTGCTGTGGAGGATATGTTGCAGCATCAAATTTTAATGTGTGATTCACTGTTATTAGAAAATTGATCTTTCTTAGCCCACCACATGAGTTTGATTAGATTTTTGAACCAGGAGTAGATGGAACATCGATCTTAAAGTTGGAGGTTTCTAATTAATGTTTGCGTTCTGCTGGCTGCTGAATTGACAAGGGTCACGCTTCTGCCGTATGTGTAATGGGCCTAGCTGTAAATAATTTATTTAAAAAGACAGCTCTACATCACAAATGGGCGGCACGGTAGCACAGTGGTTAACACTGTTGCTTTGGGTTCGATTCCCGGCTTGGGTCACTGTCTGAGCGGAGTCTGCACCTTCTCCCCGGGTTTCCTGCAGGTGCTCCGGTTTCCTCCCAAAAGTCCTGAAAGACATGGGGTTGGATTCTCCAGAAATGGGGCAATGTTCCCACGGCTGAGAAAAACCGCTGGCGTTTCACTGCCCAGTTTCCTGCAAAAAACAATGAGCAATTCGCTTCCCTGCAGGGGGCGAGCATGGACCCGTCGTGAAGCTCACAGCTTTAGCTGCGGATATGGGTCGCCGTGCTTCCGTTTCCGAGTCCGTGCATGTACACGGCGGCAGCCTCCAGCGGCCACGCCGAGTGCTATGATGGACTCAGACCACGGACCAGCACTCAGAAAGAAGGTCCCCCGATCAGCCCCATGCCCCTTCATCGGACCGAGTCGCGCCCGATTCATCGGACCGGCCCGATCACTAACCCGGTCGCCCAATAAGGCTCCCCCGGTTCTGAATCCTCCGCCCACCATCAGGGCGGCCGCGAACTCGGTCCGCAGCTGCCGTGCGAGAGAGTCCCGACCGGCGTTAGATACGTGGTTAGAATAATGCCGTCTGGGAATCGGCCGGTCGGGAGCGGAGAATCGCTGGGAAGGCCGCTGGCAATGGCCCCCCTGGCCCCCCCAGCCGCGCAGCGTGATTCACGGACGAGCGATTCTCCGGGTGTGATGTTTTACGAAATAAATAATGGCATGATGGGAAAACTGGTCAACTACTCGGCACAATGTAAGAAAAGGTGACTTTGCATGACCTAAAGCCTGAATAAGATCAGAGAAGATCAAGCTGATCCGAAATGCCGGGGCTCCGCAAATTCTGATAAGACTAACTCGTCATAACCCAAAGCAGTCTAAATACAACATGATAGGGCCAGAGCAAGTCTCCTCCAACTCTTAAACATTCCATCAAAGGACAAAATAATGATCTGAGTGACGGGACAGAGTCCTGAAAGATCAGCAAGGTGACGCCTGCTTTATGATATTGCTTATGTTTGTACTTCTGATCGAATTCCTGACCAAGCTGTAGTCACGTAATCCTGATTCTGATAATGTATAAATGCTGAGCTGATTCTCTGTGAAAGCTGAGTGAATTCCGTGGGGGACTGAAGCAGTGATCTCGCCACGACCCGGAGGGAAGAGACGGATGCCGGCACAAGGTATGATTCACCTTGGTCTCTCTCTCTCTCTCTCGGATCTGTGGTGCGACCCCTCGTCCCTGACGGAGGAAACTAACAGGTGACGGTTCTCGAATCTAAATTTGGCTGTGAGTAGCGTGTTTAGGGTCACGGACCCGATTGTGATTAGCCTCAGGTAAGGGACCTCTTGATCTCGTTTTCAATCCGGATCAGGTTTATACAGGATTAAGTTCGGGTCAGGGGCCCTGCAATTTGATTTGGTACCAGGGATTTTTTTTTGGATCATTTTTGTTGCCTGGGGCACTTTTTACTGACATTATGGGACAGAGTTTAGACAAAACCAGGGGCAAGTCCCCTCTATTTTTTAATGTGTTCCGAAAACCCTTCTCAAGGACGTAATTTCCGAAGATTATCTGCAGCGCTGAACAATAAATTGGGTAACGATATTTGGCCACTAGGGGGTACTTGGAACTACGATAATTGCATTGTTGCTGAAAAAATTATTTGGCAGAGAAATTGCCGGAGCGGCGCCGGGCGCGATTCTGTCGTGAACGTCGAATTTCGGCACCAAACGCGATTTCAGCGCAGGGCTGCGAAGAATACTGCCTGTGCTTGTTGGGTGAATTGGACATTCTCAATTCTCCCTCAGTCTACCCAAACAGGCGCCGGAATGTGGCGACGAGAGGATTTTCACAGTAAGTCCATTGCAGTGTTAATGTAAGCCTACTTGAAGGGCAGCACGGTGGCCTAGTGGTTAGCACTGCTGCCTCACGGCGCCGAGGTCCCAGGTTCGATCCCGGCTCTGGGTCACTGTCCGTGTGGAGTTTGCACATTCTCCCCGTGTTTGCGTGGGTTTCGCCCCCACGACCAGGATAGGTGGATTGAACATGCTAAATTCCTCCTTAATTGGAAAAAATTAATTGGGTACACTAAATTTATTTTTAAAAATGTAAGCCTAATAAAGATTATTATTATAGAAAATTATAGGAATAGAATAATGACTGCAGGTTACCTGCAGCTAATGGGAAACACACGCTTCCGGCTTAACGGCTGATTTAAGGTGTTGTGAAGCCGATGGACACAGTGAATTTTGATGGATTACGAGCTGCTCTTCTTTCATGGGGAACTTAGTTGGACCAGGGGAGAGGAGGCGTTGCTGAATTGAGATTGTGTGGTGGCAGCGCAAGGGGATTGGCACAGGGCTGAATGAGGGAGGGTGGTTGTGGTGGACCTACAAGAGATTGTGGAGGGGAAACTGGATTACACAGTGATGGTCAATGTCTTTAGATGGGAGGTAAAGCATGATTGTGGAGTGATCCAGGGTTACAGGGGGAAGTCCGATGGTAAGATCCTGAAAGTCAAGCATAACAGAGGGCTGGGTATGGGTGGATGGAGGGAAGTTTGGTAATGACGAAAGGCATGTTCAGGACAACAGGTAGAAGGTCCAATGTTCCAGTGGCAAGACACTGGTGATGTGGGGCAGCCCTAAATGAATTGAAGGGTGATGGTGGGTCACCAGAGGGTCAATAAAGAAGAGCAAGGGTGCTGGAATGAGGATCGAGGCTGATGGAGGAAGGTCAAAGGTGACTGAGGGGCGGTGGAGGGTGATAGCTTCAAGCTCCAAGGTCAATGTGGGAGTGTCCAGTCACTTACCTGTGACAACACTAGGAGGTCTTCAGAGTAAAGATCGAGGATGGAGATGGTCGTATGGGTGGAGACCGATGCCAAGTATAGTGCTCCCCATTAGCCAAAAGCTCTACGGTCAGTGGAATGGCCTTCTGCTGCCATCTTTAGGAAACAGGCCCTCCCAAGATTGCGTTCATACTAAAAGCAGAAGTCAGGAGTTTCCTGTCAGCTTTCCAACACACCAAATATTTCAGCTCTTCTGCTCTGGTCACCTACTCTCAAACCCACATGCCTTTAGAGAAAGCACTTCTCAACAGGGGTGGCACGGTAACACAATGGGTAGCACTGTTGCTTCACAGCGCCAGGGTACCAGGTTCGATTCCCCGCTGGGTCACTGCCTGTGCGGAGTCTGCACGTTCTCCCCGTGTCTGCGTGGGTTTCCCCCGGCTGCTCCGGTTTCCTCCCACAAGTCCTGAAAGACATGCTGTTAGGTGAATTGGACATTCTGAATTCTCCCTCTGTGTACCCGAACAGGCGCTGGCATGTGGCAACTAGGGGCTTTTCACAGTAACTTCACTGCAGTGTTAATGTAAGCCTACCTGTGACAATAATAAGATTAGTATTAAAAATCCAGATCCCACAACACAATTTCAAACAGAAATGATAAGAATTTATAAATGAGAAGTGAGAAATGGCAATTAAGAATCATAATGCCCCTATTTATGCTTCCATTCGATATGCAGACAACTTTTGAAAGAGCCGGAATTTCATAGAACTTTTGCATCGAGCAAGTTCGAAACAGATAAATGTTCTCTTGCCCCTGTTTTCTCTAACATTCTTGCTCCTTACAACCTCCAACCGCTCAGAGGCTGGGTAAATGGATGATGTTCTCAAAGCCAGTTCAGTTCTATTAATCAGTCAAGAAGACGTTGCTATCCATGGGATAAGACAGGCAGACTATCTTCATGATGGGATGACCCACTGAGAACTAAAAAGCTGTTCAAATAAAGTGAGCTGATTGAGCTTCAGTCACTGCTGGTGGTCAAGACACACGATGAACCTCACGCTGCGATAGCGCAAAGAGCTGGCATTGCATGCTTAATCAGATATCATCGTCATTATCTCTCCCACGTTCCGCTGAGGAATCCAATAGTTCCAGTTAAATGGATGACATTTGCACTATTTTTAGCACTTGTTGCAAAAGTGTAAGAAAATCATTCTTCTAAGAGCAAAATGCTACTTGTGAGAGGAAAGAATTTCCTGTAAAACAATGATCCCGGTGGTCGTTCTGATAAATCGCGAATGGATTATTTCTGCTCTTGGCATCGCTTGTAGACCATTCTCCCATGTTCTTCACTCTGCCAACAAGACGCATAGTTCACCACAGCGCACAGATACGTCATTCATCCTGGCTCCTAGAATCCCCAAATAGGCAATTAGAAAATATCGATCCATCGGAAAGGAAATACTGGACGGCTCGGCAGCACAGTGGTTAGCACCGTTGCTTCACGGCGCCAGGGTCCCAGGTTCGATTCGCGGCTTGGGTAACTGTCTGTGTGGAGTCTGCACGTTCTCCCCGTGTCTGCGTGGGTTTCCTCCGGGTGCTCCGGTTTCTTCCCACAAGTCCCGAAAGACGTGCTGTTAGGTAATTTAGACATTCTGAATTCTCCCTCAGTGTACCCGAACAGGCACTGGAGTGTGGTGACTAGGGGATTTTTACAGTAACTTCATTGCAGTGTTAATGTAGGCCTACCTGTGACAATAATAAAGATGATTACATTATTATTATTATTACTGTAAGATGATCAAGTTTCCCCCTAGTTTTGGTCCTGATTAAATACATCCAGTTGTGAGGAAACCCATATGTTGGGAAATGATTATGTGGTTTAGAAGTGGTTTAGAGTTCATTTTAGCAGCACCCTCAAGACAGAGTTATGTGATAATAAACTAAAACGTGAATAAAATCTATTAATTGTAAACTAAAAAAAATGCTGTAAGGACGCCCTGTAAATGGTGTACAGCACAAAAGACAAATGATCCAAATAATGCAATAGCAGCACTACATGAGCAATGAGGCTCATTGTATATCATACAACCAACCAAGTCTGCAGCTTAAGTGTGTGAATGCCTGCAAAGTAACACTAATTACTAGAATGACACAGTTACAATGCTCATTCGTGCTCACTCATGGAGAACAACTCTACCCATCACAGCTTGCAATTGCTTCTTAAACAGTTCTCATTTTTATAATTTGACAGAATGGGAATCACTTTGCTTCAAGCAATGAAATCATCTGCATTGTATATCGTGGTATAAGTTGTAGCTAGGTGTAGGAGGGGTCTAAACTCGCCTGCATTGTATAAGTTGTAGCTGGGTGTAGGAGGGGTCTAAACTCGCCTGCATATTGGCGCCCAGAGGCGCATAAATACCCCTTAAAAGATCGAGGAAATGTTACACATGTAATGACACCCTGCCCAAGTTTCCTTTCTCTTGTATGTTTATAATAATAATCTTATAACAATCTTTATTAGTGTCACAAGTCGGCTTATATTAACACCGCAGTGAAGTTACTGTCAAAAGCCACTAGTCGCCACACTCGGGCGCCTGTTCGGGTACACATTGCGAGAATTCAGAATGTCCAATTCACCTAACAAGCACATCTTCCGGGACTTTGTGGGAGAAAACCGGAGCACCCGGAGGAAATCCACGCAGACACAGGGAGAAGGTGCAGACTCCGCACAGACAGTGACCCTAGCCGGGAATTGAACCTGGGACCCTGGCGCTGTGAGGCAACAGTGCTAACCACTGTGATGCCCATACCGCCCTATTAATTAAACTGAACACTGGAAAATGTTCAGGCTCAAATTGCAACTTGAGCATTTGGTTTATCTATTTTACATTTTACCCAACGGCAAGATGCAGTTTTATCCCTAAAGATTTCTTAATTGCAAGAGACTGGTGTAATTATTGAGGAGACGCTGGTGACAACCCTGAGCAGGCTGTCTGTAGCCATGTACTCATTTCAAATGCAGATAGTACATCTTATGAATAGATCGGCTTATTTATACCCACTAATTGTCACTGAGTGTAAAGTCCAGCACAAAAGATGCCTTTTCTGCATCTAAAATGATGGGCCAGATTTTGCAGTCAGTCGATGACCTCTCAGGTAAAAATTCCCCACAAATATCTAACTATTTCTGTGATAAGGATTTCCCTTTTCCCTGCACTGTTTGGAATCTGACAGCAAGTCAAGGGAATCTCCCAGCCTCCAGCAACAGTGATGTCAGCAATCAAGGCTGGCAGCCAATCAATTGATGTATTCTCACAGACAGCAAAGCAGGAAGTAAAATAATAAACCTTTTTATTTTTAATTTTAGGCCGGAATACTTTGGGCATTCGCTGGCGGCAGGATTTCCCGGCCACGTGGAGGGGTGGCTTCAATGACAATTCCCATTGACAGCGGCAGGAGCAATGAATCCCAATGGCAGCCGACAGTGCACTGCGTTCCGCTAACGAGAAACACGCGGATGGGAGGCAGGAGACCCTCGCCCTTAGTTTGGACAGTAGATACATGTGGGATTAAGGTAGAAACTAAAATGTAAAGAAAGCTTTTTAAAAATGACATATTAACATTTTTGGAATGTTTTTATCATAATGAAGAAATTTGACATTCAACAGATATAAACTTACACTTTCAGGGTCAGAGAGGTTGTTAGCAGTAATTACCAATATAGTATGCTGGTAAAGGTCCAGCTACATTTCACTCAGCACTTTGCAGGGATTTGAAATGGTGGCTTTTTGGGGTCGCTATTAGATTGCACCTTTTGGAAAATTGTTAACTGACTGACAGCAGGTCTAAGTGCACATCTGTGGACTCCAGGGGTTGTTATCAGTTTCAGAGGAATAATGATGGGACTTCTGACATCATTATCACAAATTCATAGAATCATAGAATTTACAGTGCAGAAGGGGCCATTTGACCCACCAAGTCTGCACCAGCCCTTGGAAAGAGCACCCTACCCAAGCCCACACCTCCACCCTTATCCCCGTAACCCGGGAACCCCACCCAACCTTTTTGGACACTGAGGGCAATTTAGCATGACCAACCCACCTAACCTGCACATCTTTGGACTGCGGGAGGAAGCCGGAGCTCCCGGAGGAAACCCACGCACACACGGGGAGAAGGTGCAGACTCCGCACAGACAGTGGCCCAAGCCGGGAGTCGAACCTGGGACCCTGGAGCTGTGAAGCAACAGTGCTAACCACTATGCTACCACACCGCCCAAAATCAGGCCCATAGCATTAGTTGCCTTTCTCTGTATAAACAGTACATTCCTCGGTGATATTTAGAGTATTCCTTGGACTTTGACAGTTGAAATGTCTTCACTTCTTAGCCGGCGAACTGCTGGGTCAGAGATCTTGCCCTTCACGGAAACCATCAATAATAATAATCATCGCGTATTGTCACGAGTAGGCTTCAATGAAGTTACTGTGAAAAGCCCCTAGTCGCCACATTCCGGCGCCTGCTCAGGGAGGCTGGTATGGGAATTGAACCCGCGCTGCTGGCCTTGTTCTGCATTACAATCCAGCTATTTAGCCCGCTGTGCTAAACCAGCCCCAGATTTTCTTCCATTAATTTCAATGAAATGAAAATGAGGAAGATTTGGTGATCCACCTTGCCGGTAACCTGAGACCCACTACTCATAACCCTCAATCAGGAGCACGGGACATTAACGAAACTTGGAGATGTTGTAAACTGTGAATGGGGCGCAGTAATCAGACTTGGTGAGGACCTACGCAGCTGCCCATTTCACAGTCTGTCAGGTGAAAATGAACACAGACAAATGTTAGATGGTCTATTTTTGGTAAAGCTGAATGAGACAAGGCAGTTCAAACCAGATAGTACAATTTTAAGAGGGTGCAGGAACAGAGAGACCAATGAAGGGGGTAGGACAAGTTAACAAGGCTGTTAAAATGCCTTGGTTTCGTAAATAAAGGAATAGAGTAATAAAAAGCAAGGAAGTTCTGTCGATGGCCACATTGCGCCCAGCGAAAATCCGTGCGTGTCGGTTCGATCGTGGAAGAGGCCGGAATCGGGATTTGTGCCAGCCGCTGGTCGGCTGCATTCTAACCGCCCGTCCCCATTGGACAGTTCCAGATCCCACCTCGACGTGGCAAGGATCAATTATCACCAATTAAGAATTATCTCCATCTCTCTAACGGCCTCCTGGGATCTAACCAGCTCCCCAGCGAGTGGTCACACGGGCGCCGTTTAGATCACCTATTTAAAAATGGGAACGTAGTGCAATGGCTGCTGTGGGGATCAGAGCAGGTGAGTAGCCTTGTTCGAAATCAGGCATGTGGCGGGGGGGGCAGTGGAGCTGCTGTCGCAGTGCCCGTAGTGGGGGGCACTGTGCCATGCTCTGCAGTGCCTCGGCAACGTCCATCCGCGTCTGGGGCACGTCCCCCAGTGACTGGGACATGCTGTTGATACACTCATGGCCGTCACTGCCTGAGCCACACCTTGGACACCACCACTGACGTTGTGCTCCATGTTGGCCTCGGTGCCACTCCTGCACCTTTAGCCTCAGGGACTCCTCCAATCGACTATGCACTCGCTGGAGTGTCGCTGACGTCCCCTCCAGAATCTCACAGCCGTGTCTTAGCTTCTGCATCAGCTCCAGGATAACCTTGTCCAGAGGCTTGGCCTCTGACCGGTATTACGATCTGGTGCTTGGCCGGTACCTCTTGACTAGTTAAATTTATTATAAAATAATGTGTGGTAAAGATAACTATAAGAAATATATTACAAACTACTAATACTCATAAATTATCCCAGAGCTACTGCAAGTATGACTATCCACTAACACGACTAACTCCCAACTCCTCGAGGTACAGAGTCATGTGGTAGATTTACACTGCCACCTGCTGGCAATATATACATGATAGCTCATGCATAACATTATAACCGGGACCCAGCTATGTCCTGGGTTCCAGCCGACCTCCGACTGCTGCCTCCCTTGGTTGTTCCTACCTCCAGCTGATGTACATCAGCAACTGTGTGGTGTTCAGCAGATTGCGCCCCATAAGCCTGTTCACTAATGTCGCCCACCGAGGTGTGTGTCTCTGCGCCGGTGGAAGGTGTGGATGACAGCTGTGCCGCGTCAATGGTGGCATCCTCGGAGTTCTCCTAGAGGTGGTCTCTTAGAAGGCGGGGAGGGGGTGACCCCAGTTGCCACAGCCCCATCGGATGGAGGTCCTGCGAGACAATGGACATGTGGTCAGTGAGGGGGAAGGATCGTTTTGTCTGATATGAACAACGCACTTGAGACAGGTCATCTGGGTGGTGGGGCAGTGGATCCTCACCTCTGCGGTACAGGACAACCTCTCTGTTGGGCATAGTGGGTGCCAGAGTGTGTTGGGGCACAGGCGTTGTATTATGCTGGGGGGTGGGGGGGTGGTGGTGGTGTGAGGTACCAGCTGCCGACTTGTTGGGGGTGGGGGGAGGAAGGTTAGGAGGGCAGCAGGTGGGACTGATGCCAGGGAGCCAGTGTCAACTTACCCGTGCGGCCCGGTTGGAGGTCGTTGGTTTTCTTCCTGCACTGGACTGAGGTCTTCCTGGTCACTGCCTCCCATTGGCTGTCCCACTCTGGAGAACAGGGTGCCCCATCCCCCCTCCACAGCGTCCTGCAGCCTTGCCAGGTCAGCATCTCCCAATCATGGAGCAGGTTTCCATGGTGCCACGGCAGTGTGCTGACTGGAGTGTGTTCGGAGAGAGCGGTTCATGAGGTGTTCCCCCTTGTTAGCGGGAAGCCGCCGAGCGCAGTCCAGGCGAATCAGCTGGTGGGACGCCATTTCCACCATGAAGCCCGTGGGGGATTATTTCCAGCACTAATTGCCGTTAGATACCGGACGGAGTGGCGCTGGGTCAGCCGTTGGGAAGTTGCGTCCGCTACGACGCTTA
This sequence comes from Scyliorhinus canicula, assembly GCF_902713615.1. NCBI lineage: Eukaryota > Metazoa > Chordata > Chondrichthyes > Carcharhiniformes > Scyliorhinidae > Scyliorhinus > Scyliorhinus canicula. Next base: position 6,262,658 of record NC_052165.1, on the reverse strand, counting down.
GAACGTCACCCGTTAGAAACGGCGATTGTTTGATAAAACACTTATTGGATCTCACTGGGATGCTGTTGTCAATTATGAGGATGTCAAGATGTTGACGACAATGCAGAGGAGATTTACGAGAATGGTGCCAGGAATGCAGCATCTTATTTATGAGGATAGACCATCAAAGCCAAGATTGCGTTCCGAAAGCAGAGATGGTTAAGTGCAGATTTGATTGGGGTTCTCCGAATTATGAAGGGTTTTGATAGAGTCGAAGGAGAGAAACTGTTTCCAGTGGCAGAATAAGCAGGAGGCACGGATTTAATGTAATTGGAACCAGGCAGAACAGGAAAGATACACAGTAAGTTGCTATGGTGTGGCCTGCACCACCTGCAATGTTGTATCGATAATTCCAATAGGAACTTTCAAAAGACACTTGGATAAATATTTGTGGGGGAAATTTTTACGGGGCTATGACGAAAGGTCAGCAAAGTAGGACTAGTTGCATCAGTAAGTTTGTGGATGACGCAAAGATTGGCCGGGTGGTTAACAGTGAGTTTGAGTGTCTTGGGTTACAGGAAGGTACAGATGGGATGGTCAAATGGGCAGAAAGGTGTAGAATGAAATTTAACCATGAAAAGTATGAGGTGTTACACTTTGGAAGGAGCAATTTGCCAAGAATATTAAATGAATGGCACCACACTGGGAAATCCTGAGGAACAAAGAGACCTTGGCGAGTTTGTAAATGGATCTCTGAAGGCAGAAGGGCAGGTTAATAGGGTGATGGAAAAGGCATAAGGCAAAGGAATGGAGAGGACCTCTCCATTCACCTGAGGAAGGAGCAGTGCTCCGAAAGCTCGTGTTTGTAACAAACCTGTTGGACTTTAACCTGGTGTTGTAAGACTTCTTACTGTGCTCAGCCCAGTCCAACGCTGGCATCTCCACATCAGGATTTTTATAGTACTTTGGTGAAGCCACAACTGGAGTACTGTGGGCAATTCTGGTCACCACTTTTTAGGAAGAATGTGATCGCGCTGGAGGGCGTGCAGAGGAGATTCACCCGGATGTTGCCTGGGATGGAACATTTCAGTTATGGAGAGAGGTTGGATAGGCTTGGGTTGTTTTCTCTGGAGCAGAGAAGATTGAGGGGTGACTTGATTGAGGTGTACAGGATTCTGAGGGGTATGGACAGGTTGGATAGGGAACAACTGCGCCCTCTTAGGTGAAGGATCTGTTTCGCGGGGACACAAATTCAAGGTCAGGAGGTAGGCGGTTAAGGGGGGGATTGGAGGAAAAGGTTTTTTACCCAGGGAGTGGTGATGGTCTGGAATGTACTGTCTGGGAGAGTGGGAGAGGCGGGTTGCCTCACATCCTTTAAAACGTACCAGGATGAGCACTTGGCACGTCTTAACATTCAAGGCTATGGACCAAATCCTAGCCGATGGGATGAGGTTAGGCAGGTCAGGTTTTTCATGCGTCAGTGCCGACTGGATGGGCTGAAGGGCCTCTTCTGTACTGTGTGATTCTGTGATTCATTTGAAGACTCAGCATAGAGACAATGATTGGTCTCCGCTGCTGTATCATTCTGAATCAATCAGCACCAGGCAGGAGATGGAGTCCATGGAGTATTCACAATCCCCAAGAATAGTATTAGCAAGAAAACTACTTTTCACCAATGCTAAACAGAAAGGATAAATCAGATCCAAGGGTTGGAAAGCTACATGAACTGTGACTCTCACCGCCCAAGGATTTTGATTTTGCTCCAAGACCATTGCTGCCAGGTGGCTCTGCTGTGCATGGATGTTGCACTATATTTTCTTTAGAAATCTTTTTATTGGCATTTTCAATATTATATACATTGCTGTTTATTTTTGTTTATTGTACAACACAAAGGGTTTTTCTTAAGTCTCTCCATTTAGAATTTGTCGATATCTGGCTCGGCGTACAATCCTCCTTACCCTCCCCCAGCCCACCTCTTCCTAACTTCCCCCCTCCCTCGCCCCCTCGCTTGATGCCCTCCCTGCCTGTTCTGCGGAGGGGTGGGGGGGGGGGTGTTCCCCCTCTTCTGCGGAGGGGGTGGGGGGGTTGGGGTGTTCCCCCTCCTCCTCGTTTCACTATATTCTAGCCCAATTCATGAAAAATGCACCTACGGCCCCGATTTTAATGCCACCTCATTCTGACCACACTTGTCGGGTTAAAATCGGTGCGCCGTGTTTCAGATAGTAACGAGGGCAGTCTGCGCATGGAGATAACAGCAAATTACTGCAGATGCTGGAATCTGAAACCAAAAAGAGAAATTGTTGGAAAATCTCAGCAGGTCTGGCAGCATCTGTGAGGAAAGAAAAGAGCTCACGTTTCGAGTCCCAGGTGACCCTTTGTCAGAGCTCTCGTTACCAAATGCTGCCAGACCTGCTGAGATTTTCCAGCGTTTTCTCTTCTGCAAATGGAGATGTTTGGCTATCAGAATGAGGAAACAGGAGTTTTAACAGCCTCGTTTGGAGCAAGGATAAGCCACACAGCCAACGCCTAAGGTTTCATTTTAATAGTTGACGAACACCGAGGATGCACCAGTGAGTAGAGAGACTGATGACAACGGTAGACTAGACTGCTCTGAAAATGGGGTCACTGATTGAACAAAATGCATTGGAAAATATGCCAAGCAAACTAAAGCTTCCTTTGCTAAAAAACATTTAATTTATAACCAAACCTCATTAAGCTACTGAACTGTTTAGACAAGAAGAAAATGAAGTTAAGTAGGCCAAATAAAAGTCGACTGTCTCTTAAAACACTAAAATATGGTAATTTGGCAGTGACCTGACTCTTTAACAGAATTTTTAACAAGAACCATTTATTACCTCGCAGAATTTTGATAAGGATGGCGAACTTTCACACACGTTTGTGACAGTTCATTTAAAATATAATAGGAAAACAGTCAATCATTTCACACAATCAATCTAAATGCAGTGGTATAATGTCTAGGGAGCTAAGATTTTAAATGATGCGTATCATTAATTTATACAAGAGTTCTGATTGTAACTCTCTAAAGACATGGCAGTGTTTCTAGGCCAGAGTTTGATAATTAACTCAGTTTGCTGCGAGCCTTATTAAAAAATGTGATCTAATAATTAAAAATATTTTCTGGGGCAGGTTACACAAAGTTTCTAATTTCTGTTTCAGACTTCTGTGCTCTCATACATATTACTAAAGCCCACGAGAAACCCGCCAACTCATTCAGTGACCGTAACTCAAACACCTTTCATTTTAATCAGCTCAGGCAAAGAGGTGGGAAATCCACTGTATCTGGAACACGCCTCAAGACTGAAACACTGCTCGCTATCCTCTTCTGACTTATTGCCATTAAAAAGAGCCAAATGTGCGTTTTGAATGAAGCTAATCGACGAGAATAAAAAATGTCAAACTACCCCACGTTGGTACAAGCATGTGGTTAAGACGAAAATTGTTAAATGCTGGAAATCTGAAGTAAGGGCAGAAAATATTGGAAAGATATTGTTGGTCCATGGGAATGCAGAAGGGCCTGGATTTCTGGGGAGCCATGGAGATTTTTGGGACACATCCAACACAGCAGACAGACCAGATATCCGCAAATCCCCAAATTTGCTAGGAGCCATTTTCACCAGTCTGGGGTGGTTGGGGGGATCGAGGGGATTGGCAGGAACCTGAAATCAGCAGGGATATGTGAAATCAATGCTGAGTTCAAAAATGGAGCATGTGACTATCCCATAGGCTACACGGTAGCACAAGTGGTTAGCACTGTGGCTTCACAGCGCTAGGGTCCCAGGTTCGATTCCCCACTGGATCACTGTGCAGAGTCTGCACATTCACCCCGTGTCTGCGTGGGGTTTCCTCCGGTGCTCCAGTTTCCTCCCACAGTCCAAAGACGTGCAGGTTAGCTGGATTGGCCAGGCTAAATTGCCTTAAGTGATCAAAAAGGTTAGGAGGGGGTTATTGGGTTACGGGGATAGGGTGGAAGTGAGGGCTTAAGTGGGTAGGTGCAGATTCGATGGGCTGAATGGCCTTCTTCTGCACTCTATGTTCTACATGTATAATGCAGTTTCATTTTTGAGACGTAAATGCCCATGAAGGGTGGATAAAGTATGTAGAACTCTCGAACTTCTAAGGTATTCAAATACCCTGATTATTGAAAATTGAGTTGAAAGAAAATATGTTCTGGCAGTTTTAATAGATGTTTGTTGGCATAATCCTAAATACAGTCATTATAGCATTATTCATACTTGGCTTCCTCCCACAATGTTTCATGATCTGAGGGGAGTTGTAAATTTGCAGTTTAACTGGCCATTCAAAGAGGTTATTAAAGGATTAGCTGGCATTGATGTGGATTCATGAATGTAACTCATTGTTTTATAAGGGATTAAATACTTGATGAAATTTAAATGTATTGAATGGGCTTTCATAAAGGTGTGTGATTTTTTTAAATATAGTGAGATCGGAATTCGGTATTTAGAAATTAATTTTATTTTTTCTCTGCATGGTTCCTGAGATCTTTTCATGCTTGGTGAGTTGACATGGAGTGTGTAAGGGGCAAAATATGGTGGATGGGAGCCATCAGTTTGTACTGTTGACATGGGGTTATAAGGGGCCATGGGGGTGGGTGGTGGGATATGGGTTGCATTAGTTGGCATGGATGTGGTATTGGGGAGTGGGTGGGGGAGTGAAAGGGATGAGGGCTAGAGATCCAAATGTTTAGGAGAACAACAGTCCAAGAAATCCTGTACTTTGAAAATAGAAAAAGTCCCCCGCTTCTGTCTGAGAGTTGAAAGAAAATCTGCCCTAGCATTTTCAATAGCTGTTCACTGACATAATCCTAAATGCTATCATTATAACATTGTTAATACTTGACTGCTATCCACGACCTATCATTATCTCAGCGAGGAGCTATAGGTTCACAGTTTGACTGGCAGCTCAAAGAGGTTATTAAATAATTAACTGGGTGAGATTTTCCAGCCCTTCCTGCCAGCAAGATCTCCTGCTCCCACCAAAGTTGAAGACCTGTGGTGGGTCCCCCGATAGAGAGATGCGTGAGTCAGACAAAATGCCATTGATATCATTGGGACCAGAAAGCCTTGCCAGTGACCCAAGGTGATCTGCCTCCACCGCCAGAAAACACACTATGGGAGGACCTAAAAACCCTGCCCCCTTTCTTTGATGTGGGATTATAAAAACAAACCTGTGAATTTATAGTGGATCAAGTACTTGAGGAATTTAAATGTAGTGAATAGTGAAGTTTGTAATGGATGTTGAGAATGTCATTTTATTTAATCTCAGCAAAGCTCCTGGGGTCTGCATGTGCTGGGTGTGTTGGCATGGAGACTGTAAGAACAAGACTGGTGGATGGGGGTGCAGTCATGAGTTAGCACTAAGATAGCAGAGGAAACTGTCATCCCCGTCATTCAGCAGCTCCTGTGTCCCACTCTCACCTACATCCAGGCCCACATTTCAACCCAGTCAAGCACCCAATGGCCCCCCCCCCCCCCCCCCCACCCCACCTGCCTCGGGACTGAAAGTCCAACTCAAGGAAATGAAAAACGAAAATCGCTTATTGTCACGATTAGGCTTCAATGAAGTTACTGTGAATAGCCCCTAGTCGCCACATTCCGGCGCCTGTTCGGGGAGGCTGGTTATAAGGAGTTAGCGTTTGACCAAATTCCCCAGGGTGCCCCAGAGAGTTTAACAGCCAGTTAATTACTTTTCAGGAAGGGCCAATGTTTTTGAGGTAGATCTGGCAGTCAATTTGCATACAGCAAAGGCTCCTCAAACAATAAAGAAGACGGTTAATCCATTAAACTGCTTTTTCTTTTGGCTTATGGATCAATATCGGCCAGAACGTTTGAAAGGCTTTCTGCCCAGCCTCGGGCTGTGTGATTGCATCTTTTACATTCTCTTGAACAAGCAGCGAGATCCCCGGTTTAGTGGCTCATGTGACACTTCCATCTTACAGCATCTGAAAAAAATAGTTTTGCCCGTTCGGTGTCACGCTCTGAATTGATTTAATAGTGACCTATTTTTCAGAAGCTGTTACCTGTAAATGAATTAGCTGTTTGCTATTTACAACAATGTTCCCTTTTATTGCCAATTAAACGATGCCTGAAATATAAATAACACAGGTGAATTGGTGTGGACTGATATCGCTGGACAAATACCGTGACTTGTCGTCAAGCGCGACACAATTCACAGCCTGTGTGCAGCAATTTTACAGGAAGGATTCCTCGAGGCATTAAAATTCAGACTTCTAAATAGATTTTGAAAGCAACAAATCATTGGATGTGCCAAAGCACTTGTCCTGTTTATAGCTTCAATACATAGTCAAGATATATGTAGACTGTTCATGGTTTGCACTATCAGCAAAGGAAACTGTCCTGGCTTGAGACAATTCACACCTCTTTAACCTGGGATCACCCCCTATCTCGGGGTCTGTAATGATTTGATTACCTGCAAATGCTCGCATTCCAAGTATTGTCTGGCATCTCTGACTATGTCTATATAAATGTTTCTGGAACATACCTCTCCATTCACCTGAGGAAGGAGCAGTTCTCCGAAAGCTAGTGTTTGAAACAAACCTGTTGGACTTTAACCTGGTGTTGTAAGACTTCTTACTGAGCAAAGGAAAAGTGACACCTAGATGCCACCAACAGCAGGTGAGTGATATTCAGAGTTCCAAAGGTCCCTATTGATACATCGCAACATATTGCTCAAACGTCACGTTGGGCCACCAACATTGAACATCTTTACTGTGTGTAAAAGTTGAATGAAATCGCATTATATATAATCTTTTGTTGTCACAAGTAGTCTTACTTTAACACTGCAGGTGAGCTGGTTTAGCTCACTGGGCTAAATCGCTGGCTTTTAAAGCAGACCAAGCAGGCCAGCAGCACGGTTCGATTCCCGTACCAGCCTCCCTGGACAGGCGCCGGAATGTGGCGACTAGGGGCTTTTCACAGTAACTTCATTGAAGCCTACTCGTGACAATAAGCGATTTTCATTTCATTTTTCATTTTTCAATGAAGTTACTGCTACTGTATTACAGTCACTTGGCTGAAATATCAGCACATACAATAAGCTTGTAATATATACCCCTGAGTAGATATTTAATGATAATACTAAAGTTGACTTTTTAACTGCGTTTTGTGCTCATGATGGACCGATGACTGCACAGAAGAAATGCATCCGCCCGTCATCGACATGGACCTTTCTAGTGAAAAACCTAACCTAACTGATGACCTTAACATTAATGTTAAACACGTGCTCTAAAATATCTATGGGGTGGGCGGCATTTTTAGCGTGAACCATCAGGACAACCCAGGTTTTTGTTGCGTACTTTGCCTTTCACGCATCTATCTCCCCTTAACTGTTTTGCCTGTTACTTTTGTCTGCTTCAATTTCTAATCGATCTAAGAACATAAGAAATAGGAGCAGGAGTAAGCCATTCAGCCCCTCGAGTCTGCTCTGCCATTCAATTCAATCTTGGCTGATCTGATTGTGACCTAAACTCCACTTTCCTGCCTGCCCAGCACCCCCGCCCCCCCCCCCCCCCCCCCCCCCCCCCCCCCCCCCCCCCCCCCCCCCCCCCCCCCCCCCCCCCCCCCCCCCCAGCAACCCACCCATAACCCAGGACTCCCTCGTCAATCAAAAAATCCTGTCCAACTCAACCTTGAATATATCCAATGACCCAGTCTCCCCCGCTCTCTGGAGAAAGCATATTCTAATCATCATCAGTTCTCTGAGAGAATTTACAGTGCAGAAGGAGGACATTCGGCCCTTTGAGTCTGCACCGGCCCATGGAAAGAGCGCCCTATCTACACCCTATGCTAAGCCCCCACGTTCATCCTATCCCCATTACCCAGTTACCTTACCTAAACTTTTTTGACACTAAGTGCAATTTAGCACGGCCAATCCACCTAAACCTGCACATATTTGGACTGTGGGAGGAAACCGGAGCACCCGGAGGAAACCCACGCAGACACGGGGAGAACGTGCAGGCTCCACACAGACAGTGACCCAAGCTGGGAATCGAACCTAGGACCCTGAAGCTGTGAAGCAACAGTGCTAATGTGCTACAGTGCCACCCATGGTAGGTGAATTGGACATTCTGAATTCTCCCTCAGTGTACCTGAACTGGTGCTGGAATGTGGCAACTAGGGGATTTTCACAGTAACTTCAATGTAATGGTAATGTAAGCCTACTTGTGACACGAATAAAGATCATTATTATTGTTATAAATCCTCTAGTTGCCACACTTCGCCTGTTCGGATATATTGAGCGAGAATTCAGAATGTCGAATTCACCTAACAAGCACGTCTTTCGGGACTTGTGCGAGGAAGTCGGAGCACCCGGAGGAATCCCACGCAGGCACGGGGAGATCGTGCAGACTCCGCACAGACAGTGACCCAAGCCGCGAATCGAACCTGGGACCCTTGAGCTATGAAGCAACTGTGCTAACCACTGTGCTACCAACCCCCCCCCCCCCCCCACTTCCTCCTCATCTTGGTCTTAAATGGGAGACTCAAATATTTTGAAACTATGCCCCTCAGTTCTAGAATCTCCATCAGAGGAAACACCCTCTCAGAATTTTGTCCGCTACTCTAACACCAACTCCAGATGGACATCAATAATGTTTTTTCCAATAATAGTCAGTGTCGGGAGATGCCTCCTTCCTGCTTCTTAAAAGTGCTGAACAAACAGACGGGTTGTGCATTGAAATACATTGCACATTCCATCCCAGAAGCAACGTCTGGAACAATGGGAAAAGCTCCTGTCCACTTTGATAATATTAACAGATGAATTGACGATACCTCAATGCAAATTTAGAGGATACAAAATAGATGAACTCTCTTCCCGTTATTTATAATCTCGATGTAATTTTCTCTTTCTTGATTTTGGTGCATTTCTTTTATTGATTTTGATATATTACAGTTCACTGTGAATGGTCTGTTCACCAGCCATGAACAATACATTAGCCATGTACAGAACATGCCATTGAGTTAGTTAAGCTCACTCCTTCCATGGAGGAATTACTCGGCCAATGTGAGCTGACCTCCACTTTTTTTTTACTTTGTTGTTAAAATTTGTTGTTATTTACAGCACAGAAGGAGGCCACTGGGTCCGCACAGGCTCCCAAAATGGCCACCCAGCTAGCCCCATTGCCCAGCCCTGTCTCCGCAGCCCTCTGAATCAATCCCTTTCCAATTTGTGTCCAGCTCCCCTTTTGAAACCTCCTATGGAATCTGAGGGAGCATGCTGCAAAAATAGCCCTTGACCCTGAAGCTAATGAAATGACATGAAATGAAAATCACTTATTGTCACGAGTAGGCTTCAAATGAAGTTACTGTGAATAGCCCCTAGTCGCCACATTCCAGCACCTGTCCGGGGAGGCTGGTACGGGAATCGAACCGCTGCTGGCTTGCTTGGTTGGCTTTCAAAGCCAGCGATTTAGCCCTGTGCTAAACAGCCCACCAGAGCTTAATCTTTATTATTCCCTACATCTCCACAAATCAACTTTGGCTAATTTCCCTCCACAGATAGGTTTATGTTAGCCTTAGCGAGGGAGTGGCTTCCACCACATGTGGCCGCTTCCACCACATGTGGCCGCCACCCCCCCCCCCCCCCCCCCCCCCCCCATCCCAGTTTTTTTGGATTTCTAGTTTCTGCTTCCAAACTTTAGAAAATCCAATGGGGATAATTTTGATTTTGTGCGATGGTGTAGAACAGCTCATCACGAATCGGCAGCCTGTTTCATTTCTCTCTTGATTTTTATTTCCATTGGCTTCCGCCGCCATGTCCCTAACCAGCAGCGCTTAAAATTGGGCACAGTATCTCACTGCCACCTTGCTGTGACACCGAGGGTGACGAATGTCCCAGCTTCCCTGCGAAGGGAACCCCTCAACTGATCAATGTAAAGATATTTATATTGACTGGGAGTTAACTAATTGATGACAATGCTTCTTACCACTAGAGAGAACCACAGAACAGTCATATATATATATATATATATATATCATGTGACTTGGGGATTCTGGGAGTTAAGAGTTCGGAGTTAGAAGAGTGGCAGGCATGGAGAGCAGTTGTGTACTGAAGAGTTCTGTTGGTCAGAGATAGCATAGTTTAATGTAGACACCTTTTATTTTAGGAGTGTGAACAAATCTTAGTTAGTAGTGTAATTAAATTCATAGTTTTGTTTGTTAACAATGCTTTGTGTTCTTTATTCAACATTACACATCCAAGCCATCCAGGTAAAGCAAAATTGAGAACACAACAATGAAGTCACGCCCGTGTGACAGCTGATATTATTGAGGTTGCCCATGGATGTTTGGAATGAAATGGTGCTATAAAGGTTAATGCGGTCATTACCTTCATAGCCACAAAAAGAGCAGGCTGGGAAGTTGACCCAAAGGCAGTCGTTGACAGAGCTTCTCCATTGCTTAAACTAGTGATTTGTTTGTTTGTTATTTGTTTGTTTGTTATTTGTTTGTTTGTTATTTGTTTGTTTGTTATTTGTTTGTTTGTTATTTGTTTGTTTGTTATTTGCAGCACAAAAGGAGGCCATTTGGCACATCGTGTCTGCACCGGCTCCCAAAAGTGCAATTTAGCTAGTCCCATTCCCCCGCCCTATCTCCGTAGCCCTCTAAATTCATCACTTTCAAATATATATCCAGCTCTCTTTTGAAACCTCCTGTGGAATGCACCTCCACCACTCTCCCAGGCAGAACATTCCAAACCCCAACAACTCTCTGAGTAAAGAAGTTTCTCCTCATCTCACTCCGAACTCTCTTGCTCACCATCTGCAAATTGCGATCCCTCGTCACTGACATACATAGAACATAGAAGGAGGCTATTCGGTCCATCGAGTCTGCACCGACCCACTTAAGCGCTGACTTCCACACTATCCCCGTAACCCAATAACCCCACCTAACCTATTTTGGACACTAAGGGCAATTTATCACAGCCAATCCACTTAACCCGCACATCTTTGGACTGTGGGAGGAAACCGGAGCACCCGGAGGAAACCCACGCAGACACGGGGAGAACGTGCAGACTCCGCACAGACAGTGACCCCAGCCGGGAATTGAACCTGGGGCCCTGGCGCTGTGAAGCCACAGTGCTAATCACTTGTGCTACCGTGTTGCCCCAAACTAGTGGAAACCAGTGGAAACAGAATATCCTCCTTTACCCTGTCAAAATTGTTCAGAATTTTGTACACCTCAGTAAGGTCGCCTCTTAATCTCCTCTGCTCCAAGGAGAACAAGCCCAATTTCTCCAATCTTTCCCTGTCTCTAAAATTCCCATTCCTGGTATCATTCTAGTAAATCTCCTCTGCAATCTCTCCAGGGCTTTAATATCCTTCCTTCAATAAGGTGCCCAGAACTGAACACAACACTCCAAACGTGGTCTGACCAATGATTTGTAGAGATGTGGCATCACTTCCTTGCTTTTATACTCTATGCCTTTATTTATAAACTAAAGGATGCTATAAGCCTTCTTAACAACTGTTTCAACTTGCCTTGCCACCTTCAGAGAATTACGTACTTGGACCCTGAGGTCCCTCTGCTCCTGTACTCCCCTCAAAGTTGTACCATTGAGCCGATATTGTTTCTCCTCGTTTCTTCTACCAAAATGTATGACCTCACATTTTGCTGCATTGAAGTGATGTGTAATCTTCCCGTACACAACCTTTCACTTGGAGCTAAATGACCTGCATCGTCTGTATATTCCATGGCAGGGTCATTTTGGGCAAGACGCATCTTCCTTAAATGTGGTGTGACTTACCTCTCATCAACTTGTTCTGCTCTTCCTCCATAATGATCTGCCCTTTGGGGACCGCCAAGGCTGCTGGTGAGACGCCCTCGCTGCCGGTGGGGGAGTGGAATGAATATCTCCCCTGTGTCGCACTCTCAAGAGAAGTGAGAAGGTTTATGTCGACAGAATGCCAAGGGAACAGCACAGTGAAAAGCCACGCTGTGCTGCTGAGATCACTTCTGAAATTCTCCACACACTTCACAAGCTCAGAACCTCCTCGCTCCTGCCTGTCTCAGTGATGCTGGCAATAGCTGTCCCACGCAGCCCTCAGTCTGAATTACCTGCTGTTCTTCGTGTGTGTAAAAACAGGAAACAATGGAGCTGGAATATCACTATCCCTTTATTGCAAACATTTTTTAATAAAGTCACCTAGAATGCAACAGACCAAGCATGTGGAGGGTCAGATGGAATAATGTTAGAAGTGGAAAACAAACATGGAATTCCAGATTTACAGCATCTGCAATATTTCGCTTTTGCAAGTAGCTCTCCTTTCTGACAAAGACATCACTTGTTCTGATTATCCAAAACAATCTGTATTGAAAATTGTTTGGAGGAGATCTTGCAAAAGGTTTCTTAAACCAACATAACATCCCCAGGGTGGGTTCAGTTATTTATGTTGCTGGATTATATATATGTGGTGGATTATTACATAGTTTGGAGAAATATTGTAACTTTGACTTGACGACGTTCTCAACATTTGTTCAGCTCTGTCTTAGTTTCCTGATAAGGATAAGATTAGGAAACGTAAACAAATATCCACTGCCAAATTATATCAGATAAATAATGGCCTGGATTTTGCTGTTACCAGTGAAGGAACAGTAGTCATTGTTTATTTAATCTCCAGCTGTCCACAATATTTCCATGGGCTTTAGTGTTATGTTTCCTGTAGAAACTGATAACGAGAAACCGATCGCAAGACAAGATTTCCTGTTTTAAGATTGTTACTGTGACAAATGCACTCAATTCAACAGACTAAATATTGTCTAATCGGCAACTAATACACCAAACTACAGAAAAGGTCATGTCCGATTAATTAATTAACACAACCGAGATATCTTATGACCCATTTGTATGCTACATCACACTCTCACCAGATATCTAGCCTTGTAAATTCAAATCCAAACCTGTCCTTCAGCAGGCTCCTGTCTCCCTGTCACATGAGGGTGAACCTTCCAGTGACCTTTGAATGTCCCTTCACTCAGCCTCCCGAGTGTCCTTGATTAACCTCCAGCAGCAAGGCGCCTCCGACATCTCCTTGGTCCTTAAGTCTCCGCAAGTCATGTCTCTTTGAATCAATTTGCACCAGCATTCTGCTTGTCGGCTAACACAACAGCTTACATGTCCCTCTCTGAGTCTTTCTGGCTCTGTCTGTGGCCGGGATTCTCCCCTACCCGGCAGGGCGGGGGGTCCCGGCAGGACGGAGTGACGGGAACCATTCCGACGTCGGGCCTCCCCAAAGGTGCAGAATTCTCCGCACCTTTAGGGGCTAGGCCCGCGGCGGAGTGGATCCCGCTCCGCCGACCGGCACCAACGGCCTTTGGCGCCCCGCCGACCGGAGTCAGGGCTGGCGGAAAGGCTTTCGCCAGTCGGCGTGAGTCCGCGCATACGCTGGAGCGCCAGCGGCCGCTGACGTCACCTCGGCGCATGCACGGTGGAGGGGGTCTCTTCCACCTCCGCCATGGTGGAGGCCGTGGCGGCGGCAGAAGAAAAAGAGTGCCCCCATGGCACTGGCCCGCCGGCCGATCGGTGAGCCCCGATCGTGGGCCAGGCCACCCCCCCGGGGTCAGATCGCCCCGCGCCCCGCGCCGCCCCCCCCCCCCTCCTCCAAGGACCCCGGGGCCCGCTTACGCCGCCTGCTCTCGCCGGCACAGAGGTGGTTTAAACCACGTCGGCGGGAGAGGCCTGACAGCGCCGGGACTTTGGCCCATCGTGGGCCGGAGAATCGCCGCGGGGGGCCCGCCGACTGGCGCGGTGCGATTCCCACCCCCCCCCCCCCCCCCCCCCCCCCGCCGATTCCCGGGTGGCGGAGAATTTCTGGCACGGTGGGGGCGGGATTTTCGGCGGCCCCGGGTGATTCTCTGACCCTGCTGGGGGTCGGAGAACTTCGCCCCAGGGGCTTTTCACAGTAACTTCATTGCAGTGTTAATGTTAGCCTACCTGTGAGAATAATAATGATTATTATTATTAATGGGCGGGGCCCAGACTTGCATAGTTCAAAGAGCTTCAAAGCTCAGTTAGCTATGCTGCCGCCACATCTAACCGGCACCCAGCATCTATTGGCCTCGCCGGGGAGATCTCTGGCGGGTGCCGTATAGACTAGTCCCAACAAACAGGGAGGTCCTTGTGATCGAAAGCTTCTGGGTGGTCGGTCTTTAGCCAGGCTGCCACCCTGGCACTGCTTCTGCCAACCAAGCAATTACACCGTGGCACCCTGGCAGTGCCACCTTGACCGTGCCACCCAGGTGTGGGCAGGCCTTGGCATCGTGGTTTTGTCACTGGACTAGTAATCCAGACACCCAGCGTAATGATTTGGGGACCCAGGTTCGAATCCCACCAGGATTCCCGCAGGTAATGGAATTTAAAGTCAACAAGATATCTGGAATTAAAAGTCTGGAATTAATGTTGACCATGAAACCATTGTCGTAAAACCCCATCTGGTTCCCTTTAGGGAAGGAAATCTGCCGTCCTTACCGTATCTGGCCTGTGTCTAACTCCAGGCCCACAGCAATGTGGTTGACTCTAAACTGCCCCCTCAAGGGCAATTAGAGATGGGCAATAAATGCTGCCCAGCCAGCGACGCCCAGGTCCCATGCATGAATAATAATAAAAAGTTTCCAGCCCGGCACTGCCAGGATACCCAGGTGGCACTGCTAGGCCAGCAGGGGCACTGCCAGGATACCCAGGTGGCACTTCTAGGCCAGCAGGGGCACTGCCAGGGTGCCAGGCTGGCAGCGTCAATTTTTTCATAGAATGTACAGTGCAGAAGGAGGCCATTCGGCCCATCGAGTCCGCCCCGGCTCCTGGAAAGAGCACCCTACCCAAGGTCAACACCTCCACCCTAACCCCATAACCCAGTAACCCCACCCAACACTAAGGGCAATTTTGGACACTAAGGGCAATTTATCATGGCCAATCCACCTAACCTGCACATCTTTGGGCTGTGGGAGGAAACCGGAGCACCCGGAGAAAGCCCACGCACACACGGGAAGGATGTGCAGACTCCGCACAGACATTGATCCAAGCCGGAATCGAACCTGGGACCCTGGAGCTGTGAAGCGATTGTGCTATCCACAAGGCTACCGTGCTGCCAATTTTGCCTGTGTCGGGTGGGAGTGGGGGGGGGGGGGGGGGGGGGGGGTCATGCCCGGGGTGCTCATGTGCGTTGGGGTGTGAGGGGGGCCCGTAGATTAAGAAAGAAACAAGGCATTAAAACAGAATGAGGCAGCCAAAAGAATGAAACTCCTTTTTTGAAATCTGATACCAATTAACTCCAGACGGAATGAGACTGCACACTTATAAAGTTATATTTCCAATGCAGCCGGTGGGGAGGGGGGGGGGGGGGGGGGGGGGGTGGAATTGTTTGTCAGCAATTTTTACTTTTCACCTCCACCTGAATTGCTCAGCCTGGTGTTTTATGACAAGTTTACTGGGTAACCAGTGGGTAAACACAGCAGTTTACACAGACCCAGCATTGAAATTAACGTCAATCAATCGGTGATCTGCTGCCATAGCAACGCCTTTAGAGGATCAAGTTAACTCAGATCGTAATTTCTGGATTTTTTGCATTTATCTGTGGACCAGTAGATGCTGTTCATTATTCCATTGAAATGATGAACACTGTTAGCTTAAGAATTATTCTCAATTCAAAATTCAGCCCATTATGTTGTGCCATTACCCTTTCATTCTTCCATGTGTTGGCACCTAATATGAATATCACACAGAAAAAAAGACTGATAATTGTGTCATTTTCAACTCACATTAGCCAAATGTCTATATTTATCTAATCGTATTGAAGACGTACACATCTACCAGCAGCAGGTTAGGGAAAAGGATGCACTAATCTCACATAATGCTCCACCCTGTACTTGAAGCCCTTCTGTTCCAAATTTGGGACAGAGTGTGGCTTTGCTGTTAATTGTGGAGAAAAATTATGCTGAGTTTTCACAAGCGGAAAAAGCAGTTCGGATCAGTGTTCCTGATTCCACCCTTCTGGGTGGAGGCAACAGTGTTATAACAAAACCCCTTCTTCAGAATTAAAGCTGGGATTTTATTTGCATTGAGCTTCACTGGAACATTGCAGCAGGCCAAGGTCAGACCTGTGGACGTGGGAGCAGGGTCTTGTGTTAAAATGGCAGGCAACAGGAAGGTCAGGATCCTGAATGCGCACAGACCGAAGCTGAGCATTTTAACACAAGACCCTGCTCCCATGCCCACATGTCTGTCCTTGGCCTGCTGCAATGTTCCAGTGAAGCTCAACGCAAACTGGAGGAACAACATCTCAACTTCCGGTTAGGCACGCTACAGCCTTCCGGGCTCAACATCGAATTCAACAACTTCAGATGATTAGCTCTACCCCACCTCGATCCATTTGTTTTCATCCCATTTCATTTCAACTGTCTCTTACCATTTCTTTCTTTCTTGTCTTTCTTAATACATCTTATCCACCTTTCCTTACCCTTTCTCCTCTTTGCTTCCCGCTTCCCCTCCCCCCATACCCACAGTTCACCCTCTGATGTTAGTTGCCCTGCTGTTTGACCTTTCACATCTTTTGTCCTCTCTGGGGACTGCCATTAACACTCTTTCCCTTTGGTATCTGTGGCCATTAGCACCCAGTTTCCCTGGGTTTCTGTGGCTATGACTCATCTTTCATTCTCACTCCACGGTATAAATATTTCCCACTTTCTCTGTCTGTTAGCTTTGACAGAGTCATCGGACTCAAAATATTAGCTCTTTTCTCTCCCTACAGATGCTGACAGACCTGCTGAGATTACGCGAGAGCGAGCCCTTCACCACAGAAGCCTTTGATGAACTTGTATCTGAGATCAGCATTGCAGACGCCAGAGCAGCCTTCTCGAAGGTCAACCCACGGAAAGCCACTGGCCCGGATGGGGTACCCGGACGGGCACTCAGGTCTGGTGCGGATCAGCTGGCGGGGGTATTCGCAGACATCTTCAACCTTTCTTTACAACAATCTGAGGTCCCTATTTGCTTCAAGAAGACGACCATCATCCCTGTACCAAAAAAGGCCAAGCAGCGTGTCTTAATAACTATTGTCCAGTGGCTCTGACATCCATCGTTATGAAGTGCTTCAAAAGGTTAGTCATGGCACGAATCAACTCCACAACTCCAGCCTCCCGGATTGCCTTGATCCACTACAGTTCGCCTACTGCTGCAACAGGTCCACAGCAGACACCATCTCCATGGCCCTGCACTCTACCCTGGAACACCTAGATAACAAAGACACTTATGTCAGACTCCTATTTATTGACTACAGCTCAGCCTTCAACACCATAATTCCTGCAAAACTGATCTCCAAACTCCGTGGCCTTGACCTTGGCTCCTCCCTCTGCGACTGGATCCTGAACTTTCTAACCCACAGGCCACAATCAGTAAAGATAGGCAACAACACCTCCTCCACGATCATCCTCAACACCGGTGCCCCACAAGGCTGTGTCCTCAGCCCCCTACTATACTCCTTATACACCTATGACTGTGGCCAAATTCCCCTCCAACTCGATTTTCAAATTTGCTGATGACACCACCGTAGTGGGTCGGATTTCAAACAATGACGAGACAGAGTACAGGAATGAGATAGAGAATCTGGTGAACTGGTGCGACGACAATAATCTCTCCCTCAATGTCAACAAAACGAAGGAGATTGTCATTGACTTCAGGAAGCGTAGTAGAGAACATGCCCCTGTCTACATCAATGGGAACGAAGTAGAAAGGGTCGAGAGCTTCAAGTGTTTAGCTGTCCAGATCACCAACAGCCTGTCCTGGTCCCCCCAAGCCGACCTATAATTAAGAAGGCCCACCAAGGACTCTACTTTCTCAGAAGACTAAGGAAATTTGGCATGTCAGCTACGACTCTCACCAGCTTTTACAGATGCACCATAGAAAGCATTCTTTCTGGTTGTATCACAGCTTGGTATGGAGCCTGCTCTGCCCAAAACTGCAGGAAACTACAAGAGGTCGTGAATGTAGCCCAGTCCATCACACAAACCAGCCTCCCATCCATTGACTCTATCTACAATGGAAAAAATGAAACAAATGAAATGAAAATCGCTTATTGTCACAAGTAGGCTTCAAATTAAGTTACTGTGAAAAGCCCCTAGTCGTCACATTCCAGCACCTGTTTGGGGAGCCTAGTATGGGAATTGATCCGTGCTGCTAGCCTGCCTTGGTCTGCTTTAAAAGCCAGCTATTTAGCCCTGTGCTAAACCAGCCCCTAAACTCCCGCTGTCTTGGAAAGGCAGCCAGCATAAATAAGGACCCCACGCACCCCGGACATACTCTCTTCCATCTTCTTCCGTCAGGAAAGTTTGAGGTGGCGTACCACCGACTCAAGAACAGCTTCTTCCCTACTGTTATCCGACTTTTGAATGGACCTACCTCGTATTAAGTTGATCTTTTCTCTACACCTTGCTATAAATGTAACATTATATTCTGCAGTCTCTCCTTCCTTCCCTATGTACGGTATGCATTGTTTGTACAGCATGCAAGAAACAATACTTTTCACTGTATACTAATACATGTGACAATAATAAATCAAATCAAAAAAGATTTTCCAGCATTTTCTCTTTCATTTCAGATTCCAGCATCCGCAGTAATTTGCTTTTATTAAGCTGTTCCTATGTCTGGAGGAGCAACTCTTGATAAATTTGGAGTACCCAATTATTTTATTTTTTTCCAATTAAGGGGCAATTTAGCGTAGCCAATCCACCTACCATGCACAGATTTGTGTTGTGGGGGCAAAACCCACTCCGGCATGGGGAGAATGTGCAAACTCCACACTGACAGTGACACAGGGCCGGGATTCAAACCCAGGTCCTCAGCACCGTAGGCTACAGTGCTAACCACTGTGTCACGTGCCGGCCCCGCCTGTCTTCCAACCTATCACACGCATTCCCTTTTGATCCTTTTACAGTCTTCCCACTTCACTTGCTTATTTATTACATTCTCGTGAAAGATCACAGACCTTAAACATGAGCCCTTTTCTTTCACAACAGTGGCTGCCAAAGCTGCTGAATATGTCCACTATTTTCTGTTTTTATTTCAGAGGTCCGGCATCTGCAATATTTCGCTTATTGTTATGGACTGTTTCATGTATTTTCAGAAAATGCTAGAGTACCAGTTCTTTGATACCATACACCATCAGGTTCTATATCACAGCATCCTTAATACTTTCTCATTGACGTCTCGGTGTTTTGTCAATGTGCCCAACTCCCTACTTCATTACTCGTACAATGAAGGCTTTAAGGCCACCTATTACTTTGATAAACTCTGTTCGGCCAAAATTCATCCACGTTTTTCGTGACCAGAAGGAGACCAATTTGGAAACTTTTTCAATATCAGGATGGAAACAGTAAGCAGCGGTCCTCAGTGGATAGAAATAAGACAGGTCCGAGAAAACGCATAAATCCTCGTGAGGGATCCAGCATCTGGTTGCTGTAGGTCAGAGAGGTGTCTGTGCTGGCCCACTAATGGTTGGGCCACCAGGGGAAAAAGGACAGAGTTCCTGAAAAGGGGTCAAGTCAGTATGTCACTTCAGGGCAGGACCCTGTCACCCGCCTTCCCATTAACTGACCAACCAGCCACTTCTGTCATCCGCCTCCCCATTAACTGACCAACCAACCACGTCTGTCATCCGCCTCCCCATTAACTGACCAACCAACCACTTCTGTCATCCGCCTCCCCATTAACTGACCAACCAACCACTTCTGTCAAACTTGCTAGTTCAGCATGAATAACATGCTTCCCGGATGAAACCAGAGAGGTACCACTAACTCTCCCTGGCTATAGAATAATGAGGTTCTCAGATGGGGATGTCACTTTCATAACACTTTCATAGAATTTACAGTGCAAAAGGAGGCCATTCGGCCCATTGAGTCTGCATCGGCCCTTGCAAAGAGCACCCCACTTAAGCTCACACCTCCACCCTATCCCCGAAACCCAATAGCCCCACCTAACCTTTTGGACACTAAGAGGAAATTTATCATGGCCAATCCACCTAACCTGCACATATTTGGTCTGTGGGAGGAAACCGGAGCATCCGGAGGAAACCCACGCACACACAGGGAGAAGGTGCAGACTCCGCACAGACAGTGACCCAAGTTGGTATGGTATCTTTTTGGTATGATTTTTTAAGTGTAACTTTGTAAATAAGATCTAATTATTTGCAACAAGAAGTAACGAATAATAATAATCACATTCATATTGATGAGCAATTCTGAATTGGGACCTTTTTTCCTTTAAATACTAATGAGCAGAGCTTTGTGCAATCAAATCCATTCAAGCCAAGTATTTTAGATTGAGTATTAAAGGACACCGTGAGAGGTTTAGATAATATGCCACATGGTCAATGACACCATAATGACGAGATTATAGAGATAGTATTCAGGATATGTTGTGTGTCCGTGAGTAAACCTGACATTACCCAATTTTGATGATATTTGCTTAGTGTTAACACCTGTGGTTTCCTATGTTCCTATGAAGAGCAGCACGGTAGCAGTGTGGATAGCACAATCGCTTCACAGCTCCAGGGTCCCAGGTTCGATTCCGGCTTGGGTCACTGTCTGTGCCGAGTCTGCACGTCCGCCCTGTGTGTGCGTGGGTTTCCTCCGGGTACTCCGGTTTCCTCCCACAGTCACAAAGATGTGCAGATTAGGTGGATTGGCCTTGATAAATTGCCCTTAGTGTTCCTTAGTGTTGGGTGGGGTTACTGGGTTATGAGGATAGGGTGGAGGTGTTGACCTTGGGTAGGGTGCTCTTTCCAGGACCCGGTGCAGATTCGATGGGCCGAATGGCCTCCTTCTGCACTGTAAATTCTATGATCTATGTTATATATGCTGCAGTTAAATGCTGCTTTGAAAGGCCTTGCGTGCATATCAGTACCTAATTCTTAATTAGCATTGTTATATTCTATATTTATAGGTTACCAAGGCATTTAAAATGATAGCCATCAAAATTCCGCGCAGTCACCCATTGCTGGATTTGAAGCCGGGTCTCTGGCACTATGAGGCAGCAGTGCTAACCACTGTACCACCGTGCCACCAGATAATGTCCCAGACATCACCATCGCTGAGTGTAACATGTCCCATCAGCAGGACAGAGCTGGCGGCACAGTGGTCTTCAGTCAGCTCCGGGAGTCCTCAACATCGCCTCTGGACCCCATGAAGCCTCATGGCATCAGTTCAAACATGGGCAAGGAAACCTGCTGATTACCATGGGCAGTCCTCCCTCAGGTGATGAATCAGTACTCCTCCATGTTGAACACCACTTGGAGGAAGCACTGAGGGTGACAGTGTGCAGAATGTATACTGAGTGAGGGGCTTAAATATTCATCACCAAGTATGTCTTGGTAGCAACACCACAGACCGAGATGGCCGTGTCCTCAAGGACAATAGCTGCTAGACTGGAACTGCGAAGCAGATGGTGAGGACACCAACAAGAGGGGACAATGTACTTGACCTCATCCTCCCAGACCTGCCTGCAGCAGATGCATCTGTGACAGTATCAGTAGGAGTGACCACCACACAGTCCTGTGGAGACAAAGTCCCGTCTTCATTTGAGGATACCCTCCATCGTGTTGTGTGGCACGACCATCATACTAAATGGGATAGACTTGAAACAGAACTAGAAACTCAAGACTGGGCATCCATGAGGCGCTGTGGACCATCAGCAGCAGCAAATTGTGTTCAACCACAATCTGTAACTCATGGTCCGGCACATCCCCCACTCTGCCATTGCCACCAAGCCAGGGGATCAACCCTGGCTCAATGAAGAGTGCAGGAGAGCGTGCCAGGAGCAACACCAGGCTTACCGAAAAATAATTGAGTTGCAACCAGGACTGCTTGCAGCCAAAACAGCATAAGCAGCAAGTAATACAGCTAAGCGATTCCACAACAAACACATCATCTCTAAGCTCTCCAGTCCTGCCACATCCAACCATGAATGGTGGTGGACAATTAAACAACTCACTGGAGAACAAAGAACAAAGAAAAATTACAGCTCAGGAACAGGCCCTTCGGCCCTCCAAGCCTGCGCCAATCCAGATCCTCTATCTAAAACTGTCGCCTATTTTCAAAGGATCTATTTCCCTCTGTTCCCCGCCCATTCATGTATCTGTCTGGATACATCTTAAATGACGCTATTGTGCCCGCCTCTACCACCTCCGCCGGCAATGCGTTCCAGGCACCCACCACCCTCTGCGTAAAGAACTTTCCACGCATATCCCCTTTAAACTGTTCCCCTCTCACCTTGAACTCGTGACCCTTAGTAATTGAGTCCCCCTACTCTGGGAAAAAGCTTCTTGCTATCCACCCTGTCTATACCTTTCATGATTTTGTAGACCTCAATGAGGTCCCCCCTCAACCTCCGTCTTTCTAATGAAAATAATCCTAATCTACTCAACCTTTCTTCATAGCTAGCACCCTCCATACCAGGCAACAACCTGGTGAACCTCCTCTGCACCTTCTCCAAAGCATCCACATCCTTTTGGTAATGTGGTGACCAGAGCTGTACGCGGTATTCCAAATGTGGCCGAACTAAAGTCTTATACAACTGTAACATGACCTGCCAGCTTTTGTACTCAATACCCCTTCCGATGAAGGAAAGCATGCTGTGTGCCTTCTTGACCACTCTATCAACCTGCGCAGCCACCTTCAGGGTACAATGGACCCAAACACCCAGATCTCTCTGCACATCAATTTTCCCCAGGGCTTTTTCATATACCGTATAGTTCGCTCTTGAATTGGATCTTCCAAAATGCATCACCTCGCATTTGCCCGGATTGAATTCTATCTGCCATTTCTCCACCCAACTCTCCAATCTATCCATATTCTGCTGTATTCTCTGACAGTCCCCTTCACTATCTGCTACCCCACCAATCTTAGTGTCATCTACAAACTTGCTAATCAGACCACCTATACCTTCCTCCAGATCATTTATGTATATCACAAACAACAGTGGTCCCAGCACGGATCCCTGTGGAACACCACTGGTCACAGTTCTCCATTTTGAGAAACTCCCTTCCACTACTACTCACTGTCTCCTGTTGCCCAGCCAGTTCTTTATCCATCTAGCTAGTACACCCTGGACCCCATGAGACTTCACTTTCTTCATCAGCCTACCATGGGGAATCTTATCAAATGCCTTACTGAAGTCCATGTATATGACATCTACAGCCCTTCCCTCATCAATCAACTTTGTCACTTCCTCAAAGAATTCGTTTAAGTTGGTAAGACATGACCTTCCCTGCACAAAAACCATGCTGCTTATCACTGATAAGCCCATTTTCTTCCAAATGGGAATAGATCCTATCCCTCTTTATCTTCTCCAGCAGCTTCCCTACAACTTATGTCAGGCTCACCGGTCTATAATTCCCTGGATTATCCCTGCTACCCTTCTTAAACAAGGGGACAACATTAGCAATTCTCCAGTCCTCCAGTACCTCACCCGTGTTCAAGGATGCTGCAAAGATATATGTTAAGGCCCCAGCTATTTCCTCTCTCACTTCCCTCAGTAACCTGGGATAGATCCCATCCGGACCTGGGGACTTGTCCACCTTAACGCCTTTTAGAATACCCAACATATCCTCCCTCCTTATGCCGACTTGACCTAGAATAATCAAACATCTACCCCTAACCTCACCATCCGTCATGTCCCTCTCCTTGGTGAATACTGATGCAAAGTACTCGTTAAGAATCTCACCCATTTTCTCTGACTCCACGCATAACTTTCCTCCTTTGTCCTTGAGTGGGCCAATCCTTTCTCTAGTTACCCTCTTGCTCCTTATAAATGAATAAAAGGCTTTGGGATTTTCCTTAACCCTGTTTGCTAGCGATATTTCATGACCCCTTTTAGCCCTCTTGATTCCTCGTTTCAGATTGGTCCTACATTCCCGATATTCTTCCAAAGCTTCGTCTGTCTTTAGTCGCCTAGACCTTATGTATGCTTCCTTTTTCCTCTTAGCTGGTCTCACAATTTCACATGTCATCCATGGTTCCCTAATCTTGCAATTTCTATCCCTCATTTTCACAGGGACATGTCTGTCCTGCACTCTAATCAACCTCTCGTTAAAAGCCTCCCACATATCAAATGTGGATTTACCTTCAAACAGCTGCTCCCAATCCACATTCCCCAGCTCCTGCCGAATTTTGGTATAGTTGGCCTTCCCCTAATTTAGCACTCTTCCTTTAGGACCACTCTCGTCTTTGTCCATGGGTATTCTAAAACTTACGGAATTGTGATCACTATTCCCAAAGTAATCACAGACTGAAACTTCGACCACCTGGCCGGGATCATTCCCCAACACCAGGTCCAGTATGGCCCCTTCCCGAGTTGGACTATTTACATACTGCTCTAGAAAACCCTCCTGGATACTCCTTACAAATTCTGCTCCATCTAGACCTCTGACACTAAGTGCATCCCCGTCAATGTTGGGAAAATTAAAATTTCCTATCACCACCACCCTGTTGCTCCGACATCTTTCCATAATCTGTTTACATATTTGTACCTCTATCTCACGCTCGCTGTTGGGAGGTCTGTAGTATAGCCCCAACGTTGTTACTGCACCCTTCCTATTTCTGAGCTCTGCCCATATCGCCTCAATGCTCGAGCCCTCCATAGTGCCCTCCTTCAGCACAGCTGTAATAGCCTCTCTGACCAGTAATTCAACTCCTCAACCCCTTTTACCTCCTTGTCTATCCCGCCTGAAGCATCAATATCCTGGGATGTTTAGTTGCCAATCATGCCCTTCCCTCAACCAAGTCTCAGTAATAGCAATAACATCATACTCCAGGTACTAATCCAAGCCCTAAGTTCATCTGCCTTACCTACTACACTTCTTGCATTAAAACAAATGCACCTCAGACCACCAGTCCCTTTGCGTTCATCATCTGCTCCCTGCCTACTCTTCCCCTGAGTCACACTGACTTCATGATCTAGTTCCTTACAGGCTTTAGTTACTACCTCCTTACTGTCCACTAACCTCCTCGTTTGGTTCCCATCCCCCTGCCACATTAGTTTAAACCCTCCCCAAGGAGGAGGAGGCTCTGCATATATCCACCACCCTCAATGTTGGAGGAGCCCAGCACATTAGCACAAACGATAAGGCTGAATGGTTCAGCCAGCTGATCCATCTCAGGCTTCACTGGAGGGGCCCACCATCGCGGATGTCAGTCTTCAGTCAATTTGATACAGTCCACATGATAATAAGAAATGGCTGACGTCACTGGAAACTGAAAAGGCTATAAGCCCTGGCGATCTTCCGGCAATAGTACTAAAGAATTGTGCCCAGAGTTTAACATCTAGAACTCTGCTAGATCTGTGCCCCCAGCCAAGCTGTTCCAGAACAGATACAACACTGGCATCTACCCAGCAATGTGGAAACTGTCCAGGTATATCCTTTACATAAAAAAGCAGGACAAATCCACCCCGGCCAATTGCCATCCCTTCAGTCCACTTCCGAACATCAGTAAAGTGATGGACATGGTCATCAACCGTGCTACCACTTAGCACTCTGTTAGCAATAACCTGCTCACTAAGGCTCAGTTTGGGTTCTGCCAGAGGCACTCAGGTCTTTACCTCATTACAGCTTTGTTTCAAACAAGGACAAAAGACTGAATTCCATGGATGAGGTGAGAGTGACTGCCCTTGACATCGAGGCCGAGTGTGACATCAAGGAGCCCTAGGAAAACTGGAATCAGGGGAAACATTCCGCTGGTTAGAATCATGCCTGACGCAAAGGAAGATGGTTGTGGTGGCTAGAGGTCGATTATCTCAGTTCCTGGACATCATAGAACATAGAACATAGAACAGTACAGCACAGAACAGGCCCTTCGGCCCTCGATGTTGTGCCAAGCAATGATCACCCTACTCAAACCCACGTATCCACCCTATACCCGTTACCCAACAACCCCCCCTTAACCTTACTTTTTAGGACACTACGGGCAATTTATCATGGCCAATCCACCTAACCCGCACATCTTTGGACTGTGGGAGGAAACCGGAGCACCCGGAGGAAACCCACGCACACACGGGGAGAACGTGCAGACTCCGCACAGACAGTGACCCAGCCGGGAATCGAACCTGGGACCCTGGAGCTGTGAAGCATTTATGCTAACCACCATGCTACCGTGCTGCCCACTGTGGGAGTTCCTCAGTTCCTCAGAATACTGTCCTCGGCCCAACCATCCAGCTGCTCATCAACTCGCTTTCTTCCAAGGTCAGAGGTGGAATGTTCGCTGACGGTGGCACGATGTTCAGCACCATTCGCAACTCCTCAGATATTGAAGCAGTCAAAGTCAAGATACATTATGAACTGGACAATATCCAGGTTTGGGCTGACAAGTGGCAAGTAACATTTGTGCCACACAAGTGCCAGGCAATGACCATCTCCAATAAGAGAGATTCAAACCATCACCTCTTGACATCCAATGGCATTATCATCGCTGAATCCCCCACTGTCAACATCCTGGGGGTTACCATTGACCAAAACCTAAACTGGATGCATCATATAAATACTGTGATTACAAGGTCCAGTCAGAGGCTAGGATTCCTGCAGAAAATAACTCACCTCCTGACTCCCCAAAGCCTGTCCTCCATCTACAAGGAACAAATCTGGATTTTGATGGAATACTCTCCGCTTGCCTGGATGAGTGTAGTTCCAATAACACTCCGTGCTCGACACCATCCAGGATAAAATTTCCCATTCATTGCTCCCCGTTCCAAAAACGTTCAGTCCCTCCACCACCAACAAACAGTAGCAGCCGTGTGTACCATCAACAAGATGCACTGCAGTAACCCACCAAGGTCCCTTAGGCAGAAACTTTCAAACCCACGACCACAACCATCTAGAAGGACAAGAGCAGCAGATAGCTGGGAACCCCACGAACTGGAAGTTCCCCTCCAAGTCACTCACCATCCTGACTTGGAAATAAATTGCTGTTCCTTCACTGTTCCAGGGTCAAAATCCTGGAATTCACTCCCTAACAGCACTGTGGGTGTACCTACACCACGGAGACTGTAGTGGTTCAAGAAGGCAGCTCACCACCACCTTCTTAAGGGGCAATTAGAAATGGGCAATAAATTCTAACCTCGCCAGGGAAACCACATCCCGTAAATAAATAGATAAAGGCATTCAGCGACTCATTCTTGATTGAATGTGGGGGAGGCAGATGTAGGGTAAGCTGCTATCCTAATCAAGAATGGAGTCTAAACCTGCAAGTGTCTCTGTTTTAGTACCTCCGGGCAAGTTCAAATGGTGTTAAGCAGCAAATGGGATCATTAATTGAGACTTTCAAACAGTCCTGTCTTTTTTAAAAATAAATTTAGAGTATCCAATTGTTTTTTTTCCCATTAAGGGGCAATTTAGCGTGGCCAATCCACCGAGCCTGCACATCTTTTGGGTTGTGGGGGCGAAACCCACACAAACACGGGGAGAATGTGCAAACTCCTCACAGACAGTGACCCAGAGCCGGGATCGAACCTGGGACCTCGGCGCCGTGAGGAAGCAATGCTAACCACTGTGCCCCCGTGCTGTCCCCAAACAGTCCTGTCTTATGAGTGCAGCATCTGATTATCGCTGTTTTCATCCTTTGGCTAAAATGCCCAGCGTTGACACCTGCAAGTATCCGTAAGTCTCCCTCCATCAGTGTTCTGGAGCTAAAGAAAGGCCATGGACATTCGAGTTTGCAATGTACTCAGGTGACATGTAAATCACCCAAACATATCTCTTATAGCTTGTCACTGTCAAAACCCTTACTTTTATGACATCCCAATATGTTACCCCCATGTACAAAGAATTGCGATCATGATGTATTCGAGCGTTTAAGCTTAACAAAGAGCCATTTTGGAGAATATAATAAATCAAACGTGAAAGCTTGCTTTCAGGTTATCGAGCCAGTATTTATGAGTCACATTATGTAGTCATTCACGGTCATGCAGTATTTATCAGTCATGCTCATCAGCTCTGTTTGAAACATCCAGTACCTCTGCTGTGATGTTAATCTTGCTGGAGATTAGGAACAGAACATACTTAATGTTTTCCATGTACTCCTGATTTTATTTTCACATTCTGCAGTTTTCTGTTGACATGTTGCATGACACAGAAAATACTTCTTTTTTTTAGCATTGCCATTACCTTCGCAAATATACAGCTGTGGGACACAAATGCACTGGGATTCGGCTCCCTCTCATGTTTTTATTCTTTTCAAGGAAATCATTTTAGGGAAAACAATTAAGAAAATACAAAAAGCTCAAGCATCAGTTCGTGCTCCCAATCCTTCCATTCCCACTGTCACGCATCCATTTGCAAGCATTGCCCTCTTATTTTTAAACTCACTGGCATGTGACACTGGGATCAATCTGAAGATTTCTACCTTTGAAGTCCATTTTATTCATCTCTTTTCCAGCTCCCTAAAATGTGTTTGAAGGACCCTGCCCTCTTTCTACCAATATCATTGGGATCAATAGGGAACGCAATCTCTTGCAGATGACCCTCCCCCATCATGTTTGGTAACCGTTCAATGTCAGCCTGGACCCTAGCACCAAGGGGGCAACATGCCGGCGTTCAGTCAGATTTACGGCAGCAGAAACATCTCCTTGTGGAACCTCCTGTCACAGTTGCTTTCCCAATCTTTCTCCTGCCCCAAATTGCACCAAACCACCCCCCCCCCCCCCCCCCCCGCCTCCCCACCGACTCTTCCACACCCCACCCTGCATAGCTGAGACACCCGAGGTGCTACGGACTTGTACTGTCCAGAGGAACTATCACCCTGATCAGTAAAAGACGACCATCTGTTAAGGAAAGAATGCAAGTGAGAATCTTTCAAGTGCACATTAGAGGAAGGCAATACATCCGGAAAATCAGATACACACAATTTTCTAATGTGGTGACTCATGGATACAGTCCCTCATCACCAACACACACACAAAGCATTGGTCCATAGCAATGCATAGAATCCATACAGTGCAGAAGGAGGCCACTGGGCCCATCAAGTCTGCCACGATCCTCTGGAAGTGCACCCTGCTGAGCCCACTCCCCCACCCTATCCCCATAACCTCGTTTTTTTGGACACCAAGGAGCAATTTATCATGGCCATTCCACCTAACCTGCTCATATTTGGACTGTGGGAGGAAACCGGAGCACCCGGAGGAAACCCACGCAGATACGGGGAGAACGTGCAGACTCCACACTATGACCTAAAGTTTGAGGCCAAGTGAAAAAACAAACAGTTCAAATTATTAAGATATAAGCATCTTATTGACAGACAATATATAGATAATCCACTCAACTCGGTGCAATGGTTGCAAATCAATTCATATAAAATAATAAAATCCACACTTAAACAGGAAAAACAGTCATTGCTGAGTTTCCAAATGCATCAAATCCAATTAACCCTTTCTTCTGACGTGCACACGTTCTCCTCAGATGTCCCGCGTTCTCAGGTACATCTCAGATACTTCATCTCAGAAACATAAATTGATAATGATACATCCTCATTGAGAAAGAACAACAAGGAATCTCCAAAATAGCGCGATACCCCGTGTCTTGTGCATCAACGTGAGAATATAGCTCCCAGGTACAACTCTTGGTTGTCCTACCATTGAGAAGGACAGAAGTCCTAGATTGCTCCATGCAAAGGGAGCAGTGGGAAGATGATTCTGGATAACTGACGTTCCTCATTCTGGTCAGTATTAGCAGCAACCCTCGGTGTTCAGCAGTTTGCCCAACCTCTTGGTTTGCCATGGAAAATTATTCCTGCAGAGCACTAAAAAGAGTGCAAAAAGTTAACTCTTACTGGGGAGGGGTTCCCCACTTGCTGTTCGCCAACAGCAGACGACGACTTTTTCAGTCTAACACTTAAGAAACATTTGATACAATAGCAGAAATGATTATTCATTGGAAAAGCCACAATTGTTCACTCTGCTCAATTGAACAAGACACAGCCATTACTGCTAATGCCAGGCAATTTGGGGAAAAGAACACATTTGAGGCTCACCGGGTGGTCGTGTGAAAGTTATACTGTCTGCTAATATCAATGTTATCCTCATAAAAGCTTTTGAGTTTGACCCTGGGGGTGACCTTGGACAAAGCACTTTGGGAGGAAATGCATGTGGTGATCCAGCAGGGCTACACTCAGCAGCATTGAAGACGCACGCACTCAACGTGCCAGAAAAAGAAAGCCATTGCAGTCTACACTTCTGAGCAGAACCACGGGTGCTCACTGTTGATTAGCACTTAAGTACACATTTGCGACCACAACTGCTTTGTGCTGGACTCTGGACGTGCAGTTATTCAGAGTTACTTCATTTGTTCAATGCAGATAAAGCTCAGCAGGGGAGAATCAATTCGACATCATTTTAAAAAAAATAACAGCCAAATTAGACAGCGCTAACACAGCTAGTTTTCATTAAAGGCAAGAAAACCCCTGCAATTTTACCACCCACTGCTCTCGTTGTGCTTGGCATCCATTTACGACAAAAAAATCGTGTTTTTTTTGTTAAACTGCTTCGCCCCATGCCGTTGCTACTCCAGCAGAATGTTTTGAACTTCTCTTTCCATCACTTGCAGCTTACTCGGGCACGGTTAAAAAGAAAGAGTTGGCGGTATATTTTCAGCTTGATGGGATCAGCTCACAGTCCCGCGTCAGGTAGGCCTTGTGACAGGATGCTAGGAACTCTGATGGGGAATTCCTGCTGATGTAGCCCCCACACATCCAGCACTGATGCATCATCTGGCAGATGAGGCAGACCTAAGCAGCATTGCATAAAATGGCCATTGAGTTCATTTAAAGACGGGAATCAGTGGCAATAAGCTACGATGTTGTGGCCATTACGGAGACACGGTTAGAACAGGTACAGGAATGGTTGTTGGAAGTTCCAGGGTATGGATGTTTCAGTAA
The DNA here is from genome assembly GCF_902713615.1 of Scyliorhinus canicula. Taxonomy (NCBI): domain Eukaryota; kingdom Metazoa; phylum Chordata; class Chondrichthyes; order Carcharhiniformes; family Scyliorhinidae; genus Scyliorhinus; species Scyliorhinus canicula. Next base: position 6,231,723 of record NC_052165.1, on the reverse strand, counting down.
GAGTAGGGAAGGTGGTAAAAGAGGTGGAGGAATGTCATTGTTAATCAAGGATAGTTTAACGGCTGCAGAAAGGCAGTTCGAGGGGGATCTACCTACTGAGGTAATATGGGCTGAAGTTAGAAATAGGAAAGGAGCGGTCACGTTGTTAGGAGTTTTCTATAGTAATAGCTATAGGATGTGGAGGAAGAAATTGCAAAGCAGATTATGAATAGGTTTGGAGGTCTCAGGGTAGTTGTCATGGGTGACTTGAACTTTCCAAATTTTGATTGGAACTTCTATAGGTCGAACAGTTTGGATGGGGCAGTTTTTGTACAGTGTGCAGGAGGGTTTCCAGACACAATATGTGGATAGGCCGACAAGAGGGGGGCCACATTTGATTTGGTACTGGGTAATGAACTGGGCCAAGTGTTAGATTTGTTTGACGGAGAGCACTTTGGAGATAGGGACCACAATTCGGTGTCTTTCACTATTGCAATGAAGAAGGATAGGACCATACTGCAGGGCAAGGTTTATAATTGGGGGAGGGTTAATTATGATGCAATTAGGCAAGAATTAGGATGCATAAGATGGGAACTGAAACTTCAGAGAAAGGCACAAATGAAAAGTGGAGCTTGTTCAAAGAACAAATCCTGCGTGTCCTTGATAGGTATGTCCCTGTCAGGCAGGGAGGAAATGGCCGTGTGAGGGAACCATGGTTCCAAAAAGAGGTTGAATGTCTTGACAAGAGGAAAAAGGAAGCGTATGTAAGGATGAGAAAACAAGGTTCAGTTGGCTCGCTTGAGGGTTACAAGGTAGCAAAATATGAGCTAAGAAAAAGGACTTAGGAGAGCTAGGAGGGGACATAAGAAGTCCTTGGCGGGTCAGATCAAGGAAAACCCCAAGGCTTTTCACTCATGTGAGAAATAAAAGAATGACCAGGGTGAGGTTAGAGCTGGTCAAGGACAGTAGTGGGAGCTTGTGTACGGAGTCAGAAGAGATAGGAGAGGCGTTGAATGAATACTTTTCTTCAGTGTTCACCAAGGAGAGGGGCTATATTGTTGAGAATAAGAGTGTGATACAGGCAGGTAGGCTGGAGGAGGTAGATGATCTGAGGGAAGATGTATTAACAATTTTGATAAACCTGAGGGTTGACAAATCCTCTGGGCCAGATGGGATATATCCTAGGATTCTTTGGGAGGCAAGGGATGAGATTGCAGAGCTTTTGGCTTTGATCTTTGGGTCCTCACTGTCCACGGGGATAGTGCCAGAGGACTGGAGTGTGGCGAATGTTGTTCCTCTGTTCAAGAAAGGGAATAGGAATGACCCTAGTAATTATAGGCCGGTTAGTCTTACTTCGGTGGTCGGTAAATTAATGGAAAGGGTCCTGAGGGATAGGATTAATGACCATTTGGAAAGATGCAGCTTAATCCGGGATAGTCAACACGGATTTGTGAAGGGTAAGTCTTGCCTCACAAATTTGATTGAATTCTTTGAGGAGGTAACTAAGTGTGTAGATGAAGGTAGAGCAGTTGATGTCGTATACATGGATTTTAGTAAGGCGTTTGATAACGTTCCTCATGGTCGGCTCATGAAGAAAGTAAGGAGGTGTGAGATAGAGAGAAATTTGGCCAATTGAATAAGGAACTGGCTATCACATAGAAGACAGAGGGTAGTAGTGGATGGAAAATTTTCAGACTGGAGACCAGTTACCAGAGGTGTACCAAAGGATCAGTGCTGGGTCCTCTGCTATTTGTGATTTTTATAAATGACTTGGAGGAGGGGGCTGAAGGATGGGTCAGTAAATTTGCTGATGACACCAAGATTGGTGGAGTAGTAGATGAGGTGGAGGGCTGTTGTAGGCTGCAAAGAGATATTGATAGGATGCAGAGCTGGGCCAAAAAATGGCAGATGGAGTTTAACCCTGATAAGTGCGAGGTGATTCATTTTGGTAGGACAAATTTGAATGCAGATTACAGGGTCAACGGCAGGGTTCTGAGGAATGTGGAGGAACAGAGAGATCTTGGGGTTCATTTCCACAGATCTCTGAAGGTTGCCACTCAAGTGGATAGAGCCGTGAAGAAGGCCTATAGTGTGTTAGCATTTATTAACAGGGGGCTTGAGTTTAAGAGCCGTGGGGTTATGCTGCAACTGTACAGGATCCTGGTGAGACCACATTTGGAGTATTGTGTGCAGTTCTGGTCACCTCATTATAGGAAGGATGTGGAAGCATTGGAAAGGATGCAAAGGAGATTTACCAGGATGCTGCCTGGTTTGGAGGGTAGGTCTTATGAGGAAAGGTTGAGGGAGCTAGGGCTTTTCTCTTTGGAGCGGAGGGGGATGAGAGGCGATTTAATAGAGGTTTATAAGATGATGAGGGGGATAGATAGAGTGGACGTTCAGAGACTATTTCCTCGGGTGGATGTAGCTGTTACAAGGGGGCATAACTATAAGGTTCAGGGTGGGAGATATAGGAGGGATGTCCGAGGTAGGTTCTTTACTCAGAGAGTGGTTAGGGTGTGGAATGGACTGCCTGCTGTGATAGTGCAATCGGACAGTTTAGGAACTTTCAAGCGGTTATTGGATAGGCACATGGAGCACACCAGAATGACAGGGAGTGGGATAGCTTGATCTTGGTTTTGGACAATGCTCGGCACAACATCGAGGGCCGAAGGGCCTGTTCTGTGCTGTACTGTTCTATGTTCTATGTTCTAAGCTGCCAGTCAATGTGAAAGTGATTTCCTCTGTTTCTTTCCTCTTCAGGTCTGTACTGCACGCTTGGTTTGTCACAAGTAAAATGAATTCCTGGCGAAACACTGCACCTCTGAACTATTGAAGTGTACAATGACATTTCCTGGACTGAACTTTGTTGAGCAAATAATAATTGACGAGATTGTCCATTAAACCAGGGACTTACGCAATGGTTTAACGGAGGATTATTGATTTGGGGTCGAGAGTTCATGATCTACACAAGGTTTCCTTGGTTTCCCTTTACAGCTTAAACCATGAAAGCTGAAATCTACATCGTGGCCACTCGCGCCTGACTGAGTCCCCGTCTCCGATGGGCTGAGCTTTGTCAGCATGGGGAGGATCTCAACATCGGGCCAGAAAGCCAGTGTGGGGGCAACCCCACCGCACTCGTTCCCAACCTGTCAGTGAGATACAACAGCAGCGGGAATCACTACCAATGTCCAAAAACGGAGGCTTGGTATGATTATGTTGATCATGAACGAATGGGACTAGTTTAGCACAGTGGGCTAAACAGCTGGCTTGTAATGCAGCGCGGGTTCAATTCCCGTACCGGCCTCCCCGAACAGGCGCCGGAATGTGGCAACTAGGGGCTTTTCACAGTGACTTCATTGAAGCCTACTTGCGACAATGAGCGATTATTATTATGGCCACGCCAGGGGCTTAATGATCACTACAGCCACCATCTCCCACCCCCCCCCCCCCCTCCCCCCAACGGTGGTCAGGGAAACGGCCTGGTACTGTTCCGTGCCAGGACAGGGCCTATGGAGGAGGGCAGGGCCTGAAGGGGCCCCAAGGAGCAGGGTTTGTAGGTGACCCCATAACGGGGGTTCGCTTTGCAGAGTGAGGGTTGGGGGGGGGGGGGCGATAATGAGGGCGCCAATGCCCCGAAGACCAGAGATTGGGTGGGGCGGGGGTGGGTAGATGGGAAGTGTGATGCCCCACAGACTCAATGCCAACAATTAGGGCAGGGGGAGGGTCTTTACCAGGATTTGAGATCGGGGGACCTTTTCCAAACGGGTCCTGAACTCTGCGGAGCCAGGTTTGCTTTGTGCCACAGCCCTCACAATGAGAGCGCAAATCGCGCTTCTCAAAAAGGCAAAGCGTGGGAAGATCTCGACGGAAACCCTTCCCCTTTCTCTGGACAGAAACACGCTGGTTTTCAATCAGACGCTGACACATCATTTTTTGGGAAGGTTCCAGACCATCTTGTTGGTCACTCGGATAAATACTGAGGCAAATAAACTATCAAGTATCTTGCTTCCCCTATCTGTGAATTTGATGTGTATTCTTTAGTAGATCTGTCCCTATTCTCATTTTTCTTCTGTTATTTATTTTAAATTGCTTGATTATTGAATTCTGCAGTTCCTCTTTGCTTTCCGATGTCTTTCCTGAGTGTCCATTTTAAATATGTGCCAAGCTGTTCAAATCCCTTTTCTGTCAGATTTTTCCCAGTTCCTACTTCCATTTTCATCGACTCATCGCCTTTTATCCCTCAACCCAGGGGTGGGAAAACTACGGCCCGCCAAAGGTATTTATGCGGCCCACCAAGTCATTTTTTAAAAAAATAATTTTAAAAAAAAAAATTTTTTTTAATTTTTTATTTTTTTTTAAGGTTAATGGGGGGGGGGGGGCTGTTGGGTTACTTACTGGTATAGGGTGGATACGTTGACTTGAGTAGGGTGATCATTGCTCGGCACAACGTCGAGGGCCGAAGGGCCTGTTCTGTGCTGTACTGTTCTATGTTCTATATGAGGCGCCCAGAATCATAACTGGGTGAAGTAATTATTTTACTTAATATACTATGCGGCCCTTTAAAATTGTGAATTTCTGAATGTGGCCCTTGCACGGAAACGTTTGCCCACCCCTGCCTCAACCTATTAATTTGCCTTTTTGTCTTTCTCAATCATTATTTTACATCTTATTATGTCATGATCAAATTTGTTTAGATTTTCCCCAACATTGATTTCTCTTATCTCTTCTGGTTCATTTACAGGGCAGAAGGAGGCCATTCAGCCCATCGAGTCGGCACAGGCCCATGGAAAGATCACCCTATCTAAGCTCACACCTCCATCCTATCCCCGTAACCCAATAACCCCACCTAACCTTTTTGGACACTAAGGGCAATTTATCATGGCCAATCCACCTAACCTGCACGTCTTTGGACTGTGGGAGGAAACCGGAGCACCCGGAGGGAACCCACGCAGACAAGGTGAGAACGTGCAGACTCCGCACAGACAGTGACCTAGCCAGGAATCGAACCTGGGACCCTGGAGCTGTGAATCAACTGTGCTAACCACTGTGCTGCCATGCCTCCATAAAGTAGATAAAGAGTCCTGACCATACGCTGAAATCTTACAAGTGTGCCCAGGTTTAGCATGCAAAATAACTCCCAATCTCCTTCACTACTGTCCGTTTTATGAGTTCACCAAAGACCAGTATCATCCCCAGAGATTTAAACAGGGTCAGACAGGTTTAGAGAGCAAATTCCAGTGCTTAAGATCTCATCAGCTGAAGTCATGGCCAACATCGGTGGGGGGGAATGAAATTACAGATGCATTAGGGACCAGAGTTGGTGAAACGCTGAATCCTCAGAGCTCTGCAGAGCTGGATGGAGGGGGATTATACACATAGGGAGAGGCAAGGTCATGAAGGGATTTGATCACAAATGTAGGAATTTTAAAATTGGGGCATTACCGGAATGGGAACCAATGTATGTCAGCAAGCAGAGCAGTGATGAGAAAACAGGACTTGATGTGAGTTACGATCTAAGCAGTAGAGTTTGGATGAACTCAAGAGTTTGGAGCCAAAATCTGCACGCAATAATCTAACTATAATCATCTTTTACAATAATCTTTATTGTCACAAGTAGGTTTATATTAACGCTGCAATGGAGTTACTGTGAAAATCCCCGAGTTGCCACACTCCGGCACCTGTTCGGGTAACTGAGGGAGAATTCAGAATGTCCAAATGACCTAACCAGCACATCTTTCAGGACTTGTGGGAAGAAACCGGAGCACCTGGAGGAAACCCATGCAGACATGGGGAGAACGTGCAGACTCCACGCAGACTGTGACCCAAGCCGGGAATCGAACCTGGGACCCTGGTTTTGTATAGTCTCTCTATTGCATCATATTTCATACACCGTTCTATGCATGGAGAAAAAGCTGGAAGGTCAGGGAAAAGACCAAGGTGGGATTTGGAGAAGATAATCGTACCACCACCATACTGAGTCACATGGTGGAATGAAAAGCCAAAGGGCTGTAGGCAATTGGCGGACGGGGATGATGAGATTGGTGAAAGACTCTTCAAATAAAGGGGAAAATTCACCACCGTCGCCTCTGAAATTCTCTGTGAAGATTGGAATCCCTGATCAGTCCTTCCCGATCAGAAAGTGGATGATGATCAATGTATTTGTGACATTTTGAAGGAACAATGCAAAGGGATGGTTGTCTGAATGTGATGGGAAGGTGGTTAGAGAGAATGTGATGGGAAGGTGGCTGGAGAGAATGTGATGGGAAGGTGGCTGGAGAGAATGTGATGGGAAGGTAGGGGAGAGAATGTGATGGGAAGGAGGTTAGAGAGAATGTGATGGGAAGGTGGTTAGAGAGAATGTGATAGGAAGGTGGTTAGAGAGAATGTGATGGGAAGGAGGTTAGAGAGAATGTGATGGGAAGGTAGGGGAGAGAATGTGATGGGAAGGAGGTTAGAGAGAATGTGATGGGAAGGTGGTTAGAGAGAATGTGATGGGAAGGTGGCTGGAGAGAATGTGATGGGAAGGAGGTTAGAGAGAATGTGATGGGAAGGTGGCTGGAGAGAATGTGATGGGAAGGAGGTTAGAGAGAATGTGATGGGAAGGTGGTTAGAGAGAATGTGATGGGAAGGTGGTTAGAGAGAATGTGATAGGAAGGTGGTTAGAGAGAATGTGATGGGAAGGTAGGGGAGAGAATGTGATGGGAAGGAGGTTAGAGAGAATGTGATGGGAAGGTGGTTAGAGAGAATGTGATAGGAAGGTGGTTAGAGAGAATGTGATGGGAAGGAGGTTAGAGAGAATGTGATGGGAAGGAGGTTAGAGAGAATGTGATGGGAAGGTGGTTAGAGAGATTGTGATGGGAAGGTGGTTAGAGAGAATGTGATGGGAAGGTGGCTGGAGAGAATGTGATGGGAAGGTGGCTGGAGAGAATGTGATGGGAAGGTGGTTAGAGAGAATGTGATGGGAAGGTGGTTAGAGAGAATGTGATAGGAAGGTGGTTAGAGAGAATGTGATGGGAAGGAGGTTAGAGAGAATGTGATGGGAAGGTAGGGGAGAGAATGTGATGGGAAGGTGGTTAGAGAGAATGTGATGGGAAGGTGGTTAGAGAGAATGTGATAGGAAGGTGGTTAGAGAGAATGTGATGGGAAGGAGGTTAGAGAGAATGTGATGGGAAGGTAGGGGAGAGAATGTGATGGGAAGGTGGTTAGAGAGAATGTGACGGGAAGGTGGTTAGAGAGAATGTGATGGGAAGGTGGTTAGAGAGAATGTGATGGGAAGGTGGCTGGAGAGAATGTGATGGGAAGGTGGTTAGAGAGAATGTGATGGGAAGGTGGTTAGAGAGATTGTGATGGGAAGGTGGTTAGAGAGAATGTGATGGGAAGGTGGCTGGAGAGAATGTGATGGGAAGGAGGCTGGAGAGAATGTGATGGGAAGGTGGCTGGAGAGAATGTGATGGGAAGGTAGGGGAGAGAATGTGATGGGAAGGTGGCTGGAGAGAATGTGATGGGAAGGTGGTTAGAGAGAATGTGATGGGAAGGAGGTTAGAGAGAATGTGATGGGAAGGTAGGGGAGAGAATGTGATGGGAAGGTGGTTAGAGAGAATGTGATGGGAAGGTGGTTAGAGAGAATGTGATGGGAAGGTGGTTAGAGAGAATGTGATAGGAAGGTGGTTAGAGAGAATGTGATGGGAAGGAGGTTAGAGAGAATGTGATGGGAAGGTAGGGGAGAGAATGTGATGGGAAGGTGGTTAGAGAGAATGTGACGGAAGGTGGTTAGAGAGAATGTGATGGGAAGGTGGTTAGAGAGAATGTGATGGGAAGGTGGCTGGAGAGAATGTGATGGGAAGGTGGTTAGAGAGAATGTGATGGGAAGGTGGCTGGAGAGAATGTGATGGGAAGGAGGTTAGAGAGAATGTGATGGGAAGGTAGGGGAGAGCATGTGATGGGAAGGTGGCTGGAGAGAATGTGATGGGAAGGTGGTTAGAGAGAATGTGATGGGAAGGAGGTTAGAGAGAATGTGATGGGAAGGAGGTTAGAGAGAATGTGATGGGAAGGAGGCTGGAGAGAATGTGATGGGAAGGAGGTTAGAGAGAATGTGATGTGAAGGAGGCTGGAGAGAATGTGATGGGAAGGAGGTTAGAGAGAATGTGATGGGAAGGTGGTTAGAGAGAATGTGATGGGAAGGTGGTTAGAGAGAATGTGATGGGAAGGAGGCTGGAGAGAATGTGATGGGAAGGAGGTTAGAGAGAATGTGATGGGAAGGTGGTTAGAGAGAATGTGATGGGAAGGAGGTTAGAGAGAATGTGATGGGAAGGTGGCTGGAGAGAATGTGATGGGAAGGTGGCTGGAGAGAATGTGATGGGAAGGAGGTTAGAGAGAATGTGATGGGAAGGTGGCTGGAGAGAATGTGATGGGAAGGAGGTTAGAGAGAATGTGATGGGAAGGTGGTTAGAGAGAATGTGATGGGAAGGTGGTTAGAGAGAATGTGATGGGAAGGAGGTTAGAGAGAATGTGATGGGAAGGTGGTTAGAGAGAATGTGATGGGAAGGTGGTTAGAGAGAATGTGATGGGAAGGTGGTTAGAGAGAATGTGATGGGAAGGTGGTTAGAGAGATTGTGATGGGAAGGTGGTTAGAGAGAATGTGATGGGAAGGTGGCTGGAGAGAATGTGATGGGAAGGTGGCTGGAGAGAATGTGATGGGAAGGTGGCTGGAGAGAATGTGATGGGAAGGAGGTTAGCGAGAATGTGACGGGAAGGTGGTTAGAGAGAATGTGATGGGAAGGAGGTTAGCGAGAATGTGATGGGAAGGTGGCTGGAGAGAATGTGATGGGAAGGTGGCTGGAGAGAATGTGATGGGAAGGAGGTTAGAGAGAATGTGATGGGAAGGAGGTTAGAGAGAATGTGATGGGAAGGTGGTTAGAGAAAATGTGATGGGAAGGTGGCTGGAGGGAATGTGATGGAAAGGTGGTTAGAGAGAATGTGATGGGAAGGAGGTTAGAGAGAATGTGATGGGAAGGTAGGGGAGAGAATGTGATGGGAAGGTGGTTAGAGAGAATGTGATGGGAAGGTGGCTGGAGAGAATGTGATGGGAAGGTAGGGGAGATTACCCCAGAGAGGTGAGGCAGACAGAATAGACATTGGAAGAGGTCATTAGGGCAATTGAGTAGCTTCTGCGTAAAAGATAGCAACACGTTATCATGCGAAGCACAGCGGACGATGTTAAAAGAGAATGTATGGCAGTGCAGGAAGGACAGTCGCCTGGGGAGAGAGGACTTCAATGATGAAGATATGATGGATGAAGCAAAGATCAGTTCTGGAGTTAAAGGATATGAGGCATGTAGCTGTATTCAATCATTTCAGCTTTTACAGCAGCAACGGAACTCAGCAGGGGCCATGGCATAAATTGCTTTGTTTTAGGAAGAAAAGGACGGGCAAGCCCAAGGGTAACATTGAGTGAGGAAGCAAAGCTTCGGTAGGCGATAAATGCTGGACATAGATATTTCCAAAAACATTCAAACCCTCCACCACCGACGAACAGTGACAGCCGTGCACACCAGGTACAAGATGCACTGCAGAACTCATCAAGGTTCCTTCGGCAGCACCTTCCAAACCCACGATCACTGCCATCTAGAAGGACAAGAGCAGCAGATACCTGGGAACCCCATCACCTGGAGGTTCCCCTCCAAGTCCCTCCCCACCTTGACTTGGAAATATATCGCTGTTCCTTCACTGTCATTGGGTCAAAATTCTGTAACTTCCTCCCTAATTGCACAGTAGATGTATCTACACCACGTGGACTGCAGCGGTTCAAGGAGGCAGCTCACCACCACCTTTTCAAGGGCAATTAGGGATGGGCAACAAATGCTGGCCCAGCCCAGTGAAGCCCACATCCCGTAAAAATTAATTTTGAAAGACGAGAACAAGGGGTATGGTGTTGGCATGGTGGTGAGGGGTGCTGTGCCAGAACGAGGAAGAGCAACGTGACACATTAGTAAAGGAACAGATTATCAGCATGAACAGAGTGAAGGAGCAGAGTTCTATCATGAAATGTGAGCAGTTGAGATACATGTACGCTTCACCAATGAGCGACAGAGAGTGGACATGGGTATTGCTGCCTCTCTGGTGAGTGGCAATGACCCTGCGTCTAATGCCTGTCCATGAGGATTCTGAACATGTTGTATTTATTTATGGGATGTGGGCATCTCTGGCTAGCCCAGCATGTATCGCCAATTCTAAGTGGATCAGGCATAGCCTGATACTGCAAATCCATGGCCAAAGGAGACTGGCTTCACCAAAATTAACTGTTTGCTTACGACAATCATCATCACAGGCCTCTGAAACTTCAGTCAACATTTGCCAACCACCACACCACAAGGCTCACTCAGGAGGAGCCTTATAGAAACAATATGTTGGCTGGCACAAAGGTGTTAAGAAGTGGTTGTAGATACGTTCACAGAATCATAGAGTTACAAAATACTGCAGTGCAGAAGAGGCCCTTCAGCCCATCTAGTCTGCACCCACACATGACCTTCCCCCCTAATCCCATTGGCCAGCACTTGGCCCATAGCCTTGAATGTTACGACGTGCCAAGTACTCATCCAGGTACTTTTTAAAGGACGTGAGGCAACTGGCCTCTACCACCCTCCCAGACAGTGCATTCCAGACTGCCTCCACCTTCTGGGTAACATAAGAACATAAGAACTAGGAGCAGGAGTAGGCCATCTGGCCCCTCGAGCCTGCTCCACCATTCAATTAGATCATGGCTGATCTTTTGTGGACTCAGCTCCACTTTCCGGCCCGAACACCATAACCCTTAATCCCTTTATTCTTCAAAAAACTATCTATCTTTACCTTAAAAACATTTAATGAAGGAGCCTCAACTGCTTCACAGGGCAGGGAATTCCATAGATTCACAACCCTTTGGGTGAAGAAGTTCCTCCTAAACTCAGTCCTAAATCTACTTCCCCTCATTTTGAGGCTATGTCCTCTAGTTCTGCTTTCACCCACCAGTGGAAACAACCTGCCCACATCTATCCTATCTATTCCCTTCATAATTTTATATGTTTCTATAAGATCCCCCCTCATCCTTCTAAATTCCAACGAGCACAGTCCCAGTCTACTCAACCTCTCCTCATAATCCAACTCCTTCAGCAGATCTGGGATTAACCTAGTGAATCTCCTCTGCACATCCTTCAGTGCCAGTATGTCCTTTCTCAAGTAAGGAGCCCAAAACTGAACACAATACTCCAGGTGTGGCCTCACTAACACCTTATACAATTGCAACATAACCTCCCTAGTCTTAAACTCCATCCCTCTAGCAATGAAGGACAAAATTCCATTTGCCTTCTTAATCACCTATTGCACCTGTAAGCCAACTTTCTGTGACTCATGCACTAGCACACCCAGGTCACTCTGCACAGCGGCATGCTTTAATATTTTATCGTTTAAATAATAATCCCGTTTTCTGTTATTCCCTACCAAAATGGATAACCTCTCATTTGTCAACATTGTATTCCATCTGCCAGACCCTAGCCCATTCACTTAACCTATCCAAATCCCTCTGCAGACTTCCATTATCCTCTGCACTTTTCGCTTTATCACTCATCTTAGTGTCATCTGCAAACTTGGACACATTGCCCTTGGTCCCCAACTCCAAATCATCTATGTAAATTGTGAACAATTGTGGACCCAACACGGATCCCTGAGGGACACCACTAGCTACTGATTGCCAACCAGAGAAACACCCATTAATCCCCACTCTTTGCTTTCTATTAATTAACCAATCCTCTATCCATGCTACTACTTTACCCTTAATGCCATGCATCTTTATCTTATGCAGTAACCTTTTGTGTGGCACCTTGTCAAAGGCTTTCTGGAAATCCAGATATACCACATCCATTGGCTCCCCGTTATCTACTGCACTGGTAATGTCCTCAAAAAATTCCACTAAATTAGTTAGGCACGACCTGCCCTTTATGAACCCATGCTGCATCTGCCCAATGGGACAATTTCTATCCAGATGCCTCGCTATTTCTTCCTTGATGATAGCTTCCAGCATCTTCCCTACTACCGAAATTAAGCTCACTGGCCTATAATTTCCTGCTCTCTGCCTACCTGCTTTTTTAAACAGTGGTGTCACATTTGCTTATTTCCAATCCACCGGGACCACCCCAGAGTCTAGTGAATTTTGGTAAATCTTCATTAGTGCATCTGCAATTTCCCTAGCCATTTCTTTTAGCACTCTGGGATGCATTCCATCAGGGCCAGGAGACTTGTCTACCTTTAGCCCCATTAGCTTGCCCATCACTACCTCCTTAGTGATAACAATCCTTTCAAGATCCTCACCTGTCATAGCCTCATTTCTATCAGTCGCTGGCATGTTATTTGTGTCTTCCACTGTGAAGGCCGACCCAAAAAACCTGTTCAGTTGCTCAGCTATTTCCTCATCTCCCATTATTAAAACTCCCTTATCATCCTCTAAAGGACCTTAGCCACTCTTTTTTGTTTTATATATTTGTAAAAACTTTTACTGTCTGTTTTTATATTCTGAGCAAGTTTACTCTCATAATCTATCTTACTCTTCTTTATAGCTTTTTTAGTAGCTTTCTGTTGCCCCTAAAGATTTCCCAGTCCTCTAGTCTCCCACCAATCTTTGCCACTTTATATGCTTTTTCCTTCAATTTGATACTCTCCCTTATTTCCTTAGATATCCACAGTCGATTTTCCCTCTTTCTACCGTCCTTCCTTTTTGTTGGTATAAACCTTTGCTGAGCACTGTGAAAAATCGCTTGGAAGGTTCTCCACTGTACCTCAACTGTTCCACCATAAAGTCTTTGCTCCCAGTCTACCTTAGCTAGTTCTTCGCTCATCCCATTGTAATCTCCTTTCTTTAAACACAAAACACTAGTATTTGATTTTACTTTCTCACCCTCCATCTGTATTTTAAATTCCACCATATTGTGATCGCTCCTTCCGAGAGGATCCCTAACTATGAGATCATGAATCAATCCTGTCTCATTACACAGGACAAGATCTAGGACCGCTTGTTCCCTCGTAGGTTCCATTACATATTGTTCTAGGAAACTATCGCGGATACATTCTAGAAACTCCTCCTCAAGGTTGCCTTGACCGACCTGGTTAAACCAATCGACATGTAGATTGAAATCCCCCATGATAACTGCTGTACCAGTTCTACATGCATCAGTTATTTCTTTGTTTATTGCCTGCCCCACCATAACTTTACTATTTGGTGGCCGATAGACTACTCCTATCGGTGACTTTTTCGCCTTACTATTCCTGATTTCCACCCAAATGGATTCAACATTATCCTCCATAGCACCGATGTCATCCCTTACTATTGCCCGGATGTCATCCTTAAATAACAGAGCAACACCACCTCCCTTACCATCCACTCTGTCCTTCCGAATAGTTTGATACCCTCGGATATTTAACTCCCAGTCGTGACCATCCTTTAACCATGTTTCAGTAATGGCCACTAAATCGTAGTCATAGATTTTCCTCAAATCATAGTCATAGATTTTCCTCAAATACCCACTAAATCTCCCGCCCCTCACTTTGAACTTGTGTCCCCCTCGTAACTGGCCATTCACCTAAGGGGAACAGCTGCTCCCTATCCACTTTGTCCATGCCCCTCATAATCGTGTCCACCGCGATCAGGTCACCCCTCAGTCTTCTCTGCTCCATAGAAAACAACCCAAGCCTATCCAACCTCTCTCCATAACTGAAATGTTCCATCCCAGGCACCATCCTGGTGAATCACCTCTGCACCCCCTCCAGTGCAATCACATCCGTCCTATAATGTGGTGACCAGAATTGAACGCAGTACTCCAGCTGTAACGTCACCAAAGTTCTATACAACTCCAACATGACCTCCCTGCTTTTGTAACCTATGCCTCAAGTGATAAAGGGAGTGTCCCATACGCTCTTTCACCACCCGATTAATCTGCCTTTCTGCCTTCAGAGACCTATGGACAAACACGCCAAGGACCCTTTGTTCTTTGGGTAGTTCCCTGTGTCAGACCTTTCATAGTTGCCTTCCTTGTCAATTTACTCCTTCCAAAGTGTATCACCTCACACTTTTCAGGGTTAAATTACATCAGCCACTTTTCTGCCCATTTGTTCATGCCGTCTCTATCTTCCTGTCACCCAATACACTCAATCTCACTGTTAACCACCCGGCCTATCTTTGTGCCATCCGCAAACGTACTGATCCTGCCCCCCACATAGTCATCTCCATCATTTATATAAATGACAACCAATAGGGGGCACAGTACGGGTGGATCCCTGTGGCACGTCACTGATCACTGGCTTCCAGACACTGAAGCCGCTGTCTGTCATCACCTTCTGTCTCCTACCGCTAAGCCAATTATGAATCCACCTTAACAAATCACCCTGTATCCCATGTGCATTTGCCTTCTTTATAAGTCTCCCATGTGGGGCCTTGTCAAAGTTGAATATATTTTCAAGCCCATTTGGATGACTGGCGAATCCAGACCCTTATCTGAAACATGAGGCAGAACCCATAGTTTATGCTTCAAACAACTATTCTTACCTTCTCCAAGTTTCTTTTTAACGTCTGGCCTTGATAATTTGACCTTCAGCCAGCCCAAAGCTCGTGTCTATTGATTTTGGATAAGAAATCCTTGTTCCAAAGTGCTTGGGCTGGATTGTCCGCAGCCCGACACCGAAATTGTGGCCGGCACCAGGGTGGAGAATCCAGTCTGATGCTGTCATTGGGCCCGGCGCCAGTTCGGCAATTACCCAGGCATCGGAAATCGGTGTCACTGTGGAGTACGCCGTGCCACCGGGTGGACATTGCCAGAGGCCCACTCAGCAAATCTCCGTTCCCGACCGGCCAAGTTCCCGACGGCATGGAGCTAATCACCTATTACCGGTCAGGATGCTCGTGTGGTGGCTGCGGACTCAGTCCGCGGCCGCCCTGATCAGGGGCGGGCGGATCGAAGACTAGGGGGGTCCTTATAGGCGGCTGGGGTTTTAATACGCATTTGGCGCTCAGCCAACAGGGGGCTCTCTTTCTTCGGTCTGGCTCCGCGATCCGAGTCCGCCATGGAGCATGGCGCGGCCGCTGGAGGCTGCCGCCGTGCGCATGCGCGGCCTCTGACCCAGAAGCGCGGGGGCCCGTATCTGCAGCAAAAGCTGCAAGATTCACTCCGGGTCGCTGCTAGCCCCCTGCAGAGCATTGAATTCGTTCCACTTTTTTTCAGGAATTTCAGGAATAAAACTCCACCATTTCTTTGTGGGCCTGGGGACATAGTCTCATTTTCGGACCTATGTCTTTCGCACCTATGAAGGTGTCATCCACATTCAAATGACAGACTTGTCACAGTTGTGTGAGGAATCTGTATCCTCTCGGTATGAGACGTGCAATGTAAAATCAGCATAGTATATTACAGTGATAAATGCTGTTTTTCTCTTTGTTATTAAAGTGCGGATTTACCTGTGTTCTGTTATGGGCATCAAAATAATCGTAGGAATCTGAACATATAAAGCCACAGAAGGGGTGATGTTACAGATTTATTTTATTGGACAGTGTGGCCAGTGTGGCATTATAGAAATGTACAGCGGGGCTTTTCACAGTAACTTCATTGAAGCCTACTCGTGACAATAAGCGATTTTCATTTCATTTTCATTTCATGTAAAGAGTTAATGCCATGTTAGCCACTAGAAGGAGCTAGAGGCAGTACTATAAAAGGCACTGACTCTTAGGCTTCTGGGAGAGAGTGAAGTAGAGGAGGGAAGACTGGAGTAAAGTGCATAGTAGAACGAGAGAGGATAGAATATAGTTACAGTTAGAGTTTAGAGATAGTGTTAGTGAGTGTAGTTTAATATAATCTATTTGTTTGCAAAAGAAACAAGTGTTGAATCTTAATTTAAGAGAGCAAATAAATTTAGCTTTGTTGATGGACATTGTCATGTGAGAGTACCTTTAAGAAATGGATGTTTAAGCAATGTACCTTTAAGAAAATAGTGATGTCAGAGAGTGGGTGGAGCTGAGCTCAGTTCGGCCATTTTCAAGTTAGTTCTGGGTTTTTAGGTTCAGTTTTGAGACAGCAGCTTGGGTGTGACTGTGTTTTTTGGTGGCTGTGAGCTGCATTGCTGGTGATCTCTGCCATGAAGGACTATCTCTTAATCCTTTAGCGAAATCGGAATTGTAAAAAGGTCTCAGTATTGAATATAAATCTAATGTGCTTCTGTTTGAAGGAGTTGTTAAGTCTTTTGGATGTGTAAAGGAACAGTTTGCAGGATTGGGTAGTGTTGTATTATTATTTTGAAGTAAGGGGTGTTAACAGGTGCAATGTTTATTTAAAAGGTTAATTTGAGTTCATGGAATAAACATTGTTTTGTTTTAAAAACCACGAGTCCATAATTGTAATACTACACCTGGGGAACATGTGCTTCAAAAGCAACAATCCATTAAAGGTGGGGGTTGGTTGAACTCCATGATACATTTTGGGGGTCTGAAAACACCTCTCCCGTAACAACGTAGCTTCAAGTATCTTGGTGAACACTACACATTCCATCTGGAAGGCAGCCTCACCAAGATCATCACAGTCAGTGGCGCCATCCTCCTGTATAGAAACTTGAAAGAAAAGAACGAGGCTCGGTGTGTCAAGCATACCCATCTGGTGATAGCTAAAAACAAGCTTCATCGATTACCCATTTTACAGTCTGCATGAAGTCAATATGAGC
The DNA here is from genome assembly GCF_902713615.1 of Scyliorhinus canicula. Taxonomy (NCBI): domain Eukaryota; kingdom Metazoa; phylum Chordata; class Chondrichthyes; order Carcharhiniformes; family Scyliorhinidae; genus Scyliorhinus; species Scyliorhinus canicula. The sequence continues at coordinate 6,215,016 of NC_052165.1, read as the reverse complement.
TTGAGAACCTAATTTATCAAAATTCCATTCCATAAACCAGTTCCATTCTCAGTTTAACAGCACAATGTTAAACATGATGTATCAGCCTTTCCTTTGCTCTGCCGATAAATGGTTTAATATTAAGATGACCTTGCGAGCGTTAACAAACTGTTTTTGACCAGAGAGTGAGTGCAGTGAAGACCTGCACCCAGGCATCATGCGAAAGTACAAGGTTTGAAGTGAATTTAACCGCTGGATTAGTGAACTCCCCCCCCAACTAGATTCATTGAGGCCCCGGGATGATGATGAGTCATTGTTTAGACACTCAGACAAGCAGCCGTCAATCATTCTTCCGTCTGACAGAGCAGCTAACAAGGGATTTATGCATCGAGACTCTCTGTTGGGTTATATCTGTCAAAATGACAAAGTTTGCAATTTGTTCCTTCTTCAATGCACAGGGTCAGTTGCATTTTGTGGACTCCTGTCTGATGAGATCGTAGACGGGCTGCCATCAGCGAGAGATAGCTTTCATCAGCATTCCATGGGCCAGAACTGACCCCAATCTTTCACAGGTAAAGCACTATTTATTGTGCCAACCCAGCACACTTGACCTCCCAGCCCAGCCTCCAGCTGACCTCCAGCAAGGGGAATGAAATATTCAATCCCAAAGAAATATCGAGTGGCGCAAGTAATTTGTGCAGCACGAGGCAATTCTGCAATTGGAACCTTTCTTGACAGCCTAATTATGAGAGATAAAAGATCAAGAATGGAAATGTCACTGGATGTAACAGTCATACAGAACACACAAAGCAAAACGGAGCAAGTTTTCAGTGAGCACTCGGACCTGTGAAACGTTTTTCCATTTTTCTGGCGAGGTGGAGTAGATATTGAACCGCATTCAGCCAGTTGCAGTCACATCACATTTATGGAATTAGATCTAGCTCTGAATTTTATGCACAATACCCCTGAAGCGTCGTAAAATAGATTGTCATCACGCCGCATCGCAATATTCCGGGTTGTGGGCGTTCCTGAAAGTCGGCAGCCAGCCTGATGTTAATTAAAGGGGTGATTGAACTAATTAAAGAGGCATCGCGATTTGAAGCAGCCTGTGTGTGTTTTTTGTAGTCAGAACACAGGCTCCATGGGCAGGGAGGGAACCTTACAATGAGGATGGCACGGTAGCACAGTGGTTCACAGCGTCAGGGTCCCGGGTTCGATTCCTGGCTTGGGTCACTGTCTGTGTGCAGTCTGCACGTTCTCCCCGTGTCTGCATGGGTTTCCTCCGGGTGCTCCGGTTTCCCCCTGTGGAAGGGAATGTGAGGATTAGTTGCCCACTTAAAAAATACATTAATCTTAGTTGCTATTAAAGAAAAGGCTAAAGCCTTTGCTGGACTATATTTTAACACTGCTTCTAAACGAAACTTAGAAGGTCGGATAATGTAAACAAAATATCGCTTAACATTTTGTTCTCGGCCTCATCGTGATAACACATTGTTCTCCCGAAGGACAACAAAATGCATACGAGAGTTGTTTTTAGCCGAGGGTAAGAACATATACATTTCATCTTACGTATGTTCCCAAGGTTTGTTTAAAATAAACATGGTCAGTCAGGTGCTGTTTATTTCACATTATAAAGATAATGGTTTTCTTTTGTATACTTCATAGTACTGTGGAATGGCTATTTGGCCGACTGCAGCCCTCTCCACAATATTGTGCCAAATAAAAATTCCTGAAACGAACCTCGAACCCTCTGACTCTATTATTATTTTCACAACAAATTTGGCATTGTCTTGCAGGATCTCTAATTTAACGGGATCTGAACCAAAGGACTCTCTAAACAGGACTCTCTGAGCTGCAAGAGAGAGAGCTGTTAAGTAATGGGTTAAGAGACATTCCAATTAGTTGTCTCATTAATGTTAAGTATCCAATAATTGATACTGATATGTAAAGAGGCTTCAGGTGGCCTTTGTGTCAGGTGATGTGATGATAGAGTTTTCTGCAGAGTCTGTTAAAGTAAAATAAAGGTGCTTGTGAAAAGGAGCACAGCTTTTGACTCCTTAATATAACAGCAGCTAAACGTACAGATGGTAGCAGAGGATGGTTGCTGTGCAAATATGAGGGGTTGAAAGATACATTTCCAGACCAAACCGAGGCTAAAGATGGCCGGATATGACTACCCCCCCTTATTCTCTGAAAGGGGGTGGTACGATGAATGGGGAACTGCAGTAGTTATGTGGACTAAGGTGACTGCCTTGGGAAAGAGAAAACAAGGTATGGCATTGGCTCTTTCTCTACCTTATGACAGTAAAATCCAAAGCAAAGTTTTTTCTGAGCTGGAATTGGAAGAGTTAGAGTCAGAAGAAGGTCTGGAGACTATTATGTTCGTAGATTATAGAATTTACAGTGCAGAAGGAGGCCATTCGGCCCATTAAGTCTGCACCGGCTCTTGGAAAGAGCACCCTACCCAAGGTTAACACCTCCTCCCTCTCCCCATAGCCCAGTATCAGCCTCCCCGGGCAGGCGCCGGAATGTGGCGACTAGGGGCTTTTCACAGTAACTTCATTGAAGCCTACTCATGACAATAAGCGATTTTCATTTCATTTTCATTTCAGTAACCCCACCCAACACTAAGGGACACTAAGGGTAATTTATCGTGGCCAATCCACCTAACCTGCACATCTTTGGACTGTGGGAGGAAACCGGAGCACCCGGAGGAAACCCACGCCACCCAGAGGAAACCCATGTTATATGGATATGATTTATAAAAAGGATGACTTGTTATGTGCGTATGAAGCATGGTTGGATTTGATAATTTCTGGAAAATGGAGGATTTATCCATGGAAGACTATATAATGGAATTTGGCAGACTATATAAAAGACTGCAGAAACACAACCTGGAATTTCCAGTCTGTGTTGGCCTTTAAATGACTTGACTGTGCTAGAGTGAGCAACATGGATAGGCTCCTGGTTTTGACAGGAGTTCAGTTTGTGGATAAGGAAACCTTATTCGATCAGATGACAGAAGCTTTAATAAAGTTTCTGGGGAAACATTCGGTTCCGATGGCTCTGATGGCCCAAATAGGTCAGCCTGCAATAAAGCAGAATATGGAAGATACATTACTAACAGGATGGCAAAATCGTATGGCTACGAACAGGTTCCAAGATTATAGAAGGAGATCAGGACGCGGAAATTATGAAGACAGAAGGCTAGTTAGAACCTACAATAGGAAGATGAACCCAGAAATGCCTGGGGTATGATAAATCGATGTTTTCGATGTGACTCTCAATACCATTATGCTTTCAAATGTCCAACACGTTATAATAGAGTGTTTGTTTGAAGCGACACTTGACACGGAAGTTTCAGAAGAGGAAAAAGATAGTGACCAGAAAGAAGGCATTGTCCCATTAACAAGCATTTTTATGAAATGAAAATGAAATGATAATTGCTTATTGTCACAAGTAGGCTTCAAATGAAGTTAATGTCAAAAGCGTCGCCACGTTCCGGCGCCTGTTTGGGGAGGCTGGTACAGGAATTTAACCGTGCTGCTGGCCTGCCTTGGTCTGCTTTCAAAGCCAGCGATTTAGCCCTGTGCTAAACCAGCACCTAGTACGGTAATGTTTACGCCGGTAGTGATGGTGTTGGTTGCAGAATCCTTCAATTGTGCTGTATTGGACAGTGGCTGCACATCTATTGTGTGTGGGATTGACTGGTTAAAATGTTACCTGGACTCCTTGAATGCTGAAAATCGTAACAAGGTTACGAAATTTGAAAGTTCCACAAGTTTCAAGTTAGTGATGGATAATACTCTGAAGTCGCTGAAAAGAGAGGTGATCCTTGCAATATTGCCGGAGTGAATCATTTCATTAGCACGGATGTTTTATCAAATGAGACATCTTTGCTTCTGAGCAGACCGTCGATGAAGAAAGCACACATGAAGCTGGATATGGAACAGGATAAGGCAACAGTTTTTGGAAAGACGGTGAACTTACAATTTACACAGTCGGTACACTATTGTATTCCATTACTGACAAATAATATTTCAAGTAGAGTGGTTAAGGATGTGTAGATGGCAGTTGAAAATGGGACTTTAGCTGATAAAAAGCTTGTTGTAGTAAAACTGCATAGGCAATTTGCACATCCGTCTCCGCGGAGACTGAAAAATTTATTAAAGGATGCAGGGGTAAGGGATGACGACTATATTAAACTGATAGAACAGGTTAGTGATCGCTGTAGAGTTTTAGGAAATACAGAAGGACACCAGCACGACCGATAGTAACCCTACCTTTGGCCAGGGATTTTAACGACATTGTGGCCATGGACCTTAAGATCTGGGATAAAGCCAATAATATATTAATTTTGCATTTTGCAGATTTAGCAACCAGATTTAGTCAATCAACGATTGTACGAAGTAAAGAAGAGGGAGTAATTCTGGATCAAATCGTGGAAAAATGGATAGGGGCAGGAATGGGCTCACCAGCAAAATTCCTTACGGCCAATGGGGGAGAATTTGCTAATGATGAGTTTGGGGATATTTGTGAAAACGTGAATATCACAGTTATGAATACGGCTGCAGAAAGCCCATTTAGTAATGGTGTGTGTGAAAGAAACCATGCTGTAATAGATGACATGCTCCGGAAAAGTTTGGCAGATACTGCAAACTAAATTCAGCTTTAGCATGGGCGGTACATACAAAGAATTCATTGCAGATAGGTGGGGGCTAGAGTCTCTATCAATTAGTGTTTGGTAGAAATCCTAAACTTCTGTCCATCTTAGATGACCAGCCTCCAGCTTGGGAAGGGACTACAATTAGCTCTGCTTTTGCTGAGCATTTAAATACATTACATAGCAGTAGCTTTTTTGGAAGCAGAAGTCTCTGAAAGAATTCACAGAGCTTTAAGGCATAATGTACGGCCATCAAATACCATTTTTCGGCAAGGAGACGAGGTATACTTTAAGAGAGACAATTTGAATGAATGGAAAGGCCCAGGGAAGATCATAGGCATAGATGGCAAAACAATTGTCTTGCAACATGGCAATCAAACTGTGAGGGTACATTCATCAAGGATAATGGGTACAGATTATAAATTTTCAAATTTAGACAGAGCAGACAGACATGATGAGGAACCAGGGTCATCTGGTACGCATGTGTTACAGAACTATGAGGACCAGTTAACTGATATAGACAGGGTTTCTGTAGAGGAACCCAACACTTCTGATGGAGAAGAACAGTCCATTTTTCTGAAAGGACAATTGCCAAAAGTTGGTATAAAAGTGACATACTTGCCTGAAGGGTCTAGTCAATGGAAGGATGCAACTGTTATTAGTAGAGCAGGGAAGGCCACTGGAAAGTATAAACATTGGTTGACTCTACAGCATTCAGGGGAGGGAGTCAAGACAATGAATTGGGAACACGAAGTTCAAAAATGGAGGGCACAGAAACGCAGTGCCAGTTCAGATAGTACATCGGATAGTGAACAGGTTCGCAGGAAAAGGTCAAGAACTACTGAAAGGACATCCCACAGCAGAAGGGAATAATCAAGCAGCAGCAGTACAGAACGAGATACCAGGAGGGAGAAGGGACGCAGTTTATCAAGGTCTCGCAACATGAGTAAGACTACAAATACTAATTGGAGTTGAAGCCCACATGCACATGAGATTTTGATGGCTTCCAATAAATTAGATGAAAAAGTTATCAAAGATGCCAAACAGCAAGAACTGCATAGTTGGAGTGAATTTGGGGTATACACGGAAGTACCGGATAGGGGACAAAAAGCTCTATCCCACAGATGGATTTGCACGGAAAAGATTCTTCCGGATGGAACTTATAAGGCAAAGGCCAGGCTTGTCACAAGGGGATTTGAAGTAAACATAGAACATAGAACAGTGCAGCACAGAACAGGCCCTTCGGCCCTCGATGTTGTGCCGAGCAATGATTACTCTACTCAAACCCACGTATCCACCCTATACCCGTAACCCAACAACCCCCCTTAACCTTACTTTTTAGGACACTACAGGCAATTTATCATGGCCAATCCACCTAACCCGCACATCTTTGGACTGTATAGAACTTAGAAGATGAAATGAAAATCGCTTATTGTCACGAGTAGGCTTCAATGAAGTTACTGTGAAAAGCCCCTAGTCGCCACATTCCGGCGCCTGTCCGGGGAGGCTGGTACGGGAATCGAACCGTGCTGCTGGCCTGCTTGGTCTGCTTTAAAAGCCAGCGATTTAGCTGAGTGAGCTAAACCAGCCCCCTAAAAGACGGCACCTCCCAACAGAGCAGCACCCCCCTTGATACCGCACTGGAGCGTCAGCCTAGATTATCTGCTCAAGTCCTGCAGCGGGCATAGAACCCACAACCTTCTGACCTAAATGTTAGGATCAGGATTTAAGGGTATTTTACCTATGGCAGGAAAGGTTATTTTAAAGATCTTCTTGACTCTTTTAGCCACAAAGGCATGGGAATGCAAATCTATAGCTGCTTTTTTTGCAGGGGCATCAGCACCCCCCCCCCCCCCCCCCCCCCCCCCCCCCCCCCCGCCTGCCGATCGGCCCTCCCCGACTGTGGCAACCCCGGACTGAGTCCGCAGCCGCCACACGAGGATCCCGGACAGTGTGAGCACAGGTAAGCCACGCCGTCGGGAATTCGGCCGGTCAGCAACGGAGCATTGAGAGGGGGGCCTCAGGCAATGGCCTGAGCTATTGAATACTTGGCACCGCGTGCTCCTTGAGTACTCCGATTGTCAGGAAGCGGAGAATTGAAAACCGGCGCCGCTCCCGATTTCAGCAGCAAAACAGATTCTCAGCCCCGTCGCCAAACGCGATTTCAGCGTCGGGGAGCGGGGAACCCCGAATCTCCGGATTCTCACCGATATCTGTGCCAAAAATAACTCTTTGTCACTTTTTTGGAACATTTCTTCCGATATGTTCTCTGAATCAAATTGCACGAAACTTCATTACCAGCTCTGCAATCTTGTTGGACAATGTATAATCCGACAAACCTGAGAAGCTCTTGATTTTCCACCAATTCTTTATACGCGGGGCTCGTGGAATCGGGGGGGGGGAGGGGAGCTGCTCTATCCCGGAATGTTTTTTTTTCGATCAATAACATTTTTCAATACTTATTTCAGCGGCAAAAAACATTGAAACGATGGCCATATTGATTGTGTTCGCGTTATTTATTCTCCATTTCTCAACTCTTCTGACTCCAGTCGCACAGACTATTTCTCTCCTCGATTGTAATGCAGCCAAATTGTAATGTCATTCAGGAATGTTTAACAAGTATTATAAATCTATCAGAGGAAATCATTTTGATTTCAGTTGGTTATAATGTGAATTGAATCTCCAGCAGGTTATGTGCTTTCCTGCATTGACCTCCAGAACGAAAGCTTGGGCAGAAATGAGGTGATCTGACAATCAGTTTGTCCCAGTTTTAACTCTTGCCCAGTTCCTGAGAGTTGAGCAGTGGAGCCTCTGGTGCTGCAGAAGAAATGAGGCCCAAGTTCTTTTACATCCAGGGCATCAGTTAAATTGCACTCACTCTGGCTGGGAAGGTGACGGCACGGCGATGGGAAAGGATGAGGCGGTGGGGCAGGATCGACTGCCAGGGCTTTCCCATGGGGAGATCCTGATCGACAAGTGGGAGGGGAGGCCCCTGCAGTGGGGGGATACAGCATAGGCTTTCCTTGTGGGCATGGAGAGAATCATGTCTTGCCCCTTCTAGCCCTACAAAGTTGGAAACTAAAGTTTGTAACTTTAATAACCCCCACACGACCCACGTTTGAACCCCCCCCCCCCCCCCCCCTCCAAACGGGGCTCGTGGAATACGAGCTCTTCTGCTAAGGGGTGGAGGCCCAACATTGATGCTCGTTAAACCCCCCCCCACCCCCCGATAAATACCGGCCAAGAAGGGGACTGGTATCTTTGGATGGTCCTGGCTGGGACCCCTGCCGCTTTGTAGCTTTGCGTTGGCTTATTGAATAAACCTTCTGCTTAAATCCTTCGCAGAAAGCCTGTGATTGGCGCTGAATTGCCTCCCCGCTGCTTCACCTCACTGGAATCTCACTGCTGCTTCCCACTCAGGCGTGACTGACATGTAATTATAAAAAGAAAGCACCCTACTGGCTTCAGGCAGGTGTTCTTGTTGCCTGTACAGTGGAGCTGGTTGAAATCAGGAAATAGCAGCTCGTCCCTGCTCCTGTGTTCCTGTGTTCCACGCTGTCAAGCCGTGTTTGTGATTTTAGAGCTATACATTGTTCCATCAGGATAAAATAATTTCATAGAATGCACACTATTATGACACGACATGTCCGGGAATAGCTTTTAGTGCAAATCAAATTCTGCTAGAAAGGATGGAGAGAGAAAACCGGGAACTACAGGCCACGGTGCTGAACATCGGTCATTGGGGAATGTTGGAATCTCTTATTACAGAAAAACCTTAACAATAAGCTTAGAAAAGCACAGTGGTTAGCATTGTTGCTTCACAGCGCCAGGGTCCCAGGTTCAATTCCCAGCTTGGGTCACTGTCTGTGCGAAGTCTGCACGTTCTCCCCATGTCTGCGTGGGTTTCCTCCGGGTGCTCCGGTTTCCTCCTGCAAGTCTCGAAAGACCGTGCTTGTTTGGTGGATTGGGCATTCTGAATTCTCCCTTAATGTATCCGAACAGGCGCTGGAATGTGGCAACTAGGGGATTTTCACAGTAACTTCATTGCAGTGTTAATGTAAGCCTACTTGTGACAATAATAAAGATTATTATTGCAAGGTCAACAACGTTTTCTGAAAGGGAAGTTGTGTTTGAAAAAGGTATTTGAGTATTTTGAGGATGCAACTGGTGGAGTAGACAATGGGGAATCAATCGATACAGCACACTTGGATTTTCAAAAGGCATTCAATAGGTACCACAGAAAACGCTAATGCACAAGGTGGAGCTCATGGATTGGGGTTAATTGGTTAACAGACAGAATATGAAGAGTAGAAGCAAATGGGCGATTTCAAATTGGCAGCTGTAGCTAGTATATTACTGCAGGGATCGGTGCTGTGGTCTGAAGTATTTACGATCCATATTAATGACGTAGGCAAAAGGAGGAATCGTACCAAAAGGTGGCAAAGTGTTAGTTCCCGTGAGAAAAACGGTGTGAATCCTGCCGACGGCATTGGCAGGGAATCCCGCGGAATATTGAGCCTCCGAAACAGAAGATTTTTTTCACTACATGAAAAACACCGCAGCTTTGGCGGCCTCCCGCTGATTCACTCGCCCCCAGGAAAACGGAATCACTGAGGAGTTCCATATCAGCCCCTCCCCCAGCACTTGTTCCACAGCCAACCGAGGGGTTGGCAGCTAGGAAGCCTGCTCCAAGATTCTCAGAGAGAGAGCCCTCACTAAAATCCCGGATGTGGTCCAGCTGAGGCGGGACCTCCTGCACCTGAATTCCGGAAGGAGCGCTCCCTCCCCCCCCCCCCCCCCACCCTCCTCCCTGCCTGGGAGGGTATTGCTGCTTTAGTCAGTGCCGGCTCACTGCAGTCGAGGACGGGACAGCAGAACCTGGAAAAGATGACCATCTTGGTGCGGCCACTTCTAGTCTCTCAATGCACCTCCCGTGCATACTTCTCAGGTTTCCATGGTGATCTCTCACCCAGTCACCTCGTGGGTTTCCCACCTGCCACAAGGCCCCATCCCCACCCAACCGCCGTGATTTCCGCCCCTCCCGACCTCCAGTCTCCACTCAGCTTCTCAAATCCCCATTCCCGCTCCAGTTCCATGCATACCACTCCTCCAATCACCTGAACTGACAGGACGGTAGCATTGGGGCAGCACGGTAGCATGGTGGTTAGCATCAATGCTTCACAGCTCCAGGGTCCCAGGTTCGATTCCCGGCTGGGTCACTGTCTGTGTGGAGTCTGCACGTCCTCCCCGTGTGTGCGTGGGTTTTCTCCGGGTGCTCCGGTTTCCTCCCACAGTCCAAAGATGTGCGGGTTAGGTGGATTGGCCAGGCTAAATTGCCCTTAGTGTCCTAAAAAAATAAAGTTAATGGGGGTTACTGGTATAGGGTGGATACGTGGGCTTGAGTAGGGTGATCATTGCTCGGCACAACATCGAGGGTCGAAGGGCCTGTTCTGTGCTGTACTGTTCTAGACTCCGGCCTACACTCTCCCCATCTGTGTCTCTCTGCAGGATACACTCGAGCACAACAGGTGTGAGAGGACACAGCCACGCGGGGTCATGCGGGAACTCCGCATCTTTACCCCAGATGAGGAAAGAGCCAATGAGTTGGCCGGGGAAGAGCAGGACGGTGCCTGCGCAGGTGGAGAAGTGGGGTCAGCGAGGAAAAGTGAGCACCCTGAGGACACACAGTCATTCCTCAAATCTCACGTGAGTAAACATCTTGCATTGTTTATCCCCCGCGATATACTAATGCCATCTCCTTTCCCTTGCAGGACCTGGACCATCCTCGTGCCCCCTGGATACCACTGACCCAAGTAGCTCAGACGGGGAGTTCTTGGACATCACCACAGAAGGAGCATCACATCCATCATCCGTATCCTCTATCAGCGCAGATACTCACACCTCGGTGGGATTAACTAGTAGGCAGGCGTCTGGATAACTCCCTGGTGAGCACCTCACGGCTGAAGATCCACAGCAGGTGGAGGCACTGACATCCCAGGGAGACACTCAGTAGCCAATGAGGAGCCCCTGGGTCCGGTCACCCCGAAGCTGATCGAGCTACAAAGGCAGCGCCAACAACCTAAATCAGGAACCCTGCAGGAAGTCACGGGCCAGAGAGTGACAGAGCCGGCTGGCTAAATGGCCCGCAAGGTCGACCTCAATGTTCTACCTGTTTAATTTCGATGCAACGCGTGAAATATTTTCCAACGTTCCTTTCTGTTTTATAGTTTCAGCCGAGCAGCTGGGAGCACTGAAACACCCGGCAACTAAGATCAATCGAAAATAGGAACCCTTCATTCATGTGGAGAGTGACTGACATCGAGATTCCAAAAAAAGCTGCCTGTAATCGAATAAATGGGTAATCGGGTATTTTAGAACGGCGAACATGTAGACAGCAGTCTCTACAATTACGTAAAGAGCTGGGAATTTTAGAAGCGAATGGCAGATGATGGTGGATGAATAATTATTCTGTCCGCAGAGAAGGCAGTTGACCCTCTAGCTGGGCTTTGGCAATGGTTTGGAAAAGTGGACTCAGCTGAGTGAATCACACGACTACCGCTGACTACTGCTGACCAAGCAGGCCAGCAGCACGGTTCGATTCCCGTACCAGCCTCCCCGGACAGGCGCCGGAATGTGGCGACTAGGGGCTTTTCACAGTAACTTCATTGAAGCCTACTCGTGACAATAAGCGATTTTCATTTCATTTCATTTCAAATGCTGACAATGTCATTATTTAAAACCCATTTAGCTGAGATGTGACGGTCAATTATCAATACGGTGAAATATCACGGCCTTTTTCCCCACATTATCAAATTGCGTTGGATACGCCTGGGTGCCTACCTTTGCCATTTGTCCTGTGTGTGATAGCAGACGGGGTTTTAGGTGTCTGAATGAATATGTGGCCAGGATGTGGTTGAATGAACAATTAAAGTGATTGATCGAACAGTCAGTAAAATGTCAGGTGATGACCTTCACAGATACCAGCTCTCGAAATGCTGAACAATGACATGCTGATTTTGGAAAATGCTTGCCTACAATTTTTCTGCCAAACGTTTTGTTATTTCAAACAGCACGGATGTTGCACTGTGACAATAATCATTTGTTTTCACTCAATTTGTGACATGTTTTATGTATTTTATTCTTTTGCAAACATTCATACTTAACAATGGTCAAATCCTGTATAAGTTTAGCGATCCATAAGTTTGCGGGTGGCTGTAGTTGGTCATATCTCAAACAGCGACGAATCAGACTACAGATGGAGATAGATCACTTGGTTGCATCGTGTCCCAAAAACAACCTCTCTCTAAATGTCAGAAAGACCAAGAAACTGATCACCGTCTACATCAATGGCTCTGAAGTGGAGATGGTCGATAGCTTTACGTTCCTCGGGGCCACCTTGACCAACAGTCTGTCCTGGTCCACTCACGTTGATGCAACAGTTAAGAAAGCCCAACAACGTCTCTACTTCCTATGGAAGGTAGAGAAATTTGGTATGTCTGCATCGACTCTCAAAAACTTCTACAGATGTGCCACAGAGAATATCCTATCTTTACTCAGAGAGTAGTAAGGGCGTGGAATGCCCTGCCTGCAACAGTAGAGGACTCGCCAACATTAGGGGCATTTAAATGGTCATTGGATAGACATATGGATGATAAGGGAATAGTGTAGATGGGCTTTAGAATGGTTTCACAGGTCGGCGCAACATCGAGGGCCGAAGGGCCTGTACTGCGCTGTAATGTTCTATGTTCTATCCGGCTGTATCACAGCTGGTATGGCAACTGCTCGGCCCAAGATTGCAAGAAACTTCAGAATGTGGCGAACTGAGCCCAACGCATCACATAAGCTTACCACCCCCACATTGATTCTGTCTACACCTCCCGCTGCCTCAGGAAGGCAGGCAGCATTATCAGAGACCCCTCCCACCCAGGCATTGCCCTCTTCCAGACCCTTCCATCAGGCAGAAGGTACAGAAGTCTGAAGACCCGCACATCCAGACATAGGAACAGCTTCTTCCCCACAGCTACAAGACTCCTTAACGACTCCCCCTCGGACTGATCTGTTCCCTGTAAGAACACTATTCACGCCGCCCTATGCTGCTCTTGCTCGTGTATTTGCTTTGTTTGGCCCTTGTTCCGCACTGTAACCGATCACTATTTGTCAATGTACTCTGTGATTATTCTTTTTTGTCCACTATAGACGTACTGTGTACGTTCCCTTGGCCACAGAAAAATACTTTTCACTGTACTTCAGTAAATGTGACAAGAAATCAATCAATTAATCTGTATGTCCCCTAAATGTAAAACCCTTTCCTATACGGACATTCCTGTTCCCTTCAAACCACACACACCGTGCTGATATTTCCCCCACTCTCCTCCCTGTCTCTCAAACCAAGAGGTCAGAAATTAGCTTGCATTTGGCTCGAAAGTTGATGGGGTTCAATTTTCTATCTCCAGCTGAACCATATCCAGCAGTACCAAACTTCACTCCCACCAGTATCTGCACCATGAAGCCAAATCTCTCAGCCATGGTCCGCAGGGACAGAGCCATGCATTAGAGTTCTCCAGCCATGGCTCTGACGGTTGTCCCGGGTTTACCACAGCAGTTGCCACGCTGGCAGTGTTGGCCTGGGTGCCACATGATGCCGGCACCTTCTGCTGCCACAGGAGGCTGTGGGACTCCTCCAATCGGCCTTGCAGCTGCTGGTGTGTCGCTGACACCCTCTCCTGGGCTCCCCGGCCCTGCTGCTGCATCTCCTCCAGCAGCTGAGGGAGGGCCTTGTCCAGAGGCACGGCCCCTCGCTTAGTCCGGCGATCCAGCAGACCTCTGACTATCCAACCCCTGGGGTGTTCCGGGCTCCACCTGAGGTGCATCAGAAGCAGTGTGGTGTTCACCAGATAATGGCCCAGATGCCTCTCTCTGAGGTGCGCCCAAGGTGCTTGTGCCTGCGATGGTGGATGGTGTGGATGACAGCTCTGATCTCTTTGGAGATCTCCCCTGAGGTGCTGTGGGGGAGGGGCTCTGCTCGTGGGTGGCTCTGACTCGTCGGCTGCTATTCCTGCGGCAAAGGGCTTGGTTTGATGAAATAGCAAGGCCAAAGGTTTGGGCACTTATCAACTCAACTGGAGCAGGTCATCTGGATGAAGGTGGAGTGGCTCCTCACCTCTCTGCTGCAGGCCACCCTCACTGTCAGTCCAGGCCCGCTCCTGATCCTGCCCTGCCAGCTCCATTGCCCTTTCCTTGAAGGGAGTCACAAAGCTCAGTTCAGGCAGGCCCCCGTCCGTCTTCCCCCTCTCGCTGCTGTTATGGGCGATTGTCTCCTGCAGGAGACCCAAAGGGTACACTGTAAACCGGGCACCTGGCAGATCGGAGGTCGAGGACAACTGGCATTTGTGGCCATCATGCCTGGTCAATAAGAAGTGCAGGTGGGGTTTGACGATGATGCTAGGAGGTTGGGTGCTGAGAGCCTGCGAGGACGCGCCGAGTGGGTTAACGGTGACAATCTGAGGGTGATGGAATGTTCATCTTTCTTCGACATTGAACCCCGTCCTCCTGCTCATAAGGGCTGCCATGAACTACCGCTGCCACCCCCTCCCAGGCAGGGATTTGTCAGGTTGATCGAGGGCCTTCTACCAACACGTGTTGTATTGCGAGGCAATTGATGAGTTAGTGTTCAATCGCAGCAGTGATTGATTTAACTAAGAAGAACTATAAACACAAGACAGCACAAATACTGCATGGGTCTTGTTCCCATGATGTCCAAGCTAACAACTGCCAAACCCCAACAGCCAGATCCGCAGCTAAATACCCGAGAGGCTAACGTCCGCGTGCTCTGTTTCGATAGGCTCAGGGCCCATCACCTGACCCGTAAAATATCGCCCCTTAAAGGGGCCACGCTACCACATAGGGGCTGGTTTAGCTCATTGGGCTAAATCTCTGGCTTTTAAAGCAGACCAAGGCAGGCCAGCAGCACGGTTCGATTCCCGTACCAGCCTCCCCAGCCAGGCGCCGGAATGTGGCGACTAGGGGCTTTTCACAGTAACTTCATTGAAGCCTACTCGTGACAATAAGCGATTTTCATTTCATTTCATTTCACATTCCTACCCCCTTAAATTCCCTTACAGATCCCTGAAATACAGAAACCGATAAGTTCTTATTTACAGTTATATACAGACAAAGCGAGTTACCGCGAGGGGGCTCAAAGCAGAGTTCAGAAGGTAAGTCTATCAGGTAACTTCCTAACTTTTGCCGAACGTCTCAACTTGGCCACTGGTTTTTCCCGACTGGAGGTATCGGAGTCTACAGCAAGGGCAGGCAAATATAATTCCCCTGGATAAAATCGCAGTTCTAACACCACCGCCTGGGCCGGTGGTTGCTGGTAATTCGGATTGGGTCCAGCTCCCCGTTCTCAGGGATGTCAGACTCTCTTCTTCTCAAATGATCAGCATGTTTTCTAGCCTCACGGCCCTGTAGGTCTATGACAAAGGATCACAGCCCAGCCCTTTTGATCATTCTCCCCGTTTTCGGTCCTACGCCAAAGCTCCACACGTACACTAACTCATCTGTATGAAATGACCAGTCCTTGTTGGCTGTATCGCGGTGGCTTTTCTGTGAGGCTCGATTCGCCTCCACTCTCCCCGACAAATTTGGAAAAATTAGGTCAAGTCAGGTCCTGGTGGCACCAGCCAATAGGCAACTCAGCTGGGGCAACCCCGGTCCGTGGCATGCAGGGTTGAATTGTACGAGAGCAAAAAGTCCACTGAACAAAGCAGTCGTGGTCGATTAGCTTGTTTTTTCACCAATGCTTTGAAGGTTTGAACAGCTCTTGCAGCCAACTCGTTTGATGCGGGGTGACAGGGGGCTGTCCTTACGTGCTGGATCACATAACGAAGAGTTGAAACTCTTTGGCTGGGAGGGAAGCACCGCCTCCACTTTCTGGTGTAGAGCATAAGTCGGCGGTCTGGCAGACCATAATTTGGTGTTGCCTCCGGCTCTGCATAGATTGTTGCTTTCGCTTCTTTGATGCATCCTAACCTCTCTCTGGACGACCACGCGGTATTTTCATAGAAGCTCCTGGGAAACCCCGTTGGTGATGCAGAATATTTCTAACCAATTCAATTTGATTATCTTCACTCGATCCCATCCCGTGAGGCCTGGCCTCTCTCCCTCCATAATGATTAATGGTAATTGGGCGGACTGCTGGTGTGGCTGCTGTCCCCAATATCTTCAGTGCCTCTCCAGCAGAGTGGCTAAGGTAGCTGGAGTACAGCTGAGATTCACAGGCTGGAGCCCTCCCTCAGATACCTAAATGTTTTCTCACCCACCACTGTGGCAGCCACCCCTGTATCGACCTCCATTTTGAGTGGATGGCCATTGACAACAAGGGTGATCTCGACGGGGGGGGGTGTTTTACTTAATCTCACTATATTAACCTTGTGTACTTCTGATTTCCTGGGAGGTGTGGGGGGGGGGGGGGGGGGGGGGATACAGACGCTGTTAGATAGTTTGACACATGGAGCCCGGGGGTGGGTAGCTGGTGGCTTCAATAGCCAGGGCACCCAGCCATGGAAACCGGCATGAGGTGCAGGGTGGGGGTTTGGCCTCCCTCTGGTGGTGGGGTGGGGGGAGGGGGTGAGTTACGAGTGTGTGAGATGGGGTATTGGTGCCGGGGCACAGTGCTGCCTAGTCACCCTGCCCATCCTCAGGAGGCTATGCAGTTTCTTCCGGCAATGCTAGCTGGTCCGGACTGCGTTTCCCACAGCGCTGACCGCCTCTGCCACCCGTGCCCAGACACGTCGAATGGCGGCGGCTGGCAGCCTCCTTCCTGGGCCGGGGTACCAAGTCGCCTGCCTCTCCTCTATGGCATCTCGGAGAGTCTCCAGTTCCATGTCGGTAAACCTCGGGGCCGCGTGTCTAGCTGCCATCTCTATGGCTGGGATAGTGTGTGTGGGGAGTGGTGTGGATGTGCGGCTTGTCAGCTTGTCAGCTTCCTGAGGGTTAATGTCGGACCCGGTGAATCCAGCACCATTTCTCATTGGAATCAAACGTGTTCCACATGGCGCAGGCGCTAACCCCATAATTGTCGTTGAACTGGTCCAAGTACGGCGCCAGTTTTGCTGTCATAGAACTCCACGAATCTTGCCCCAGTGCCAGCACTTATTCTCAGGAACAGAGAACCTAGCACACATTGCTGCACCAGTTACTCAGAAATAGCAATGAGCAGGGCCGCACGGTGACGCAGTGGGTTAGCACTGCTGCCTCACGGCGCCGAGGTCCCAGGTTTGATCCCGGCTCTGGGTCACTGTCCGTGTGGAGTTTGCACATTCTCCCCGTGTTTGTGTGGGTTTCGCCCCCACAACCCAAAGATGTGCAGGCTAGGAGGATTGGCCGCGCTAAATTGCTCCTTAATTGGAAAAGATGAACTGGGTACTCTAAATTTTTTTTTAAAAGGAAGAGCAAGGAGCACCATTCACCTGACTGCTAATCTGGCCTGTTATATACAGGTCTCCTGCTCAAGTCATTTCTAACTGCTCTACTTTATTCATTCCCTTTAGTAATCAGCTCATCTGGTTCTAGTTGTTTAATTTACCTTTTCGAGCCACACTGATTTCTGGTGCATCTGCCATCAAATATATTGTTCTCAGATCTCTACATGATAATGTTCCATTTTATTGCTGTTATCAAGCTATTGATTTGATTGCATAATGAATTCAATACTTGTGTGCATTCAATTGATCCAAACCAAATTCTGGCAATTTCTGGCTGTTGTTTCTTTTCTTTCCACTTGATCTCAGATTAGATGTCCTAGATGTTCTTAGTGATTCCATGTAAGTTATCATTGTTTATGACTTTCTGGCTTTCCTTTCTCTGCTGTAAAGATTGTTCTTGTTCCGAATGAGCAGGTTCTTCCCGGAGGTGCAGGACGAATGTGAATGGGGCCAGAGAGGTCAACCCTCTCTGCCCCGGGGATGGAGGAAGACAAGGGAAGGCACACACAAGAGAAAGGGGCGGAGGGATGAGGGGAGGGAAGGGAAGCACAAAACGAAGCACAGGGACAAGGAGAGCAGGAGAACGGCCACGCAGGTCCCCCACCCCAGTCCCAACATTAAAAACTAAAAGCCCCAGCAGAAAGAAGCGGAGCACAGTAGGGGGCGCCCAGGGCAGACGGTAAAACTAAGAGGGGAATTAAACTACCAATGTTGGAAGGGGAGGGGGGAGGGAGGAGGGGACCTCATATAAAAACCGGTGTAAATAAACCAGAAAACCTGTTGCCAGAGGCCCTCCCAGCGATACTCTGGTCCCGACCGGCTGAATTCCCGACGGCATGGTTCTAAGTACGTCTGGCCAGTCGGGATTTACGCACGGTCGCTGCGGACTGAGTCCGCCGCCACCCTGGTGGGGGGGGGGGGCAGGGGATCAAGATTTGGGGGGGGCCTTATGGGCGTCCGGGACGGCGATCGGGCACGGGGCAGACCGGTGGGACCTTGTTTGTTGGTCAGGGTCTGGCGGCTGAGTCCGCCATCGTGGTCAGTGCGGGCGCTGCAGGCCACCGCCGTACACATGCGCAGACTCGGAACTGGAAGTGCGGGGGCCCGTAACTGCAGCCATAGCTCCCCCGGCACCTGCTAGCCCCCTGCACGTAAGTGAATTGGTCTTTATTTATTTTTTAGTAAGTCTGGAGTGACACGCCAGCGTTTTGATGCCGGCATGGGGACATAGCCCCATTTTTGGAGCATCCAGCCCCAGATACATGTCCTGGAAAACATCGATTAAAATATATATTTTTTTAAATACTGTTCTCGATCACAAAGTAAGTCACAAGGTGACCAGAAGGCAATGTGGCCATTGAGAAAATCTGGTTGCGAAAGCGCATAATTGCCCCAGTTCGCCGTCAAAGTTTTGAAACACAAAGTAGCATTGAACAGATTTTGGTGTCGACTTGGCTTTGAATCAAAAAAAGAACAGATGTAGGGGCCTTACCAATAGACCCGTGACTTTCCAGCCAGCTGTGGGACCTGTACAGCTAGAAATTCTGCATGTTTCTGGGATTTTCTAGATCTGTGGAAAACACGATCAATAACCGCATCATTGCGTTTTCACAATGAACTACCCACTAGGCAAATATTACAGTGACCCTCAATCAAGGGTGTCACAAACTTCAAGTCCTTTACATTGGTCTGGACAAATATTGCGCAATTGTTTTTTTTTGTGATACTTTATTTCTCTTATTTTACAGACACCCGTAAAAAGTTTTCTTCTCGGCTTTTGTTCGCCTCCTTTTGCAAGTATTTTTAACAGCCGCCATCTGTAGTTTTCACATTCTTAATAAGAGTCTGACTGTGTCCTTTAACTTTGCCCCCCCCCCCGACAGCTGTTTCAATTTTCTAATTCCGGCATCTCATTAATTTTCTGTCTTCCTCGGTTGGCGAGCTAAAATACAGTTCACCTGCTGAAAATACCGACCCCCTGACCTGCGATTATTAAAAGGAGGTTCGCTGTATTCCAACTTTCAATAATGCCTGTGTTTCCGAGCGCCTCATGGGTCGCTCCCAGCCAGCAGCAGAAGCAGTTTTCAAACTCCTTTTCGGTGCATATTTCCTTCTTCATAACGTGAGTTCTGAAGTTCATCATTAAATCAACAAATGAGTTTGGATTCACATTGTACAATTATCCTGCAAAGACAAATCTGCAGTTTGAGGCTCCATCACAGGAAACCTCCAAGAAGGCCCAAGGCTGCATGAAGTCAGTTAATGCAACATGACCTGTCATCACAAATACTATAGACATTGGAAATCAGGACAACAGCAGAAAATGCCGGATAAATTCAGCGAGCTGGATTCTCCAATTTCGAGACTAAGTGCTGACGCCAGCGTGGGAACAATGCAAAACCTCCACTGATCCTCCGCAAGGTCGGGGGCTAGCATGTACGCAGCTTAATGCCCGCGACTCTAGCTGGGGGCATGGCTGGAGAATTGCTGGGTCCGTGCAACATGGCACCGGCCGCGTACAGACCCGGCCTGTCAATTAGTGTTCCCCTTTGGCCAGGTTTTCCACCCCTAGACCACCAGTGCCCCCAGCCCCCGCCAAAGCCCCCCCTCCCCATGGATTGGCTCCCCCCCCCCGACCCCCGACTGTGGCAGCGCTGGACTCAGTCCGCTGCACCCACGCCAAGTTCCCGAAAAAAATAGCATGAGTGAAATAGCCTGCCCTGCTGCAGAATACGGAACAAAACGCCTGGGTGTATAATCAATCAGCTTCAGACCGGAGAACACGTATTCCCACCACGGGATGTAATCCCAGAAAGAGAGAATTCTGCCCAGTGTTTCAAACCCACGGGACTTCTCTTCAGATCTCTGAAAGGAGTCACATTGGCTCTTGTTTCTTTCTCCGCACAAGACCTGCCATTAAGTCAGTTGAATTCGGGTTCATGAGAGGTGCATCATAATTTAGGAAAAATGTCGTCACAATGCCAGTGGCTGGCTAGAGATGATTTAACCCAAGGGTCAACTCACCTCGGGCGAGGGGCAAGTTTGAGAAGGCATGAGGTTATCATGAATAACCTCAGTTGGTACCGAATTGTACCAGTGCTGTTGGCATTGCTCTAGCACAGTGGTTAGCACTGTTGCTTCATAGCTCCAGGGTCCCGGGTTCGATTCCCGGCTTGGGTCACTGTCTGTGCTGAGTCTGCACGTTCTCCCCGTGTCTGCGTGGGTTTCCTCCGGGTGCTCCGGTTTCCTCCCACAAGTCCCGAAAGACGTGCTGTTCGGTAATTTGGACATTCTGAATTCTCTCACTGTGTACCCGAACAGACGGCGCGGACTGTGGCGACTAGGGGCTTTGCACAGTAACTTCATTGCAGTGTTAATTACTTGTGACACGAATAAAGATTATTATTATTATTATATCACAAACCAGCCATCCAGCCAGCTGAGCGAACATGTTAGCAGCCTACACACCGGTTGGTTTTATCTGTAAATGTGTTCTTTTCTGGTTATTTCGCTCATTTGTATCCAAAGCATTTGGGCCTTCACTTACTCGGTGTCTTGTCAGCTCACATTAACGTTCAGCCTGTAGCTCCCTCTTCTCAGCTTTGGAAGTTTGTTCAATGCTAATAACTTGAAAAAGTTTGACTTCAACCCCTGTTTTGATGGCAACGAATCTATGAATTGAAATGGCTTCAATTAACCTGGATTTCCCATTGCTAATGTCTTGTACCCTACAGTGATGGAACACTAAACCCCGTTACACATCTTATCAATTGTTCAATTTCACTAAACATGCCACTTGCTTAGAATGTAGAACATATCGGAGTTTGGGAAATTGAATATACATTTCGCCAGCAGACAAGATGACAAAACCAGGTCCTATTTCTGCTATAGAATAAGTAGAGCTGTCAATCCCTAAACATCTAATAAAATTGAGTCTAAGATTTGTCATTTGTCATACTGTCCACTGACTGTAAAGATCAGTAGCTGCTGAGTGCCTGGGATCTGTCAATCACAGCATCGGTGATGGGGAATATTCTTAACCTAAGTTTCTGAGTGGGAAACTGGCAGGATGGGTTTTACATCCTGCCTAAAATCAATGGAGGGTAATATCGAAGTGTGTAAAACCCTGTCTGATGAGTTTGATTAAAATTACCCCCAATGTGTCTGACAAGAAGTTACATTGCAAATCAGCAAAGCAGCAACTTCTGCAACTTCAATAGTGGTCTTCTTTCAACATATTCAGAGTTCCTGGAAGCGATTATTTAATCTTTTGCCCCATGAGAAGATGTGTACCTCTTGGCATTAACAATTAGCCGTGTGCAATAGATAAACCAAACTGAATAGTCTCTTCAAATAAGTGAAATATTGAACACAGACTAGAATCTCACACAAGCTCAAATATTTATGGCGAATGTTTTTTGATAAAATTAAGCATAACAAAATTCTATATCCACTAATGAGCAAAATGGAAATGTGACTCAATGGGCTGGATTCTCTGATCTTGCGGCTATGTCCACAGGATCCGTCTGATCTTACAACCAGAAAGTCGACGCTGCTCCCGCACCGATCCTCCGCACGGCTTTACCTGCGGATACGAGCGGAGAATAGTCGAGTCCGTGGCTGCGCATGGGCACGCTGGCGGCCGGCGGCGTCCGTGCCGTATAACATGGTGACGGCCGCGCGTGGACCCGTCCTACCAAAAACTACTCCCCGAATACGCTGTTTTTGTGGGGGCGGAGTATCGCAAAAACGGTACCACCCCCGATTCCAACGTAAACGGGTGTTCTCCGGCAGATCGGCGAACACGATTTCAGCATCGGCGATCGGAAATCCAACCCAATTTTTATGGGCCAGGGTTTAGAGAACACCAAAGTGTATCATGGAGTTCACCTGACCCACAACTTTTAATAGATGGGGAGCACATGGCCTACTTTACAGGTGTGATGCAATAGAGATCTAAAGTACTTTTAAAACAAAACCATGTTTATTTATGAATCCAGTTCACAGTAAACATCTTAACAACTATCAACACCAATAATCCCCACAGATGCAATATTCTATAAGCAACCCTTCATAACTTTCCTAACAACCTCCATAAGACCAAAAGACCCTTTTTACAGAAAGACAGCAGGTTTAAATTCTCTACAGAAACAGGTATTACTTTGAAATCCTCAAATGATCTGGAGAACAGTCTTTAGATTGCAGAGAGAGATCAATGCACCTTCTTGCTGTGACTGCAGCTTCTTCAACTCTGAAAATGAAACTAAAACACAGAGACACACACCAGCTTTTTTTGCTCAAAGCGTAACAGCTCAGTTCCACCCAGACACTGACGTCACTGCAACTATTTGATAAACACCCATTTCTTATAGGTACATCCACGACATCTATTTGATAACCATCCATTTCTTAAAGGTACTTTCACAGGACACAATATTCTTCAGAGAATTACTTATCCTTTCCAATAACAACGTCTGATCTCGTGAAAAAGTGTACTGTAGTCAATGAAGGATCCCGAAAAGTGAGTCAAAAGTTGTTTATTTCCTCCTCACTGTTGTGTTCTGCTATCTTGTCCAGCAATGATTCAACAGAACTGCTGGTGACTAAGCCAGAACCATGTTTTATTAATTTACACATGGCTAAGTAACAATACGAATCTTATACAGAATAAGTTATTACAGAGTTTATCTAGACTCTTCTGGAACTTGACTTATGTGCGACTGTCCTTCAGTACTTTTTAAAACCTTTCTGATCAGAGTGCCTTGTCCCATGACCATTGTCTCGAGACCGTGTGGTTGATCTGTACCGCCACCTGCTGGTTGGAGGTGTACCTTTTGCTTTCATTGCCCACCCTCCCCCAACTCTATCCTTGTGTCTTTATCCTTTCAAATTGCCCTGGAGAATCTCCTCCCTTACCACATTTCCCCCCCCCCTCCCCCCCACCAAAGTGTTTGCTGTCATTGCTCTGAAACTGACAAGAGCTCTGGGGCTGGAGTTGGATTGGATCGGATTTGTTTATTGTCACGTGTACCGAGGTACAGTGAAAAGTATCTTTCTGTGAGCAGCTCAACAGATCATTAAGTG
The DNA here is from genome assembly GCF_902713615.1 of Scyliorhinus canicula. Classification (NCBI taxonomy): domain Eukaryota; kingdom Metazoa; phylum Chordata; class Chondrichthyes; order Carcharhiniformes; family Scyliorhinidae; genus Scyliorhinus; species Scyliorhinus canicula. The sequence goes on along the minus strand of NC_052165.1, from coordinate 6,191,805 downwards.
CATGAAAAGAAAAGGGAATAAAAGAAAATACATAGTAGGGCAACGCAACATATACAATGTAACTGCATAAGCACTGGCATTGGATGAAGCATACAAGGGTGTAGTGTTAATGAGGTCAGTCCATAAGAGGGTCATTTAGGAGTCTGGTAACAGCGGGGAAGAAGCTGTTTTTGAGTCTGTTCGTGCGTGTTCTCAGACTTCTGTATCTCCTGCCCGATGGAAGAAGTTGGAAGAGTGAGTAAGCCGGGTGGGAGGGGTCTTTGATTATGCTGCCCGCTTTCCCCAGGCAGCGGGAGGTGTAGATGGAGTCAATGGATTTACTTTTTACTTTTTCCAGTTTACTTTACAGGTTTCTGATCCCAGCTGCCCGGCTCAAATGAGGATCAGAAACCCCCAATTTGTTGGGAAAGGTCACCCTTTGTGACTTTCCTCGAGGTCAGAGAGCAAGCCTGCTGTCCAATGAAGGATAGTGACTGGGCTCTTGAATCTGGGGGGCCAATCCAAGGATTTCATGGCAGGGAAGGTAGTGAGTGGGTGCTTCAAGACAGAGGCACCCTATCACCAAAAGTTTTAAAATTTAAATTAAACAAAAATAGCTTTTGCAACCAGGCCACGAGTTTGTTGGGAGAAAGTTAGGGAGCCCCTCTACGGATGACCAATGGCGTCTGCCGCAGCCGGGATGGCTTGCCTGGGATGCTGCACCCCTAGTCTCCACCAGAGGTCCCACCTCCAGGCACCTATACCAGCAAAATGCAGCCTAACACTTGCTCAGGAATCAGGTCGCTCGAGTTTGGAAATCGCCCAGTTTTCCTTGTCTGCCTTGGGAGACATTCTCAAGGATCTTCATCCCAAGGTGGGGGAGGGGAACATTGGAATCAGGCATACAATGCAATCAAGCACACTGCCTCCAGAAGCAGACTGGGGTGGCTACAGAAGAGGTGCCAAGTTCCAAGGCAAGCTGTTTAAATGGTGCATCTTAGTGCTCTGCAGAACCTTCCTAGTTGCTTGGTTTAATATTAGGTCCCCTGAATCTCACCCCTCACACCACTCACCCCTGCACCCATGCTCAGGTCCCATTCATGCCATCTTCTGCCCTCATTCACCCCATGACCCCCATACCCTCCATCCCAACTTAATGCCAACTCTTGCATCTCTCTACAGAACCCCATGGCCCCTCATACCCTCCAAGCCAAGTTCATGCCAACACATGAACCCCCCCCCCCCCACCGACCACCCTTTACCCTTTCACCCTCCATGTCAATTAATCCAGTATCAGGTATGTTGCAATGAAATAAAATAAAGTTCTAAATATACGATTGTTTAAAAAAAAACTTCCCAGTCATGAAAGCCCGTTCAAAACATTTAAAACCCCTATAAAAACAAATAATTGTATTCATAGCCCCATATCAAAGGCAACTAATCCTTTATAAACTGTGAATTTGGAATCATAGAATTTACAGTGCAGAAGGAGGCCATTCGGTCCCTCGAGCCTGCACCGGCCCTTGGAAAGGGCACTCCATTTAAGCCCCCACTGCCACCCTATCCCCGTAACCCAACAGCCCCACCTAATGTTTCTGGACACTAAGGGCAATTTAGCATGGTCAATTCACCGAACCTGCACATCTTTGGACTGTGGGAGGAAACTGGAGCACCCGGAGGAAACCCACGCAGACATGGAGAGAATGTGCAGACTCTGCAGAGACAGTGACCCAGCCGGGAATTAAACCTGTGACCCTGGAGCTTTGAAGCAATTGTGCTACCCACTGTGCTACCATGCTGCCCTCTACTGAGATAATGATAGGCTGTGGAAAGCAGCCAAACATCAATAATGACATAATGATAACCCTTAGGGTAATGTAACTGCTGTTGTAACTGTTAGATCATATTTGCTTCACTAACACAGGTAGTCTAGTTGAAAAGTATTTTTAAAGGGCTGGGAATTTAAATAACTTAACAGCTTGACGGTTCTCTAGACCTTATCCCCCTTTCAAGTGCTTTTGCAACGATAAAAGTTTGCAACTCCCCCACTGAAGATATAGCACTTGTTATGATGAAAATGGGGTCTGTTTGAAGTCAGCACTGAGTCCAAATATCCAAGAAGAGTATGGGTGTTCCTATTTTGTGATTCATTTCCTCTACCGGCAAAAATGGGGGTGGGCCTTCCAGATCTAGAACCGCCAACCATTTTTAAACATCCGGGCAGACACCATGACTCACATTATTCAGCGAGATTATTAACTTTAAACAAACGTTACATTGTTAGTGTATGATTTTAACAACTGTGCATATAAAAAATAAATGTAATTCATTTTTGAGGATTTTGTGAAACGCTCTGACTGATGCCTTAGGGCTCAGGGTTTGAGAGTGCCGACAGGTATAATTAAGCTGAAATTAACTCCACTTTATGGCATTTGAAATGACAATCAGAAATGCATTCTTTCAGGATTAATGTGTCAGTTGCAGCAGATTGATGTCTGGAATACACAAGAACATATTTGTGCAATGTTTGTCAAAGTCTGGAAACAAAAAGGGTCAGAAATTGCCAGAGAAGTTATTTTGTGGGCAGTTCTTGGACATACTGTATGAAGTTTCTGACCGTATCCTATTAGCTGAGCTCAGATTATTTACAGATTATTGCATATTAGGGCGCCACAGTAGAACAGTGGTTAGCACTGTTGCTTCACAGCGCCAAGGACCCAGATTCGATTCCCGGCTTGAGTGACCATCTGCACATTCTCCCCGTGTCTGCGTGGGTTTCCTCCGGGCGCTCCGGTTTCCTCCCACAAGTTGCGAAAGACGTGCTTGTCAGGTGAATTGGACAATCTGAATTCTCCCTCTGTGTACCCGAACAGGCGCCGGAATGTGGCGACGAGGAGATTTTCCCGGGTGCCGTCCTGCTGGCCCCCAGCAAAACAGGGAATTGGTGGCCATTTTGCGCCATTTTTCCTGGCGTAAAACACCACCGTTCTCACGCCGGCGTGGGGACATAGCTCCGGAATCGGAGAATCCAGCCCCTGATATTTTCAATTCTAATTTCCCTGACACCCCCCCAAACCCCTCCCCTAACAGCAAGACCCAATACTAGAGATATACAGCACCCTAAGAGCAAAGATTTCAGGATTAAAACGTACAGATTGAGTTCTGTACTTCCCATATTTATGTGAGCCCAGAGATTTCAGTATATCCAGACCATCGGAGGCCAGGCGTATCCCCCACCCCACCAAATGCCCCACAGAAATCCCAAAGTAATGACTCCATGGAAATTGTCTGGGGGCTTTGATTTCCGATTGGAAATTCCCTTGCTCCCTGGCATGCTTCAAAAATACTTCCAACTCTGAGTTATAGTCGGAGCCTTTGGACAGTTCCATCTCATTTACCTGGATAGTTACTCTGGAAATGTTAGACAGAGAAAACATAGTCTAACTCCCAGGTAACTATATAACTGACCCCCCCCCATACAGTCCTCCCAATCTGACCTGACCAGTCCAGACCACCTGAATACCCTCTGACCTGACGACCCCGACTCATCTACCCCGCCTAACCCACCGACCCAATACCCACCTGTCACCTGTCCACCTTCCATACTGCGCCCGTGCCACTTCACTCACCTGGCACGCTAGCCATTCCATCCACTTACCTCGCTCACTGTACCCATCTACCTCACCCACCCGATCCGTTCACTCATTCATTCACTCACCCATTGGCCAAAATTCACACCGGACCTTTAAAATAACTTTACGGCAGCTAATGTCGATTTTAAAAATGGGGCGAATGGCTTTTGCGCAGATTCCTGTGCTGAGGGAGGTCTTCAGCGCCGTGAATTGGAGGTTGGATCCTTTTCAACGTGTGCAGCTAAGTGCGTAGCTTTTTAAATAAAAATGTTATTCCTTTCTCAGGGTTACAAAGCCAGCGGGCAGAATGATGCGAGCACCAATTCACACAAAACAGAGAGTAGATGTAAACTGTGGCTTTAATCGACTAGAACAGTGCCTGCCTGCGACTGCTCTGCTACTGAGGGCCGCCTACAGGGCTGCTGCACTTTATACCTCCCCTCAAGGGGAGGAGCCAGGGGCGGAGCCCACAAAGGCACCAACATGGATACATCACAGGTAATACCTTACAATGGTCCATAGATGGAGCCCTCATGCGTAACAGCGTGGTACAGTTACATACATGGTGAATGGTTGATGCAATACGTTCACCGCACAGAGCGGACAGGGAAATTCCCTAATCCATCTCCTTGCTTTCTCCAAAAGCAATTCAAATTCAGTCCAATTCATGGTCTCCAGGCAAGAGACAAACAAGGTGCAACCTGACAAGAGCAGGGATCACACCTGATCCCAGACTTGACCCTACACTTGATCGCAGCCAAGAAGCGATAAGTGGATATTTTCCTGTCTGATTGGAGTTGAACACAGGGATTCCGACTCTGATCGGGAATTTTGGAACGTTTTCATATTACACCAACACAATTGTGTTGGGCCCACCCTCAATGTGACTAGAATTTCCAACGAGTAGGAAATCAGCAAGTCCCCAAATTCTCCTCCTCCACATTCAGATAAAGACTTTTACTAATTCTGAAGTGGTCGAAGCTTTGGGACTAATATATTTTAGACCTATTTATTCTTATTTACGCACGATAATTTTATACAAGCAGGCTTTTTCTTTGTCACGTTCAGCAAAAAAAAAATCAAATTTATTCTTAGGAGCTATGAAAATAAAATGCTGAGGATGCTGGAAATCTGAAATAAAAACAGGAAGTGCCAGAAATACCCAGCAGGCCTAGCAGTGTGTGTGGAGGGAGAAAAATCGAGGTTCATGTTTCGAGTCAATGATGACTTCTTCAGACCCTGTATCATCTCAGTCCCTCCTGCTGCCTCCAGAGATCCACTCGCATTTTCTCTTCCCGTAACATTTTGAGGTTAGTAAAATGAAGTAAGCCTTGCACTAAGGTGAGCTATTGTCGAGATTAAATATTGAAACTTGTGTGCGGACAGTGTTATTTTGTCTTGTTGCTGCCTTAATGATAAATGTTGCTCGCGGCAGAACTTTACAACAAAGTTGTGTTGTTTTTTTTCAGAGATACGTAAACCTGTTATCAAGGTGGCAAGATAATTTCAGTCTTCCAGGAACAATTCAACTCGTCAAGATGAAAATTGCTCTGCTGAATATTATCTTGTCATTTGATGTGACTGTAGGCAGTTACTTCTGCCAGGCCAATATAATGCTAGTATTTTGTCATGTTTGGTGCACTTAACAGCGTTAAATTGATCCATTTACACAAAATGATTTGAAAGAGGCACATTTGTGTTTTATTCTCACAAAGCTACTGAGATAGACTCTTTTTGCAAATGTTTCAATGAAGCAAAAATTCTTCTGTTGGTTCTGCATATATTCTACGGTCAGCTTCAGCGCTTAATGGTAAATCAGAGACAGGTCACTTTATAAATTGCAGGGAATAGATGAAAATTCATGTGCCAAATTGGCTGCATTGGTATTAAAGTCTATTGTCCGGACAATATTAAATTATTTGAGTGTATTTTAGAATCATAGAATCCCCACAGTGCAGAAGAAGGCCATTCAGCCCATCGAGTCAGCACTGACTCTCCGAAGGAGCACCCTACCGAGACTCACTCCCCCACCCTTTCCCCGTAAACCCACCTTTTGAAAAATGAATGAAATGAAATGAAATGAAAATCGCTTATTGTCACGAGTAGGCTTCGAATGAAGTTACTGTGAAAAGCCCCTAGTCGACACATTCCGGCGCCTGTTCGGGGAGGCTGGGGAAGTTTAGCGCGGCCAATCTACCTAACCTGCACATCTTTGGAGTTTTTTTTGTGAGGGGAGTTTTCTTACCCAAGGCACTCGGGCAGAATGTGGCAGACTGCAAGTACTGACCATTCAGTCCCTCAGCCAATTCCCACCCACTGCCGTTTCAGCCCACGTTTGGTGTCTGGAGCTCCTGCTGGTAAAAGAGAGATAGCTTATGAATAAATGCAAGTTGAGGTCCCATGGTGTCATTTGGACCCCAGCCGTAGTTGAATACCAAATAGCGAAATCTCACCTGTAATTATGAGAGTATGATGAGGGATTAGACATTGCAAGAGTTAAATCACCATGTGCTTTTTGATAGAACTGCTGTTCAGCAAAGCCCAGAGATTTCAAACTTTCAGGACAAGTTGACTGATTCTTATTATTAGAAGAGAGAGGAAAGGCACAGAATGGAGTTCAGAACTGTCTACACCCTCATCTTCTATCTCTCTCTCCTGTCTGCAGGAGTACACCGAGAACTTTTGGATATTTGTTGAACTATAGTCAAATTTGAATTCTATTTGATTCGCTTTTGCTTTTTTTTCAGCATTCAGCTTTGCTAAGCCTCAGCTTGCAATCGTGTAGATTTACGGTTTGTCGTGTAGTTTTGGTCTCCTTCTCTAAGAAAGGATTTACTTGCCGTAGGCGGAGTGCAGCGAAGATTCTCCAGACTGATTTCTGGGATGGCAGAATTGTCGAGGATGAGGAGAGATAGGGTCAACTGGCCCAATGCTCACTGGGATTTGGACAAATATGAGGGGAGCTCATTGAAACCTATAAAATTCTGACAGAGCCGGAACAACTGGATGCAGGGATATTATTTCCAATGGCTGGTGTGTTTAGAACTAGAGGTCACAATTCCAGGATATATGGTCGGCCATTTAGGACTGAGGTGAGGAAACATTTCTTCACAGAGGATGGTGAATCTGTGGAATTCTCTACCACAGCAGTCTGTGGAGGCCAACTCACTGAATATATTTAAGAGGGAAATAGGCATATTTCTAGACTCTGTAGGTGTCAAGGGGTGTGGGGAGAGTGTGGGAGTGTGGCGTTGAGATAGAGGATCAACCATGACCATGTTGAATGCGGAGTCAGCTTGAAAGGCCCAATGACCTACTCCTTGTGGCGATATGTCAATGGGCTATATCATAGATGGATGGTGGGCGACCTGCAACCAGCAGGTGGCGGTGCAGACTCACCATACGGTCTCTAGAACAAAGTCATGTGACCCGTGACTCCCATATAAGAGGAGATACAACCGGCCACCTTGAGAAGAAGATTGAGAGAGTAGTAAGACATACATGTGAATGGTCGGTGCTAAGTGCAAGTTCCAGGGAAGTAGTTAGCAGACTCCATGATAACGTGCTCTGTATCAGATTGCTATCTTACCACACGAGACTCTATAAAAGACTCTGGTTTGGACAAGTCAAAGTGTTTGTTGGATTCCTTCATAAGGTAGAAAGGACCAAATTCAACCCTCCTGACCCCATTTTCTACATTTCTATTACTTCAATTTTACTTTTCACCTGTTGAATCCCGGGCGTCGGGTGAATCCAGCGTCTGGGTACAAATATTCAGATCTGGATCTCACCCAGTGAGAGTGAGATCCAGATTGCCCCGGATCCATGCCAGGCACAACAAGTGTCGCTAAATTGTGCCCACCATGTATTGCCTGAAAATAAATGTCTTGATTGCATTTAAGGATTTCATGCCCTCTTATATCTTTGACATTGAATGTATTGTTCGGATTCGGTCCCAACACTGTAGGTCGCCAATACTGTGGGTATTTCTATTTATCTCAGTGAACCACAAGCCTTTCCCTTATATCGATCAAATGACCACACAACCTGTTAGTTAGTTCAAAAGATGGTTTATTTACATACACAAGAGTTATCTCAACATGCAAACACTATATCTACTACGAGTTGAACTGCATCTATCAGCTACAATAACCTATACTTAACTTCAGGGTGACCGGCACTGTGCAAATGGATAAGGCCTTTATCTGGATTTCACTTGACTGTTTTGAAGGAAGCGACTCATCCATCAGGTAGTGATCCTTGGTCTTGAACTTAGCTGGCTGTTCCTGCTGCAATTAGGCTGCACAGGCCGGATCCAAAAGAGACAGAGCACATGGCTACGCTCTCTTTTATTCCACTGGGATTTTGCGCTTTTTGGGGCGGTCCTTAACCTTGGACCCAATAGTTCGACAGGACTCTGATCACTGTCTTCCATTTCGGCCAATAAAGGGGCGGGTGCCTTGGTGGCTGGGCGGGTCCTTAGCGATCAGGGGAGTAAGGGGAGTGGCGCAGATCAGTCTGTGGCTGTACCTGTTGCATGATTGGCGTTCTCTTCTCCTGGAAAAATGGGCCATTAAAATGCAAACGAGCAGGGGGTTTCTATCAAGCCTGGTTACCTGTGTTTTAGATACACATAGGCTGTGTATCTGGCTGAGTCCTGGGTTGACCATAATTCCCATGGTCCTTTGCAGGTGGCCATCTTAGATGGCTACAGTATCTTACTAATTATTGGGGGTCATTTAAATCCCCTATTACTGCCCAACTGCTTTTACATTTTACAGTAATTTAAAGTTGATTTGTAAATAATTGGTTTCACTTGACTCATGTGTGCATCATTGATATTTGTTGAGTTTATTCTGAGAGCTAAATCATAAATCATAGAATCATAGAATTTACAGCGCAGAAGGAGGCCATTCGGCTCATCAAGTCTGCACCAGCCCTTGGAAAGAGCACCTTAACAGGGCCCACGCCTCCATCCCATCCCCATAACCCACCAAACCTTTTAGGCACTAAGGGCCAATTTAGCATGGCCAATCCACCTAACCTGCACATCTTTGGATTGTGGGAGGAAACCGGGGCACCCGGAGGAAACCCATGCAGACACGGGGAGACAGAGCAAACTCCACACAGACAGTGACCCGAGGCCGGATTTGAATCTGGAACCCTGGAGCTGTGAGGCAGCCGTGCTACCCAATATATACGGATACATCTCAGGGTTGGCACACATTGATTGGTACAGAGAACAAAGAACAAAGAAAAGTACAGCACAGGAACAGGCCCTTCGGCCCTCCCAGCCTGTGCCGACCATGCTGCCCGTCTAAACTAAAATCTTCTACACTTCCTGGGTCCGTATCCCTCTATTCCCATCCTATTCATGTATTTGTCAAGATGCCCCTTAAATGTCACTATTGTCCCTGCTTCCACCACCTCCTCCGGCAGCGAGTTCCAGGCACCCACTACCCTCTGTGTAAAAAACTTGCCTCGTACATCTACTCTAAACCTTGCCCCTCGCACCTTAAACCTATACCCCCTAGTAATTGACCCCTCTACCCTGGGAAAAAGCCTTGGACTACCCACTTTGTCTACGCCCCTCATCATTTTGTCGACTTCTATCAGGTCGCCCCTCAACCTCCATCGTTCCAGTGAGAACAAACCAAGTTTATTCTACCTCTCCTCATAGCTAATGCCATCCATACCAGGCAGCATCCTGGTAAATCTCTTCTGTACCCTCTCTAAAGCCTCCACGTCCTTCTGGTAGTGTGGCGACCAGAATTGAACACTATACTCCAAGTGTGGCCTAACTAAGGTTCTATGCAGCTGCAACATAGAACATAGAACATAGAACATAGAACAGTACAGCACAGAACAGGCCCTTCGGCCCTTGAGGTTGTGCCGAGCAATGATCACCCTACTCAAACCCACGAATCCACCCTATACCCGTAACCCAACAACCCCCCCCTAACCTTACTTTTTAGGACACTACAGGCAATTTAGCATGGCCAATCCACCTAACCCGCACATCTTTGGACTGTGGGAGGAAACCGGAGCACCCGGAGGAAACCCACGCACACACGGGGAGGACGTGCAGACTCTGCACAGACAGTGACCCAGCCGGGAATCGAACCTGGGACCCTGGAGCTGTGAAGCATTTATGCTAACCACCATGCTACCGTGCAACACGACTTGCCAATTTTTATACTCAATGCCCCGGCCAATGAAGGTAAGCATGCCGTATGCCTTCTTGACTACCTTCTTGACTACTGTGTTCGCCACCTGTGTTGCCCCTTTCAGTGACCTGTGGACCTGTACACCTAGATCTCTCTGACTTTCAATACTCTTGAGGGTTCTACCATTCACTGTATATTCCCTATCTGCATTAGACCTTCCAAAATGCATTTTCTCACATTTGTCCGGATTAAACTCCATCTGCCATCTCTCCGCCCAAGTCTCCAAACAATCTAAATCCTGCTGTATCCTCTGACAGTCCTCATTGCTATCCGCAATTCCACCAACCTTTGTGTCATCTGCAAACTTAAAGGAGTTTGGGATATTTCCTTTATGGTGGAAGAAACAATATTGTGTCTTTTGTTGACTGTTTATCTAATGATCACTTCAGCATCTAATGTTGTACTCACTACTCTTTGAGATATGGCTCAGCTTTAAGGCTTAAGCTCGCCCTCCTTTCTCTGAATTGGACAGGACATTTTCTGAGATCACTCACAGGGATAATAGAAATGTTGTCGGTGAAGTCAACACCCTGAGATAGACACACATTTAGACAATACTGATTGTAGCGCTAGCAATTATACTCAAAGCCGAGAGACTGGTTCAATAGAGGCTTTATTGTTGTACGATGTTGTCCCTCCATCTGCAACTGTAGACTAAGGGTCTGAGCAGCTCTCATGCATATTTATACACAAGCTCCCTGTGGGCGGAGCTAGCCGGCAGGGGCTTACCGGAGGAACCTGTATTACAAGTACAGGCATACGTCCCCCTACTGCAGTACGCATAAATACAGTGGTTATCTCACCACACTGATATTGGCCTTTAGTCCCCTGATCTTCTAACCTTGACTGGCTGTCCCCACCAGACCCAACGATACCAACCCTTTCCCACTTCACTCCTCCATGCACCAACCCCACTCTCTGTTACCCTGTGGATCCCTCTTCTGCACTTCCACACCCCCCAACCCCACTTCGCAACCCCTCCCACCACTGACTCACACCCTTGCCAGTCCCGGAACTCTCGCTGTTCTTCTGCTTCCCACTCTCATGCCCTATTGTTCAACCAGGAAAACTGCTGCCCTCACACAACTGCACAAACTCTACTGCACCCTCCAAAGAAACGTGAGCCAGGTGTGATGGAATCCTCATGCACCTCCGACTTCAACTTGAAGGCAGGACTTCATTTGAAAAAATGTTGCACGCTCATTAGCATTCATGGCGTGCCAATGTATCACAAATAATAATAATTATAATAATCGCTTATTGTCACAAGTAGGTTTCAATGAAGTTACTGTGACAAGCCCCGAGCCGCCACTTTCCGGCGCCTGTTCGGGGAGGCCGGTATGGGAAAGGTCAAAGGTCTGATATGCCGTTGACCATCTCTGCATCTCAACCCGCTGTCCAGTAATCTAATTTTCGCATCCCGCTAGGTTCAGACACCCCGCGTGGCACCTGTCCAGCTCTTGCAGGCATTAATCAGTCTGCGGCTGGGCACCTGCCTCCAGGCAGTTAACCTGCCCCCTCCCCGTCGCACCAGGAAACTGGGGGACCAGCTGGAAAATCCCAGTCAGTCTCAATCCTTTACTCTTAACAAAGCTTTCAACTATCCAAAGTGCCTGCTGTCCTTATGGGGCCGGCAGCTTGCCAGAACCAAACGCAATGTTGTGAATGAAGTAAGGAAACCAGCACACCCATATCCAGCCTTCTCATTTCATAGAATATTTTTTCATAGAACTTACAGTGCAGAAGGAGGCCATTTGGCCCATCGCATCTGCACCGGCCCTTGGAAAGAGCACCCTACTTAAGCCCACACCTCCACCCTATCCCCGTAACCCACAAACCCCACCTAACCTTTGCACACTAAGGGCAATTTATCATGGCCAATCCACCTAACCTGCACATCTTTGGACTGTGGGAGGAAACCGGAGCGCCTGGAGCAGACACGGAGAGAACGTGCAGACTCCGCACAGACTGTGACCCAAGCCGGGTCCCTGGTGCTGTGAAGAAGCAGCAGTGCTAACCACTGTGCTACCGTGCCGCCCCCGTCTGTTCCCAGTCTCGGTATCCATCTCTGCTCTCAGCTCACCCGCATTCTTCACGACTCCTTAAATTCGAGTATATGTGGTGAGGCATTGCTTGTTGTCTTTTTTGCCAATTATTTTATAGTTGGTCATTTACATTTTCTTGAACCTTGAAGCTGCTTTAGCTTGACTTTGTGGATGGTCTATTGTTGTGGTTCTTACCTGCATGCACCTCGCACACTTTTTTACCTCAATCTCACCTTCTCCCCCCTGCTTGCTGACGTGACAGTTAGCATTGCAGCTCTGCGCCACTTCGAACTGGGAGTCCTCTCAAAAAATGCTGACATTTCAACTTACCTTTATTTAGAACCGTGATACGCCATATGATTTTCAGAGAAAACCAATTTACTTGACATAAAATCACATTAAACTCAATTTGTCACAATCTATTACCTCTCAAGACTACAGCCTGGCTGTCCTGTAATTCTGGAACTGAAGTGCATTGTCATCGGCCATTTAATAGAAGCTAAACATTGCTGCAAATCAATGCGCCATGATTGACTTATACCGAGTGCTTTTTCATTTTCCAGCGCTTATATAACTTACTTTAACATACTCAGTCTCTTCTGACCTTGGGTAAATGCACTGTTCTTTGTCTCATTGAAATGACCAGAATAGTTTAATAACACGACTGCTGTGTGCTTGCATGAGTAGCACATTCCAGAATGTGTATCACAGCTTTGAATACTTGATTGTAACCATAAACAATCTAATATTGTGCCCTCTAATAAACTGGGTGAGCCACCGATAATTGTACTCACACTGATTATTCGAGTTTCTCATACAGCTCCTCGTGTACTAATTGTGTGAGTATCTAGTGTTCATGCTGTCACTCTCGCCAAACTCCTCGTGCACTCTCATTAATTGCACAAATTGCAGCAGTTTTTGTTTCTTTTTGTAAATTTAGAGTATCTTTTTTTCCCAAATAAGGGGCAATTTAGCGTGGCCAATCCACCTAACCCGCACATCTTGGGTTGAGACCCACGTAGACACGGGGAGAATGTGCAAACTCCACACGGACAGTGACCCGGGGCCGGGATTGAACCCCGGGTCCTCGGCGCCGTGAGACAGCAGTGCTAACCACTGCACCACCGTGCAGCTGATTTTGTATTCTGCACATATCTTCCACTAACAAAGTCAAACTAACTGGATGAGGACCTGCCAACCACGTACCAACACGAATTGGACGAATGCACTACGCTCATGTTCGCACAAATACATAATCAGCTGCCATGTACTCAGTCAGGAAATCATTTGTCTTTGTTCAGATAAAAATTAATTTAAGTATGGGAATTCTTTCAATAGAACATCTTGTGACACAGTGGGTAACATGGCTGCCTCTGAGCTTGAAGCTCCGGATCTAAGTCCAACTCCAGGGCTTAGAATCAGAGAGTTAATTACAGCACAGCAGGAGGCCTATGGCCCCATCCAGCTCATGCTAGCTCAACTCAATCACAAGGAAGATGCATTCACCATGCAGCCAAACAGGTTGAGTATCAACTTCTAAATCCTTCCAATGTGTGCCAATGGCAGGCAGTAAGATCGGACGTTATTCCTGGTCAGCAATGTGGGGGCAAGAAAATTGGAGCCCCTACCATCATAGACCCAGGCTACAGCATAGAAACAGGAGAAGGCCATTCAGCCCCTCATTCTGTGCCGACATTCAATCAGATCACTGCTGATCTGTGACCTAATTCCATATGCTCGCTGTTGGCCCATATCCCTTCATATCTTTGCTTAACAAAAATCGATCTATCTCAGATTTAAAATCAACAACTGATCCAGTTTCAACTGCTGTTTATGAGAGAGAGTTCCAAACCTCTACCACCCTTTGTGTGCAGAAGGTCCTCCGACCATCTATCCCGAATGGTCTAGTTTTTAAACTATGCACCCGAGTTTTAGAATCTGCAACCAGTGGAAATAATTGAGGCCGGATTCCCCTGTCCGGGGATTAAGTCCCCACGCCGGCTGGTAAACCAGCGCGAACCACTCCGGCGTCAACAGCCCCCCGAAGTGCGGAGGGGTTGGCACCGCTCCAGCCGGTGCCGATAGGACTGCGCGAGTTAGCGCATGCGCTGAAGGGCCGGCATATTCTGCCGCATGCACAGGGGGTTTCCTTCTCCGTGCCGGCCAAGGGGGAGCCTTACAGGACTCGGGGCGGAAGGAGGGAGTGCCCCCATGGCATAGGCTGGCCCACTGATCGGTGCGCCCCAATCGCGGGCCAGGCCACCATGGGGGGGGGGGGGGGGGCAGGCCACTATGGGGGGGGGCCCCTCCGGGGTCGGATCCTCCCATGCCCCCCACCCCGAGGACCGCACCAGCCAACTTACCTGCCAGTTCCCGCCGTGTGGGACCATGTCTAATCCACGCTGCCAGGACTGGCCCGAAACGGATGACCGCTCGGCCCATTGGGGCCCGGAGAATTGCCGGGGGAGCCACCGCCAACGGCCCCCAACCGGCGTGGCGTGAACCTCGCCCCCGACCGAAAGCTGGCGCCAGAGAATATGGCAGCCAGCGTCGGGGCGACGGGGCGGGATTCGCGTCCCTCCCCCCCCCCTGGGGATTCTCCGGCCCGACTGGGGGGGGGAGGCGGAGAATCCCGCTGAAACTATTTATCTACCCTGTCCTTTCCTGTTAATATCTTGAATACTTTGATCAGATCACCCCCTTAGCCTTCTAAATTCTAGCAAAGGCAGGTCAAATTTGAGTAATCTCTCCTCGTAACTCAGCCCCTGTAATCCAGGTATCATTTTGTAAACCTCCATGTCACAGGGGGGGGTGTGGGGGCCGAGGGGTGGGGGGGAGCGGGTAGGAGGGGTGATTGTTAGCTCAATGACTGGCATTGATCCAGGACCTGTCTTCTTGACCTACCGGTGATGAAGCCCATGGCATTGTGGGTCAGGCCTACCATCGTGCAGGAAACTGCAAAAGCAGCAGAATGCGTTCAATCTCAGCAGCCTCTTGGGCGGGTATTGCTAATTTATACAAGAATGTATAACATTGAACTTTAAAAAAATATTTTGTGACCATCGTCCTTGCTGTTTCTGTGGACCAGAGCAGAGGAGAAATAACTTTCCCTGAGTGCTTCTCAGAATGTACTACTGGGGCAGCACGGTAGCACTGTATGTAGCACTGTTGCTTCACAGCTTCAGGGTCCCAGGTTCGATTCCCAGCTGGTTTCCCAGTTGGGGCTGGTTTAGCACAGGGCTAAATCGCTGGCTTTGAAAGCAGACCAAGGCAGGCCAACAGCACGGGTTCAATTCCCGTACCAGTCTCCCCGAACAGGCGCCGGAATGTGGCGACTAGGGGCTTTTCACAGTAACTTCATTGAAGCCTACTCGTGACAATAAGCAATTTTCATTTCATTTTGCAGCTTGGTTCGCTGTCTGTGCGGAGTCTGTATGTTCTCCCTGTGTCTGCGTGGGTTTCCACTGGGTGCTTCAGTTTCCGCCCACATGTCCCAATAAACGTGGGCCGGGATTCCCCGCTATCCGGCAGGGTGGGTCGTACCGGCGCCGAGGAGTGGTGTGAACTACTTCGGCGTCGGGCCCCCCGGAAGGTGTGGAATCCTCCGCACCTTCAGGGGCTAGGTCAGCGCCGGTGGGGTCGGCGCTGCGGCAGCCGGCGCTGAAGGGCCACCGCCGACCGGCGAGTGTTGGCGCATGCGTGGGAACGCCAGCGTGTTCTGGCGTGATCCCAGTGCATGCACAGGCCATGGCGAACCGTCACAGCGGCTGGCGCGGAGGGAAAGAGTGCCCCCACGGCACAGGCCCGCCCGCAGATCGGTGGGCCCCGATCGCGGGCCAGGCCACGTGCCCCCCCCCCCCTCCCCCCCGGGGCGAAATCCCCCCGCAACCCCCCCCCCCCCAAGGACTCCGCAGGCCGCCCGCAGATCCAGGTTCCGCCGGTAAGGACCTTGTTTTACGCCGGCGGGATTGGCTGAAAATGGGAGGCCATCTGGCCCATCGCGGAGTGGAGGATTGCCGGGGGGGGGGGGGGGGGGGGCACTGATAACGGCCCCCAACCGGCGCGATGTGATTCCCGCCCCCACTGAAAATCCAGCACCGGAGAATCTGGAAGCCGCCGTTAGGGAGGCGGGGCGGAATTCACGCTGCCCCCCCCCCGGCGATTCTCTGACCCGGCAGAGTGTCGGAGAATCCCACCCCACTGTTGTTAGGTTATTTGGGCATTCTGAAATCTCCCCCAGCGTACCCAAACAGGTGCCGGAATATGGCGACTAGGGGATTTTCACAGCAACTTCATTGCAGTGTTAATGTAAGCCTACTTGTGACAATAGTAAAGATTATTAAATTTTGAGGCAAACACAACTCCCTCAGTGGGGAAACAATGTAAGACAAGCATTAGATTGGTTCAATATTTTGCATGTCTGTAATTGGGTTCTACGTGGTATGAGTAACAAATCTGAACTGCTTCGTTATACTTTCCGCTGATCCACTTGACTTGCTGCCCACAGTAAGAAACAGCATTTTGGGTAAGTCAGCTTGGTGACAGTCAGACATATTTATTGCCTCAATCCCAGCAATATGCCGATCATGAGGACAAGATCTCCCACGTCAATATAAACTTCAGTCTGCTTCCCTATCTCTAGAGTGTTTTAGACATTTTTGTTGTAAGCAAATTATATACAAATATATAAATCAACATACATAAAAGTATATAAAAAAAATTTTAAATAAACTTAAAATGTCCAATTCATTTTTTCCAATTAAGGGGCGATTTAGCGTGGCCAATCCACCTGGCCTGCACATCTTTTGGGTTGTGGGGGCGAAACCTACGCAGACACGGGGAGAATGTGCAAACTCCACACGGATAGTGACCCAGAGCCGGGACTGAACCTGGGACCTCGGCGCCATGAGGCAACCGTGCTAACCACTGCGCCACCGAGCTGCCCTTAAAAGTATATAAATAATATATCACGTGTAATGTTTGAACTTCAGATGTAATGAGGAAACATTATGATTAATATTTATGATTTAACATCAGAATAACAGAACGCCTTCCGTTCATTGTCCATCAGTTTCCATTTAATTAACTCTTTGCTTGATAGTTGAAGTATTTGAAGACTCAAACGAGTTGAAACGCCGTTTTACCAATTATTGTGTGTAACACGTGCTCTCACTTTCAGCATTTTGTCTGGAATCCTTGTGAAGAACAAAACAATTGTTGCCCGCGCCTTCGAAATAACAAATGATGCACAATCCAACTTCTCATTCTGAGCAGGGGAAACCTACCCTTCCCTGGCTGGGACGGAGGTCGACGCCTGCTCTTCTTCATCCCACCAAAAGGAAAGAAATAAACCTCTTCGGAGAGGCCTTTCCGGCTGCTGGCTTCGGCCTTTCAGTCCACTGCCTCCAATGTTAAAGCGGCAGTGAATCCTGCTGACCTCCTCAGTGTTTGATCTGCACCATTTAAGAGGATTGACATTATTGGGCAGGCTCCTCTTGGCCCCAGCAATTTAAAATCGCACTGCCGAGATCAGGGCTCCTCTCCATTTTAGGGTCCCGACCCCCTCCATCTCCCATTGGTCGAAACAATTTTTGACTTACAACCGATGATCAGCTTCCTCCAACAAATGAAGCCTTGAACTTCTCTTCAAACATCTTTTTGAAAATGTGCAAGGAATAATAAATATCCTCTCAGTTTTCAGCGGGATGATTGCCATCTAAACTGAAGCCCGCTCAAAAAACTGTATTGGCCAGAAAGTCACTTGGACGTTCGTGTTCACTATTTTTGTCTTGCTCCATTTCCATTATACAATGCGGCAGCAGAGAGACATTAATCACCTTCAATTCATCATTCCCTGTTAAGGTGAAGCTATGACTATAAAGGTCATCCATTCGAGATTTCAAATCAATTGCTGAAAACTCTGAGGTTAACTGGAGATTCTTTGCTGTTGGTGAAGGGTTGGCAGGGTGGGTGCAGGTTCCTGGCTCCAGATCAGAAGGAACTGGCATTGAACAATTTCCCTTACCTTCACTCGTGTTTATGCATTTAGTTCTTTGAAGTCCCGTGGCCCCATAATAGATTTAAGATGTTATTGACGCGAATAGATCTTCCCATGACACTGTTCGACCCAAATCCCTCCTCTATCACTTCTCATTCCCTCATTTCTTCTCCCACGCACTTGAATGTTCTGGTTCCAGCAGATTGGAGAGGTCGCAAGGAGGAGGATAGATACACGGGCAAGGTCGGCAGACGATTGGGGCAGCAGATGGTGCGAGCAGGTGGTCAGTCCAAGGCATTGAAGTGGAAGCATTGGCAGGACAAACAAAGGGTGGACAGGTTGTTCAAATTGGCAAAAGCGAGGCCCGATGTCAGAGGGAGAGGCAGGCGTCCTGGCAGAGGAACCCTGTAGAAAGGGGAAAGGCCAGGAAGCGAATATGTCAGCAGAATATGGAGATTATAAAATAGAGAAATCTTACGTCGAATTGAATTAAAATATTAGATTAAAAAACCTCTGCAAAAAACAAAATTTAAAGATCAATTAAAAATGTAAATTTAATTATAGTGTCGCCTCGAGGAATGGGCTTGTGATGAGCTGCTTGCAGAAGCTGCAGCACCACCTTGTGTTGGGATGATTGAAAGGTAAGTACAGTTCGCTGATCTTACATTGAAACATAATATACAGGCATTAAACCCTGGTGTAAAGAAAGGTATGACAAACAAATCATGAAGCAGGAATTAATGTGACAAACAGGGTGGCACGGTAGCACAGCGGTTAGCACTACTGCCTCCCAACGCCAGGGACCCGGGTCCAATTCCGGCCTTGGGACACTGTCTGTGTGAAGTTTGTACGTTCTCCCTGAGTCTGCGTGGGTTTCCTCCGGGTGCTCCGGTTTCCTCCCACAGTCCAAAGATGTGCAGGTTAGGTGGATTTGGCCATGTTGAATTGCCCCTTAGTGTCCGAAGATGTGCAGGTTAGGTGGGATTGTGGAGATGGGGCGGGGAAGTGAGCCTAGATCTTGTCATAGGGTCGTTGCGGCCCTAATGGGCTGGTTGGCCTCCTTCTACGCTGTTGGAATTCTATGGTTCTTAACAGGAAAAGCAAACTCAAAAACCTTTAGTGTATCTATTTATCGCACTAAGTGTTATCTGCAAGACTTTTAATGTATAGTAAGACTTTAGAGTCTATTAAGAATGAGATTGCAAAGTACTTTGAAGTGCATCGTAAAATAGGACTGAGTCAGCACCATTTCATCAAGGAGAGGTCATGCCTGACAAATCTGTTAGAATTCTTTGAGGAGGTAATGAGGAAATTAGATAAAGGAGAACCAGTGGACGTGATCTATTTGGATTTTCAGAAGGACTTTGACAAGGTGCCACACAGGAGGTTGCTGAATAAGATCAGAGCCCATGGTGTTCGGGGCAAGGTGCTAGCATGGGTAGAGGATTGGCTGACTGACAGAAGGCAGAGAGTGGAGATAAAGGGGTCCTTTTTCAGGATGGCAACCGGTGACTAGTGGTGTTCTGCAGGGCTCAGTGTTGGGACCTCAGCTATTCACAATATTCATTAATGATTTGGAAGCAGTAACTGAGGGCATTGTTACTACGTTTTCCGATGATACAAAGATATGTAGAGGGACAGGTAGTATTGAGGAAGCAGAGGGGCTGCAGAAGGACTCGGACAGGCTAGAAGAGTGGGCAAAGAAGTGGCAGATGGAATACAATGTAAAAAGTGTGAAGTTATGCACTTTGCTAGGAAGAATAGAAGCATATACTATTTTCTAAATGGGAATAGCTTCGGAAATCAGAAGCAGGAAGGGACTTAGGAGTCCTAGTTCAAGATGCCTTTAAGACAGAGAAATAGATTCTTGATTAATAAGCAGATCAGGGGTTATGGGGAGAAGGCAGAAGAATGGGGATGAGGAAAATGATTGAATGGCAGAGCAGACTCAATGGGTCGAATGGCCTAAGTCTGCTCCTATGTCTTATGGTCCTATGGTATGGCTAGTAAATTGGCAGTGGTGTTGCCCACAATCAGTATAAATTCAGACATTTTTTATACACAAAAGAGTGACAGAGTTGGGAGCCTCCAGAGATTCACTGCATAGAGCCACCCAGTGAGGAGAGCCTACGGGTGTATTGTGACTGTTGACATAGAGAAAAATGAATGGTAAATGTTGACAGAGCAATTTATATTGACAAATGTTGACTGAAATATGTCACGAGAATTATAACAGCACGGTGCAGGGTGTGTTGATAGGAAATATTTGAAATTGGTACAAGTTCCATTTCAGCACCAGTTTTATCCTTTTGTTGCATGATGTCACAGCACTTATAGTTAAATAGGGAAATCTTAAAAACAGAGAATTTAGTCGGAGCATGGGAGCTTCCGTGTTTGCTTACGAGGAGCTAGATGATGAGAGATAGAGTGATAGGCAGGCAGAATTAAAGTAAGGGAAATTTAAATAGGCAGCTCCCATTGTAAACGTGGACATAGGAATGTATTCTTAAAAAGTTTGGCCGCAGAAGCTGGACAGGAGGTGCACATTAACAGAGATTTATTGTATGCGGGGGAATATTGTGCAGCTGTCAGTGATTTTAAAGTGAAGCATACACATTACATTTTAACGACTTAGCAGAAAGTTACAGTTAAAATGTTACTGTTTCCTGTGGCAGCGGAATATTTTGCAAAATGTAAAATTATTTTGAAATTATCACTTAAAATTTACTGCAGTTTGGACAACCAGGATTATTAAATGTAATTTTCTGCCAGAAGAGCTATGAGCAAAGTAAAATATGACATGTGGCAAGAAAAAAGGAATTTCGAGACAATAATCACTCACAGTGCATTGAATTTAGATAAGAAAATAGTGCAGGCTTCAAACTTTTAATGACAAGGGGTGTTCAGCAGATAAGTATTTGACATTTAACGTATTTACTCCTTGATGTATTCCACGCAGTTACTTTTTAAATCAAATGTACTTGCTTAGAAATGAGTGCTTGAAGGGCTCCCTGGCTGAATCCAAAATGAATCATTTCATCTTTCATCATTAAGGAGTTACGGTTATGCAGTTTGGTATCACTGAAACAGTGGATTTCCTGATTCTGATTAGTCAAACAGTTCCTTCACTGACCAGCATTTACAACACTCAGTTTATCTATTTGTTACAATATCCTTGGAGATCAGTAAGTTTTAATAGAAAGGAATCTCCACAGTGCCAAAGGAGAGAAAATAATTCATTTTTAAAACTTTTACTGTAACAAACTAATTAATAGTAACGTAGGTCAAACATGAATTAACAGGCAAAGGATATTCAATTGAAAAGGTAAGTTGCACTTTAAATAGTGGATACAACAAAGATATGCCTCGCACAGTTACAAGGACTCCCATTATTAAAAAGAAAATACTGGAAAATCTCAGCTTTGACAAAGGACTCGAAGCGTTAGCTCTTTTCTCTCCCTACAGATGCTGCCAGACCTGCTGAGATTTTCCAGCATTTTCTTTTTGGTTTCAGATTCCAGCGTCCACAGTGATTTGCTTTTATCCAATTTTTGACTCCCATTATTCCCACAAATGCAGCGCCACGTGCAATTTCAGTCTTTTGAACTCAACCTCCATTATGTCGGATCTCTCACTTCTCGCGTAATTGTTTAGGCCCTTGAGTTGCATTCACTACCAGCTGTATTCCATCCAATGTCCGCATGCTGCTTGTCTATGAATCCTCTCACTCAACTCATAACAGTCCTCCTGAAGGCTCAGAATCCCCAGAAACCCCCTTCTCTTAGTCCTATTAATGGTCTGCTTGGTTCTGAGGGAAGTTAAAGGGGAAGCTTCCACACAACAAAAATAGAGGTTTTTCTCAAAGCACAATGGTCATCACACCTGCTAAAACAAAACTGAATCCAACAAAACAAAACTCAATCCACAGTAAGCCTTTCCAATAAGCACCTGAGAGGTGTATCGTAAAAAATGCAATGCCCAACACTCATTTCCTCCCAGATCTATCTGCCCTTTGCACAATTGATTCACAGATCCAAGGTCCCAGGTTTGATTCCGGCTTGGGTCATTGTCTGTGCGGAGTCTGCACATTCTCCCCGTGTCTACGTGGGTTTCCTCCGGGTGCTCCGGTTTCCTCCCACAAGTCCCAAAACATGTGCTATTAGGTAATTTGGACATTCTGAATTCTCCCTCTGTGTACCCGAACAGGAGCCGGAGTGTGGTGACTAGGGGGTTTTCACAGTAACGTTATTGCAGTGTTAATGTAAGCCTACTTGTGACAATAAAGATTATTATTATAGAAGAAGGGCAACTCCAAAATTAAAACCTGCATCCTTTCAGCTCTGCGTTTATGGAACACATTGCAACAGTGCAGCATTAACTGCCTCACACACAGGAGTAGGAGCAACTCCACACAGATCTCACCCACCTAAACGTACTCAGTTATTCAGCAAATCAAATCAACCAATATATTGACTACAGTGGCATGTGGCAATGGGAGTCTCCAGTCATAGCCATGCATACAGCAGGCCCCAGATTGAGGCAAATGCTGAACTCGTGTTCTCCTGAAGCAACGTTGCAGTTCCTTCTAAATACAATGCTGCTCTCCTCCATCCAGGGAAAGGCAAGTAAATAAACACTAAACAGAGCCTGTCCCCTCCCCCCCTGCACTTGCTGGTTGGCATATCCTGGCTTGACACCAATTACTGCTGTCAAAACATAAACAAAACTCAGGGGACAACCAAGTACCGAATGTCTGCACACATCTGGACTGAGGGGAGGGGGGAGGAACAGAAGAAATCTCACCTTCGATCTCAGTCGGAAAGGTTGGATGGGGGGACGCCTCAATCGGAGGCCCCATCAGCCCCCCCCCCCCCCCCCCCCCCCTCGCGGACCAGGGATCTCCAGCCCTCCCTCGCCCTCTAGGGCATCCCCTACCATCCTCTCCCCCAGGGCCCCTGGTACTTACCATTACTGCAGTTCCCAAGAATTAGTCTCAGGTACGACACTGTAGTACCTCCTCCGGCCACTGCAGCGCTGCACCTGGATGAGCTGGAGAACTGTTAGCTAATCTGACTGGCCGACAGCTTTCCACACATCCACACAGGTGGAAAGTCCCACCTGCCTCCAATCAATGCTCATTACAGCGTGCAGTGCCATCGGGGCTGACAGAGTCAGCGGAAATACGTACCCCGCCAACTCTACAGATGCCAGGTGCCAAGTCCTCGCCATTTTGAAAATCCAGGCCATGTCTGCAAGATGTTCAGAACAGGAAGCTAAAGAGATCAGGTTGTGAGATCTACAGAAAAAATAAGAAAATGGTAAAGGGAGATTAATAGCTGCAATGATTAAGGATAAAATCATTTTAAAAGCAAGTGGTAACAAGTGGTAAGAAAGCAATGGAGGCTTTATTGATAGAATTAGGAAATAGAAAAATATTGAGAACTGTATTGGGAGTTGTGTAGAGGCCGCCTTGGTAGGAACTGTGAAGTGGTAGATTGTTTACTGCAGAGATTAGACAAGTACAGAGCAATGCCAACATGGTTCTCATGGGGCATTTGAACAGCCATATAGATGGGGAATATGCAGAAAAGTTCTGATTTTTTTTGACAGGGTTTGGGATAAGTTCTGCAACCTTATTTCCTGAAACAGCGATGGGCAACCTTGGTGAGTGAGTGAGTGACCACATGAGTGACCCTCCTTCACCTCAGGGGCCGCAAGGTAGAAATTGGGCATGTGGGCCGACCATGGCCCCATCAACACGATTAAATATATTTAATGCACGCCAAATATTTCATAACCAGTTCCAGAAGATTCAAACGGCAAAAACGAGTGAAATATTTAGGCTTGCCTGACCGACATCGATGTGGTTTCGGGTTGGATTGCTCTTCAGTGTTTTCATGGCTTTCTTCAGATGTGAAAGCTGCCGGGCACGTTGGGAAGAACCTACCGGAACGTTTGTCATGTGAGAGGAATGGCAAGTTTCACAATGTCTCTTAACCAGGTATTTTTTTGGAACTGCTATCACGTTGTTGCAAATTGAGCACAATGAAATGAAAATGAAATGAAATGAAAATCGCTTATTGTCACGAGTAGGCTTCAATGAAGTTACTGTGAAAAGCCCCTAGTCGCCACATTCTGGCGCCTGTTTGGGGAGGCTGGTATGGGAATCGAACCGTGCTGCTGGCCTGCCTTGGTCTGCTTTAAAAGCCAGCGATTTAGCTCAGTGAGCTAAACCAGCCCCTAGGTCGCCCCTTTCTGTTCAGTAACAAAAATAATCCAGCTGCCAACTCTCTTTTACCATTCATCCCTCATCACCGATTTTTCTCTTCCAGACTATTCCTTCTTCCTCTGTACTTTTTGATTTTGAGTCTCCTCCTTCACCTCGTCACTTCAACGTATTAGCCGAAAAAGTCATATCAAAGAGCGCAACCTCCCACACACTGCCCAGGCGCCACAAATAAGATAGAATGAACTGGGCATGCTGTTCAAACCGTGATGTGGAGATGCCGGCGTTGGACTGGGGTGAGCACAGTAAGAAGTCTTACAACACCAGGTTAAAGTCCAACAGGTTTGTTTGGAATCACTAGCTTTCGGAGCGCAGCTCCTTCCTCAGGTGAGTGAATAGGTGGGTTCCACAAACACATATATAGACAAAGTCAATGATGCAAGATGATATTTTCAATGTCCCACTACATTCACCCCGCCACCAGCTGGCCTGGGCTTGCAAAATCCTACCAACTGTCCTGGCTTGAGGTAATTCACCTCTTTAACTTGTGACTGTCCCTCTCTCCAGTTGCTCCGTCTGGACCTGTAAAGACTTAATTATGTGCAGGGACTTGCATTCAAAATATCATCTTGCATCAGTGACTTTGTTTATATGTGTGTTTGTAGAACCCACCACTTCACTGACCAGATGAAGGAGCTACGCTCCGAAAGCTAGTGATTCCTAACAAAACTGTTGGACTTTAACCTGGTGTTGTAAGACCTCTTACTGTTTAAACCGTGTCAGCTGTAGCAGGAGGTTCCTGGCTGGGGCTAGCAGCGCGATGACTATATGTGAGCAATATTCAACAGGCCGCTCTCAAAGCCGTGATGGGACACACGTTTCCCACCGCTGTCCTGGAACAAACAAGGGGACATCAGGTTCATGAATGAGTAATGGACCAGATTTAGTTCACAGTCAACAGCTCCTAGTATATGTTACGACTGACTTCAGTGTAACAACGCAGAGATTGCCCAGAGTAAACAGGAAAACCTGTCAGCTGGTAGGTTGACAGAAAATCAGTAAGAGATGTTCATAAAATAATGCAGTGTGATCCAGAACCAGCTTATAGACCAGTTAGCCTAACATCTGTTGTCAGGCAATTATTAGAGTCTAAAATTCAGGATAAGGAGACTGAACATCTTGAAAATGTTCAATTGATCAGCGACAGCCAGTGTGGATTTGTAAAGGGCAGATCACACCTGCCCAACCTGACTGCCTCTTCTGAAGAGGTGACTGATGAAATGAAGAGAGCAATGCCAATTTATATGATTTTTGTGGACTTCCAGAAAGCACTTGTTAAAGTCCCTTCCAGGAAACTGGTAACTAAAGTTGAAACTCATTGAATTGAATTCAAATTATTGACCTGGTTAGGAAATTGGCTGAACGGAAGGAATTAGGATAGGGGGTTAATCAGTGGGTGCACTAAACGGAAGAATGAGTGGAATTTAATGTAGGCAATGGAGGTCTCAGCCACTTTGGGGAAAGCCCACTGTGCTCAGTGCCAGTCAGGCCTTCCCCAGCACCAAGGACACTAGGGGCAGAAATCCCACCCCCTGGCATCTGCTGCCAACTCCTCAATGCCATCATGAGGGAGCAGTGGACAACAGCCAGCAATGCAGCTGTGAAAGGCCCAGGTTCAGCGTGGAACCCAGGCTACAGGTACGTAAGGCGAGATGGGGATCACAAAAAAGTTTACTTACTTGAAATGGCTCGGGGTGGGGTGGGGGGAGTGTTAGAATGGGTGGCCCGGTGGCACAGTGGGTAGCACTGTTGCTTCACAGCGCCAGAGTCCCAGGTTCAATTCCCAGCTTGGGTCACTATCTGTGCGGAGTCTGCACGTTCCCCCCGTGTCTGCGTGGGTTTCCTCCGGGCGCTCCAGTTTCCTCCCACAAGTCCCGAAAGACGTGCTTGTCAGAACAAAGAACAAAGAACAAAGAAAAGTACAGCACAGGAACAGGCCCTTCGGCCCTCCAAGCCTGTACCGACCATGCTGCCCATCTAAACTAAAATCTTCTACACTTCCTGGGTCCGTATCCCTCTATTCCCATCCTATTCATGTATTTGTCAAGATGCCCCTTAAATGTCACTATCGTCCCTGCTTCCACCACCTCCTCCGGCAGCGAGTTCCAGGCACCCACCACCTTCTGTGTAAAATATTTGCCTCGTACATCTCCTCTAAACTTTGCCCCTCACACTTTAAACCTATGCCCCCTAGTAATTGACCCCTCTACCCTGGGAAAAGGCCTCTGACTATCCACTCTGTCTATGCCCCTCATAATTTTGTAGACCTCTATCAGGTCACCCCTCAATCTCCGTCGTTCCAGTGAGGACAAACCGAGTTTATTCAACCGCTCCTCATAGCTAATGCCCTCCATACCAGGCAACATCCTGATAAATCTCTTCTGCACCCTCTCTAACGCCTCCACATCCTTCTGGTAGTGTAGCGACCAGAATTGAACACTATACTCCAAGTGTGGCCTAACTAAGGTTTTATACAGCTGCAACATGACTTGCCAATTCTTATACTCAATGCCCCGGCCAATGAAGGCAAGCATGCCGTATGCCTTCTTGACCTTCATGGTTGGTGCAGGCTTGGAGGGCTGAAGGGCCTGTTCCTGTGCTCTATTGTTCTTTGTTATTTGATTGTACAGTCATAGATCCAGCTGTCCAAAGACCCCTCTGTCCAATCATCTTCATGTATCTGTGCGCAGACTTTTGACTCAGCTCTCCCAGGTTCACAGCCCTGTCACTATCCCATAGGCTGCACGGTAGCACAGTGGTTAGCATTGTTGCTTCACAGCGCCAGAGTCCAGGTTCAAAAATGAGCAGTGATTCCTGGGGCAAATTATTGCCTTCCCCCCAGTTGCGGGTTTGTAGGTGGGGGAGGTGAGGGTAAAGGTTCTCGGACAGGCTTGCCCCTCGGTTACCGCCGGCCCCAACCCCTCTGTGATTTTACACTGGGCCGAGCAAGGCTCGGTTCAACACCTCCCGCCATCCTTTCCCCAATTGTGGTCTTCAGTAGCCATGTAATGACCACTTAGCGGCTGTTTCCCACTGGAAAGGGGGGAGTTTGGTTTCTGGGGGTAGCCCAAACATAAATTTGGTTTAGACCTCATGCAGGGAAGCCTCAATCAGCAGTCCCCTTTGAACATTGCCCCCCCCCCCCCCCCCCCCCCCCCCGCAAAGCGTTCACACAGTTGCTTCACAGCTCCTGGGTCCCATGTTCGATTCCCGCCTTGGGTCACTGTCTATGCGGAGTCTACACGTTCTCCCCGTGTCTGCGTGGGTTTCCTCCGGGTGCTCCGGTTTCCTCCCGCAGTCCAAAGATGATCAGGTTAAGTGAATTGGCCATGATAAATTTCCCTTAGTGTCCAAAAAGGGTTAGGTTCTGAGGATAGGGTGGAGGTGTGGGCTGGGGTGGGTGCTCTTACCTTGCTGGTGGAGACTCGATAGGCCGAATGGACTCCTTCTGCACTGTAAATTCTATGATTCCACGATCAAAGGACTTGGCTCCCCCCCCCCCTCCCCATCACTCCACCAACATGACAATCCTCACCTTCCATGTTCCCCACTGACTCTTCAGGTGGCCACCATCCTAAAAGTCCTGCCCTAGTGTCTTGGCCCATATTTACCACAGTTCATATCCGCGAAAACAAACATGTTCACATTGCGCTTTGTAGGAGTTTGTGAGGATGCCATTGGCAGTATAGTGGTTTGGGATGTCCTGTATCATGCAAAGCGCCATGTTAATGGAGTCCTTCTTTAACATTCGCCAACAACTCTGCCCAGATATTCCCGCCAAAATAATTTCACAAGATATAGGAGCAGAATTAGACCATTTGGCCCATCGGGTCTGCTCCACCATTCGATCATGGCTGACCTCATCCTAGCTTTAATTCCACCATCCTGTCCGTTCTCCATAACCCTTCAACCCATTACCAATTCAAAATCTGTCTAACCCCTCCTTAACTTTACTCTCTATCCCAGCATCCACCACACTCTGGGGTAGCGAATGCCAACGTTCCACAACCCATTGGGAGAAGTAGTTTCTCCTCACCTCTGTTTTAAATTTGTTCCCACTTATCCTCTCGTTCTCGAATGCTCCACAAGAGGAAGCATCAGCTCCACGTCTACTTTATCCAGAGCTTTTAGCATCTTGTATAACTCAATTTGATCTCTCCTTATTCTTCTAAACTGTAAGAGAGGCCTAAACTGTTCAATCTCTCTTTGTACGACAAACCCCTCACCTCTGAAATCAGCCTGAAATTAATGCTAACCACAGAACCTGAAATTAATGCTAACCACAGAACCTGAAATTAATGCTAACCACAGAACCTGAAATTAATGCTAACCACAGAACCTGAAATTAATGCTAACCACAGAACCTGAAATTAATGCTAACCACAGAACCTGAAATTAATGCTAACCACAGAACCTTATTCATCTGCAGAATTCACTTTTGTTATTAGCCAGAAGTATATCTGTGTGAAATGAACCGAATAATGTTTATACAACACAACCCTAGAGTCGCCTTGGTAATTACCTTTGAAAGCTAAGATATTTAATCTGGTTAAACATTTTTGCTGAACGAGCATTCTGGGGTTTATTTATTTTATCTATGGGATGTGGGCGTCGCTGGCTCGGCCCACATTTATTGCTCATCCCTAATTGCCCTGCCAAGGTGGTGGTGAGTTGCCTCCTTAGACCACGACAGTCTCTGTGGCGTAGGTGCACCCACTGTGCTGTTAGTTACGCAGACAGCAGAAGGTTTTGTAACACCCAGTTGCCGAATGAGGGCAAATCAACTGACAGTTTCTGAAGTTTGACGCGCCTCTTTCTTTTTGCCCATGATTCCGTTTCGATCGCTAAATACTTTGCGAGGGAACATAGTACTGTTGCTATTAAAAGGATACATCACACACATGGAGACAAGAAATAACTCTCTCTATGTGACACAGATGAGCTCCAAGCTCAAAGTGGTACCCAAAGGAGAAGCCGGGCGTTGGGTCAGGGAGAAGGATGAGATGTGCAGCTTGACTGTGGTCCCCTGTTCTTCTCATTGCTGTTTCACTGCTGCCACCAAGTGGACAAGACCTGCGAAAGAGAAAGTGGAACCATTCTGGATTATAGTGCATGGTTCTGAACTTTCACAGTGTGCCAACATCTTAGCCAGTCTAAACATGTGAAAACAAGCCAATGCCATCAAGCAAATATGTTCTCACCCAGCCATCACGTCCAGCATGCTGTTAGCTTTAAAGATGTTTTGGGCTGTTAATGTAAATATTTCATGATTCAGAATAAACAGCGTGTACAAATAGCTTATCCCAATGCAGAAATGCTTCCCATTGCTCCTTGATCTTCACCACCCGCTCACTCCCTGCTTCCCCCAGCCACTTGTATATATCCCCAATTCTTCCCTCCCCTTCCACATCCGGAAGCAGCAGAAATGTATCATTTAACTGCTCCATTACTGCTGCACTCCTGTGGTGTCAGCTTTGGCAAGGCCGGGCCGAATATTAAATATTAATTCTATTTTTAAAATTGCAGGCAATGTGTAAAGGCATTGTGCAACTAACGGCAGCCTTGTGGGGGGGGGGGGGGGGGGGGGGGGGGGGGGGGGGGGTGGAGTTCGCCACACGGGGCACAGCAACACAATCAGAGCTAGGCAGCTCGGGGGTGAAGCCAGGAAACACACAGCGGGGTGGAAAACTGGAACCCTTTCCCTCATAAAGCCATTGAGGCCAGGTATCAGTTAATCATGTCGAAACAGAGGTGAATCTATTATTTTTACCAGCAAGTGCATTAAGGATTACGAGACAAGTGGACAGAGTTGAACAGGTCAGCCACGATCAAACTGAATGGCAAAATAGGCTCAAGAGTCAGAAGCACCAATTATGAGATTTTACGCTCGCCCGAACAGCAGCTTGCCGTGGCCTAGCGTGCCCGATAAAAGCCAGGAGTCCAAGGAGACACCGGTCCCGGGATCTACCCGACTCACAACACCTCGCGAGATGCAACGCGATCTCGTCAGACATTGCAATGTAAATCCCACCCATTATGGGTGGGATAACTTTTTGGCAAATCTGCATATTAGAGCGAGACAGCTAGTCTCACTTTAATGTGCAAATTCATCCCCTTTGCCTCACAGGCCTCGGGCGAGCGCCATTCAGCACCAATCCCCACTAACGGGGACCAGTCGGAACGGCACTGGTGGGGGTCTCCCAGGAAACAGAGGCCCCAGCTGCATGCCCTTTGGGCAAGGTGGTGCCCTGGCACTGCTAATGCCACCTGTAAGTGCCAGCTTGGCACCCTGGCAGTGCCACCTGGGTGCCAGCCTGGCATTGGCAAGGTGGCAGGGTTCTAGGTTGGCACTGCCAAGCTGGTATTTTTTGTAAGAATGCGACTGGACGGGGGGGGGGGTGCCCTGCGTGGGTGTTAGCGGGAGTGCAGGAGGGGT
The DNA here is from genome assembly GCF_902713615.1 of Scyliorhinus canicula. NCBI lineage: Eukaryota > Metazoa > Chordata > Chondrichthyes > Carcharhiniformes > Scyliorhinidae > Scyliorhinus > Scyliorhinus canicula. The sequence continues at coordinate 6,161,202 of NC_052165.1, read as the reverse complement.
ACTGGGGATCCTCCCATTGTGCATTCGGGCTGGGAAGGGTCGGGGATTATTTTGGGGGCTTCGGAGATCAGGCCGCCATTTACAAATGGTGTCCCGATCTCTCACTACTCTGGGGAGTTCTGGCAAGCGGATCTCCCCAATGTATAAAATAGGGCTACATGCAACCTTGGCAGCACATTCCCCGCTGAGGCCCCTTCTAGAAAATGAGTCGCGTTGTATAGCCATGTGTTCCCAGGCGCTGCGAGCACGGGAAACACGCGGCTAAACGCACTCGCTATGGGACTTTGTTCCCATTTAGTTGAATTGAGCCCATAAGACATAGCAGCAGAATTAGACCATTCGCCCATCGAGTCTGCTCCGCCATTCGATCATGGCTGATATTGTTCGCAGCCCCATTTTCCTTCTGCCTTCTGCCTGGAACCCCTGATTCCATTATTAATCAAGAACATCAGATTTGAGCTTGAGGTGCTGGTACCTCGAAGGCTACAGACCAAGAGCTGGAAGGTGGAATTAGACAGAATAGTTCTTTCTTACACCATAAGAACTAGGAGCAGAAGTTGGCAATTTAGCCTCTCGAGTTCACTCCACCGTTCAATACGATCATGGCAGATCTCATCCTGGCCTCATCTCCACCCTCCAGTCCATTCTCCATAACCCTTCAACCCATTACCAATTAAAAATCTGTCCAACTCCTCCTTAAATTTACTCACTGTCCCAGCATCCACCGCACTCTGGTGTAGCGAATCCCACAGGTTCGCAATCCTATGGCTGAATAGTTTCGCCCTAACTCTGTTTTGAATCTGCTAGCCCTTATCCTAGCAGCACGGTAGCACAGTGGTTAGCACAGTTGCTTCACAGCTCGATTCCCGGCTTGGGTCACTGTCTGTGCGGAGTCTGCACATTCTCCCCGTGTCTGCGTGGGTTTCCTCCGGGTGCTCCGGTTTCCTCCCACAGTCCAAAGATGTGCAGGTTAGGTGGATTGGCCATGATAAATTGCCCTTAGTGACCAAAAAGGTTAGGTGGAGTTACTGGGTTATGAGGATCGATTGAAAGTGTGGGCTTATGTGGGGTGCTCTATACACCGATGACTGTGTGGCCAAATTCCCCTCCAACTCAATTTTCAAATTTGCTGATGACACCACCATAGTGGGTGGGATTTCAAACAATGACGAGACAGAGTACAGGAATGAGATAGACAATCTGGTGAACTGGTGGCGACGACAATAATCTCTCCCTCAATGTCAACAAAATGAAGGAGATTATCATCGACTTCAGGAAGCGTAGTGGAGTACACGCCCCTGTCTACATCAATGGGAACAAAGTAGAAAGGGTCAAGAGCTTCAAGTTTTTAGGTATACAGATTACCAACAACCTGTCCTGGGCCCCCATGCCGACCTATAGTTAAGAAGGCCCAGCAATGACTTTACTTTCTCAGACGACTGAGGAATTTGGCATGTCAGCTACGCCCCTCACCAACTTCTACAGATGCACCATAGAAAGCATTCTTTCTGGTTGTATCACAGCTTGGTATGGAGCTTGCTCGGCCCAAGACCGCAGGAAACTACAAAAGGTCGTGAATGTAGCCCAGTCCATCACGCAAGCCAGCTTCCCATCCATTGACTCTGTCTACAATTCCCGCTGCCTCGGAAAGGCAGCCAGCATAATTAAGGACCCCACGCACCCGGACATACTCTCTTCCACCTTCTTCTGTCAGGAAAAAGATACCAAAGTTTGAGGTCACGTACCAACCGATTCCAGAACAGCTTCTTCCCTACTGTTATCCGACTTTTGAATAGACCTACCTCGTATTAACTTGATCTTTACACCTTGCTATAACTGTAACATTATATTCTGCAGCCTCTCCTTCCTTCCCTATGTACGGTATGCATTGTTTGTACAGCATGCAAGAAACAATACTTTTCACTGTACACTAATACATGTGACAATAATAAATCAAATCAAATCAAAATCTTTCCAAGGGCCGTGCAGACTCAATGGGCCGAATGGCCTCCTTCTGTACTGTAAATTCTATGATTCTAACTATGACCTCTCGTTCCAGAAGACCCACAAGAGGAAACATCTGCTCCATGTCTAACTTATCCACACCTTTTATCATCTTATATGCCTCAATTAGATGTCCCCCTCATTCTTCTAAACTCGAGAGAGTATAGTCCTAAACTGCTCAATCTCTCCTCATAAAAACCCCTCTGATTGTGTTGCTGTGCCCCGCGTTGTAAACTCCATCCCCCACCAGAGACTGCCGTTGAGTTGCACCATGTCTTTAGACTTTGCTTATAATTTTAAAGAAATAATTGCCAAAGCTTACGCCACAGGAGTGCAGCAGTTATAAGCCCCTCGTCCATGGGATCAATCGAGTGAACCTCCTCTGAACTGCCTCCCAATGCCGCTATTGCTGTTCCTGGTTCTGAAAGAAAGGGGCTGAGATGCTCCCAGGGGCCTACAAACTTCATTGAGTCTCTTAGAATTCCCGAGATGTTTACTCCCCGGCATGTGCGAGGGACAGCGTGATTGAGGAGCAAACTGTTCCTCTGCACTTCAAATGATCAATTACATTTCTTCTGGTGGTCTGTTTAACCCTCACCTCTCTATCTCTCTCTGCTGCCGGAATTGACCTTTGCTGGAGTATGAAAGGTGCTGACTATCCGCCACAATCTTGTGCAATTGGCCAACATTCATGCAAGTCCAGACAAATGTCAATGCACTATTCAACCATTTATAGATGTAATTAGTAACCAGTGATCTATGCACTTAGTAGCAGGATTCGGTGGTTGGTTTTTAGGATTGGAAACCCTGGAGTGACCCAATTATTGTCCTGACTGGAATCAACCAATTCAACAGATTATTTTTAAAATTCCATCCATAGCAAAACACAGACAGTGATAAACACAATTGTTGAATTGCAATTTAACAGCAAATGGTCGAATTCTAATCTCGATCATGACTAAAACAGCTGGAAAAACTGATTGGTGACTTAGAGAAAAGTTTAGGACTGATGAAAGGTCACTGACCTGGAACAATAACTCTTTCTCTCTCCACAGATGCTTCTAGACCTGTTGAGTATTTCCGGCCGATTTCTGACTTTATTTCACGCCTCTGATTCTCAAAGTGTGTGCTGAACACCGCTGAGACTTTGAAACAAAACAAAAGCAATTTTCACCTTTAATTCTTACAGCATCTCAGCTTCCCAAATCTCAAAAGGTTCTATCACTAAAAGCTTAATTTCCTGGCGGCTCACTGGATGAAGCGAATCATCATATTAGAAGCGGGATCTCGATGGAATGCAGCCACAATGACCATCTTGAATGACTGGACTATTCACTAAGATGGAAATACTGATTGTACTTTGGCTGCAGACTCTAACCAAACGTTTATGGCACAGGAATGGCATCACCTACAAATTACTGATTGCAATCTTCGGATGCAAATGTTTCGTGTATGAGTGATGTTCCTATGACTGTTACATTCACGGAAATGTTATTCTATTTATTTTGTTGCGTGTTACTTTGGCAGAGGACAGAGGAATGGCACCCAAACAGAGCGTGTATCTACTAACATTTCAGAGTCTTAATAATAATCTTTATTATTGTCACAAGTAGGCTTACATTCACACTGCAACGAAGTTACTGTGAAAATCCCCGAGTCGCCACATTCCGGCGCCTGTTCGGGTACACAGAGGGAGAATTCAGAATGTCCAATTCACCTAACAGCACGTCTTTCGGGACTTGTGGGAGGAAACTGGAGCACCTGGAGGAAACCCACGCAGACACGGGGAGAACGTGCAGACTCCACACAGTGACCCAAGCTGGGAATTGAGCGCGGGACTCTGGCGCTGTGAAGCAACAGTGCTAACCACCGTGCTACTGTGAGTCTTGTTTCACTAGAGGGTTATTTTTAATAAATTAATGCTGAGGAAGTAAAATCTTTTCTCCTTGGCCACAATAACTACAAAACAGAATCCTGCCTCTGAATTGTGATGCAGGTCCATTATTTTGTCTATTATTTATGACGCCGTCAGAGCAAAAGCCAGTTTAACTTAAAGAAAGGAACTCAAATCAGTTCAACAACAATTTCCATTGATGTAGCACCTTGACCGTGGCAGGGCTGAGTGGGGGGAGGGGGTGGGATCTGGAAACATAGAGGAACACTAACGGAGAGATGGTCACAGAGGATAAGAAGGGATAAAGCCGCGGGGAAATTAAACACACCAACAGGCATTTTAATGAAGGTGTTGGGAGATAAGAACCAATGATAGTCAGTGATGACTGGGGTGATGGGCAAGCAGAATTTGGCATGCAATCGGGTGCAAACAGATGTGTTACATTTACGGAGCAGTGGAGGCCAGCGAGCAGGGGGTTGCTGTGATCAGATCTGGCGATGGCAAAGAGGTACATGAGAGTTCCAGTGATGGAACAGAGATAGACAGTGGTACAGAGCGGACATGAGCAACCTTTGTGATAAGGACCGGTCCCCTGGCCACGTGTTTCTTGGGGGCATGGCGTTCGCTAGCGGCGGGATGCTCATTTCCCACCGGATGTATTTGGGATTTCCCATTCCCACCGGGAAACCCGGCAGGCAGGGGTGCATTGCCGGCGGGAACAGAAAATCCCAACGGCCGGAGAATTCCGTCCATAGTGTCAGAAACTCAGCTTGTTGGGGAATACCTGATTCCGAAGTTCCAAAATAGCATGGCTCCACTTATTGTTGGGAAGGGTAATGGAACCAATCACTGACAAGGTGATGACCTCAGTGACAAAGGCTGAATATGATTGGTTTCAATCAAAAAACAGCAAGGATGTATTGCTGCAGAGAACAGTTCAAAGAGATGCAGGAGAGGTGGGTTTGGCTGTCAGAAGCACACGGTTGAAAGTTGACCCAAAGCTGAAGTTTTATTCTGGAGTCGGAAACTAGAAACAGGAACATGTTCCTGGTCTGGCCACTCACGATATGCTTTACGTATTCCCATTATCATTTTCAATGCTCCAGCCAATCAAGAAGAGGACTCACTGTCCAATGGTCCAGACGCAACCACCTTCAGCTCTTTCATCAATGATCTGCCTTCCATCATAAAGTCAGAAGTGGGGATGTTCGCTGATGACTGCACAATTTTCAGCACCATTCACGACTCCTTAGATAATGAAGCAGTCCATGTCCAAATGCAGCAAGACCTGGACAATATCCAGGCTTGAGCTAACAAGTGGCAAGTTACATTTTGTGCCATACAAGTGCCTGGCAATGACCATCACTAACAAGAGAGGATTTAACCATTGCCCCTAGGCATCCTGTGGTGAGTAACTCACCTCCTGACCCCCCAAAGCCTGTCCATCATCTACAAAGCACAAGTCAGGAGTGTGATGGAATATTCTCCATGCCTGGATGAGTGCAGCTCCAACAACACTCAAGAAGATTAACACCATCCAGGACAAAGCAGCCCGCTTGATTGCTCCTCCTTCCACAAACATTCAAACCCTCCACCACCAACGAACAGTGGTAGCCGTGTGTACCATCTACAAGATGCACTGCAGGAACTCACCAGGGTTCCTTCGGCAGCACCTCCCAAACTCACAACCGCTACCAGCTATAAGGACCAAAGCTGTAGATACCTGGGGACACTATCACCTGGAGGTTCCCCTCCAAGTCACTCACCATCTTATCACTGGGTCAATATCCTGGAACTCCCTTCCTAACAGCACTGTGGGTGGACCCACCCCTCAGGGACTGCAGCAGTTCAAGAAGATAGCTCACCATCTTTTCAATGGCAACTAAGAATGGGTAATAAATGCTGGCCTGGCCTGTGACACCCACATCCCACGAACGAATATGAACACAAAACTGGGAACAGGAAGTAGACCTCTGATGCTGGAGGGTCAATGCGGCTGCCAGCCAGCACCCGGAAGTCAGCAGTCCCATCAGCCGGTGTGGGAGCTGCCAATCTGAAAACTGAGACAGCAAGGGACAAGTGCATTATTAGTAAGTTCATTATCTGGCCATGATGCTGGAAAGGCAATCCCTCCAGAGCATGGTCAGCAGCCATTGCTGGTCCAGTGGTTGGATCCATTGCGTGATTCATTGCACCCACTGCATGCCCTGAGCATAACGAATTGGCCTGGATATAGTCAGGTCATCCCTGGGCTTTCCCATCTTGCTGATCAGAAATCCTAATCAGTACAGGATCGGGGCATTAATAGACCCCTAATTAAAATCTAATTGGCTTCAATTGGCTGACCCGCCCTCGTTAAAAATGACCCTGAGGTTGGGATTGTGGTAGCAAATGCATACGGAGGCTGAAGGTGCCAGTTTGCGCACTGGCCCGCCTCCATCCCAGACCACAGACTTTCTGTCTCTAGTCCCAGATCGATAGATAATGTCACCAAGAGGAGTTTGCAGTTGAAGGGAAGCAGGGACCAAAGGTGGCTACTTTGGGGACTCCAGTGTTGAGGGTGTGGGCGAAATGAGTCATGTTATTAACGTAAGAACATAAGAACATAAGAACTAGGGGCAGGAGTAGTCCGTCTGGCCTCTCGAGCCTGCTCCGCCATTCAATGAGATCATGGCTGATCTTTTGTGGACTCAGCTCCACTTTCCAGCCCGAACACCATAACCCTTAATCCCTTTATTCTTCAAAAAACTATCTACCTTTACCTTAAAAACATTTAATGAAGGAGCCTCAACTGCTTCACTGGGCAAGGAATTCCATAGATTCACAACCCTTTGGGTGAAGAAGTTCCTCCTAAACTCAGTCCTAAATCTACTTCCCCTTATTTTGAGGCTATGTCCCCTAGTTCTGCTGTCACCCGCCAGTGGAAACAACCTGCCCGCATCTATCCTATCTATTCCCTTCATAATTTTAAATGTTTCTATAAGATCCCCCCTCATCCTTCTAAATTCCAACGAGTACAGTCCCAGTCTACTCAACCTCTCCTCATAATCCAACCCCTTCAGCTCTGGGATTAACCTAGTGAATCTCCTCTGCATACCCTCCAGTTCCTGTACATCCTTTCTCAAGTAAGGAGACCAAAACTGAACACAATACTCCAGGTGTGGCCTCACTAACACCTTATACAATTGCAACATAACCTCCCTAGTCTTAAACTCCATCCCTCTAGCAATGAAGGACAAAATTCCATTTGCCTTCTTAATCACCTGTTGCACCTGTAAACCAACCTTCTGTGACTCATGCACTAGCACACCCAAGTCTCTCTGAACAGCAGCATGCTTTAATATTTTATTGTTTAAATAATAATCCCGTTTGCTGTTATTCCTACCAAAATGGATAACCTCACATTTGTCAACATTGTTTTCCATCTGCCAGACCCTAGCCCATTCACTTAACCTATCCAAATCCCTCTGCAGACTTCCAGTATCCTCTGCACTTTTCGCTTTACCACTCATCTTAGTGTCATCTGCAAACTTGGACACATTGCCCTTGGTCCCCAACTCCAAATCATCTATGTAAATTGTGAACAATTGTGGGCCCAACACGGATCCCTGAGGGACACCACTAGCTACTGATTGCCAACCTGAGAAACACCCATTAATCCCCACTCTTTGCTTTCTATTAATTAACCAATCCTCTATCCATGCTACTACTTTACCCTTAATGCCATGCATCTTTATCTTATGCAGCAACCTTTTGTGTGGCACCTTGTCAAAGGCTTTCTGGAAATCCAGATATACCACATCCATTGGCTCCCCATTATCTACTGCACTGGTAATGTCCTCAAAAAATTCCACTAAATTTGTTAGGCATGACCTGCTCTTTATGAACCCATGCTGCATCTGCCCAATGGGACAATTTATATCCATTTATTGTTGGAGACACTCTGGCTGTTATTGAACAGTTAAACATGGAACCAACTGAGGGTAATCTCACAGGACCGGAGAAAGAAGGACAGGCAATGAAGAAGAATAGTGGTTAACTGTGTTGCAGACAGGTCAAGGAAAGGAAGAATATGTATAATAGTCAGAGATTTTTTAAGGCTATTTTGGTATTGTGAGAAAGACAGAAATCAGTTAGTGTCATTTTCCTTGTGATTCCATGTTTAACTATCTCCAATCTTGGAGGGCAATACATTCAAGAACAATGCTGGCCTTTGCTCCTTTCTTTTTGCAAATTATTGTGAATGAATAAGTTCTGTAGTCAAAATCTAAGCAACAACCTGCGTGCTGGTTCTGCCACTTTCCGAAATCAGGACGATTTTCAGAGTATGTACGTGATATGTGCCAGGGATTTCTGTTCGACTCCTGGGCAAGCTACCTGACCACATCTTGAACATTGTGAGCAGTGTTTGCCTCCTTATTTGAAGAAGGATGTGAATGTGTTGGCGGTGGTTTAGAGGAGGTTTGCTAGATTGATACCTGGAATGAGCGGGCTGTCTCCTGAGAAAAGGTTGGACAGTCTGGGTTTGTTTCCACAGAGTTTAGACGAGTGAGGGGCGACTCGATTGAAGTCCATAAGACCCTGAATCGTCTTGACAAGGTGGGCGTGGAAAGGATGATTCCTCTTCTGGGCATGTCCAGAACCAGGGGGCAGTGTTTTTTTCATAGAATTTACAGTGCAGAAGGAGACCATTCGGCCCATCGTGTCTGCACGGCTCTTTGAAAGAGCACCCTACCCAAGCCCACACCTCCACCCTATCCCCATAACCCAGTAACCACACCCAACACTAATGGCAATTTTTGACACTAAGGGCAATTTATCATGGCCAATCCACCCAACCCGCACATCTTTGGACTGTGGGAGGAAATAGGAGCACCTGGAGGAAACCCACGCACACAGGGGGAGAACGTGCAGACTCCGCACAGACAGTGACCCAAGCCAGGAATCGAACCTGGGACCCTCGAGCTGTGAAGCAATTGTGCTAACCACTGTGCTACCGTGCTGCCAATTTTTTAAAATTAGGGGTCACCATTTTAGGAAAGAGGTGAGGAGAATTTTTTTCTCTCAGATGATTGTGCGAGAATTGAATTCTCTACCTCAGAAAGTGGTGCAGGCGGAGTAATTGAATATTTTTAAGGCGGGTGTAGTGATCTGCATATCTGTATGGACACAAGGGGTTAATGTAAAGACACTACAACTAAGTAATCACTAGAGGGCAGCACTAGAGATGTATAAATAGACAGACGGAAGCCAGGATCAGTCTCTTCACAGTAACAGTAACTGGTGACCAGACACAGACAGACAGCTCAGCACAGGTGTAGATGGTCATAAGTACTTCTTAGTGAATCTTGTTCATGTAACGTCTAGTTTAAGCATTGGAGAGAGAACAAACTCGCAGTTAATTCATCAACGTTACTCAATAAAGCATTTGCTCCAATTGGAAGACTTTGAGTGTAATTCAGCATCGAGTTAAGGATCATTCTGGAAGAAACAAGTGAGTAACTGATATTGCACAAGGCAATACATCACTATCAGAAATAGGAATATAATAGCGGGGGGAATGAAAGATCATCATGGGTAGATGAGAATCTGGAATTCGAAAAGCAAACAGATTAGCCGTGATGTTATTGAACAGCGGAACAGCTCGAGGAACCGATTAGCCTATTCCTGCTCCTGTTTTGTATCTTTGCATATTGTGTTCTTTGGAGTCACGCGGATTCACACGGAATACTCACATGTGTGATTGCCTCTGACAGTGCACGCGGGGGGAAAAAAATCTCAGTGTCAACTTTAAATTAATTTAGAGTTTTTCCATGAACCCTGAATGAGAATCTCATTGCATCAGAGGCTGGTTTAGCACGGTGGGCTAAACAGCTGGCTTGTAATGCAGAACAAGGCCAGCAGCGCGCGTTCAATTCCCGTACCGGCCTCCCTGAACAGGCGCCGGAATGTGGCGACTAGGGGCTTTTCACAGTCACTTCATTTGAAGCCTACTTGTGACAATAAGCGATTATTATTATCACTTAAGGATTTCAAGTTGTAACAGGAATTGACGGGAGTAGAGAGCATTAAAAGCTCAACTATTTAATATTCCAGCACCTTTTTCAGAAGGATTCAAAGTTCAGTAACTTCGACCTGCTTTGCTGATAAGAGAAATCGCTGAAAAGTGTGCAGGTAATTTTCTTGCAAAGACAGGCTGAGGGATATTAGTAAGCTTTGATCACTAGCCGTGAAATATAAATGTGCTGGAATTATATTTTAGTTCAGTGTCATTCTGCAACATAATCTTATTGAAATTGCTCAGCGGGTCATTTGTGTTGGGGAAGTGAAACCACGACAGTTCAGAATAAAGATTTGAAAAGATTTATATTAAATGATTTACCAAGCCAACAGAATCATTTAATTCCTTTAATATTGCTCAAGCAAAATAAGATTAGGAACCTTGCTTTTATGTCCTTATATCTTCTCTCAGCACACACTCAAAATCAGGCATAAATATATCCAAAATTCATCCGTGCAGAATATTGTGATTCTTCTATTCTGATCTGGAGAATACAAATATACCAATTTATATTTGTTACCACATCCTGGGCATATGTGTGGTCAATTCCAGCCCCACTAGCCTCAGAATCACAACACAAGTGAATTAACCGATCATTCTTAAAATTCTTTAAAAAATACCCAAAGTCTTTGGCCCTTGGCTGTCCAATAATTACAGCCACCAGGTTTGTAAATTTGTATTAGTGAGAGGCAGCACGGTTTTGTGAAGGGGAGATCGTGTCTCACTAACTTGATCTGGTTTTTTGAGGAGGTCACAAAGATGAATGATGCAGGTAGGGCAGTGGATGTTGTCTTTATGGACTTCAGTAAGGCCTTTGGCAAGGTCCCTCATGGCAGATTGGTACAAAAGGTGAAGTCACATGGGATCAGAGGTGAGCTGGCAAGATGGATACAGAACTGGCTAGGTCATAGAAGGCAGAGAGTAGCAATGGATCGGTGCTTTTCTGATTGGAGGGCTGTGACTAGTGGTGTTCCGCAGGGATCAGTGCTCAGACCTTTGCTGTTCGTAGTATATATAAATGATTTGGAGGAAAATGCAACTGGTCTGATTAGTAAGTTTGCGGACGACGCAAAGGTTGGTGGAATTGCGGATAGCAATGAAGACTGTCAGAGGATACAGCAGGATTTAGATCATTTGGAGACTTGGGCGGCGAGATGGCAGATGGAGTTTAATCCGGACAAATGTGAGGTAATGCATTTTGGAATGTCTAATACAGGTAGGGAATATACAGTGAATGGTAGAACCCTCAAGAGTATTGACAGTCAGAGAGATTTTGGTGCACAGGTCCACAGGTCACTGAAAGGGGCAACACAGGTGGAGAAGGTAGTCAAGAAGGCATATGGCATGCTTACCTTCATAGGCCGGGGTATTGAGTATAAAAATTGGTAAGTCATGTTGCAGCTGTATAGAACCTTAGTTCGGCCACACTTGGAGTATAGTGTTCAATTCTGGTTGCCACACTACCAGAAGGATGTGGAGGCTTTAGAGAGGGTGCAGAAAAGATTTACCAGGATGTTGCCTGGTATGGAGGGCATTAGCTATGAGGAGCGGTTGAATAAACTCGGTTTGTTCTCGTTGGAACGACGGAGGTTGAGGGGCGACCTGATAGAAGTCTACAGAATTATGAGGGGCATAGACAGAGTGGATAGTCAGAGGCGTTTTCCCAGGATAGAGGGGTCAATTACTAGGGGGTATAGGTTTAAGGTGCGAGGGGCAAGGTTTAGAGGAGATGTACGAGGTAAGTTTTTTACACAGAGGGTAGTGGGTGTGTGGAACTCGCTGCCGGAGGAGGTGGTGGAAGCAGGGACAATAGTGACGTTTCAGGGACATCTTGACAAATACATGATTGGGTGGGAATAGAGGGATACAGAAGTGCAGAAGACTAGTTTAGATGGGCAGAATGCTCGGCGTAGGCTTGGAGGGCCGAAGGGCCTGTTCCTGCGCTGTACTTTTCTTTGTTCTTTGTTCTTTGAACACAATGATTATTTATTTAAAACAAGAACAGTAACAAAATATACAGCAAATACTACTTGAATATAGGAGTTGGGACGTTTTGTTGAAGTTTTACAAGACATTGGTAGACCACACATGGAATACTGTGTTCAGCTCTGGTCACCCTATTACAGAAAGGATATTGTTAAACTGCAGAAAGAGTGCAGAAGGGATTTACGAGGATGCTACCAGGACTTAATGTTTTGAGCTATAAGGAGAGGCTGGATAGGCTGGGACTATTTTCCTTGGAGCGTGGGAGGCTTGGGGGTGATCTTATAGAGGTCTATAAAATAATGAGGGGCATAGATAAGGTAGATAGTCAACATCCTTTCCCAAAGGTAGAGGAGTTTAGAACTAGAGGGTTTAAGGTGAGAGGGGAGATACAAAAGACACCAGAGGGGAAATGTCTTCACACAGAGGGTGGTGAGCATCTGGAACGGGCTGCCCGAGGCAGTGATAGAGACGGGTACGATTTTTTCCTTGAAAAAGCAGTTAGACAGTTACATGGGCAGGGTGGGTATCGAGGGATATGGGCCAGGCAAGTGGGACTATCTTAGTGATAGAAACTGGGTGGCATGGACAAGCTGGGCCTAAGGGCCTGTTTCCGTGCTGTAAACATCTATCACTCTATGACTCCATTGTAAATTATTAACTAATTCCTAATCCCCCCCCCCCCTCCCCCGTCTCTGTGCAAACACACATGCGACAGACAAACACAGAGGAGTGGAAAGGGGTATAAATAATAAGCAAAAGGATAAAAGAGTTTGTTTCAGATGAGGGCTTTTAGCACACCTTCCATCACAGCAAGCTTGCAGGTTACAGTCTCTGCCCGCAGCCTGTAATGGTCTTCCCTGTAGATTCATTCATCCAGGTTCTCTGACACGTCAGAAGTTCTCCATCACAGCCTTTCCGGAGAGAGATTAGCAAGTTCCAAGGGGGGATTTCCATTGGCCGAAACCGGGAAACGCGATTGGGCGGAGAATCGGTTCAAACGCCCGCAATCGCGGCGGGTGCCAATTTGACGCCAAATCGCAATTCCCCGTTGCCTCGACAGCAGCATCAATGCGGTCCAAAACACATGTACAGTAAACACTATTTGCACATCATTAGCAGGCCCGACGCGGTATTTTCCGGGGCAACTGCGATTCTCCGCCTCCGATGGGCCAAATCGCCGACAGCGAGGTTCACTTGTGCTTTTAAAAGTTGTGAAAATGGTGTTGTTGCTGATGAGTGAGAGAGAGGAGGTAGGACATGGAGAGGCGTGATCGGGGCAGTCAGGCTGGACACTGGCCGTGCTGGCTGGGATAGGGATGCCCTACCAGGGCCGGATGTGGGGGTGGTGGGGGAAATGATGGGGGAACGGGTCGTGTGGCCGGGGTTACCCCCACAGGACTGGGGCAGTGTCCAAGCGTGGATCGCCATCGCTATGGCATGCAAGGCAGCCATCTTGCTGCACACACAACTGACCACCCACCTTGGCCCTCGTTCTGCAGAGTGACACCGTTTGTATGAGTGCCCCCTCTATTACACCCCTACACCCCAGCCCCTACACCCCAGCCCCCACCCGCCACCCTTCCCGCTGTCACACTACCCCACCCCGGCCGTCTCCTACCGGCGGGGCATCACATGGCCCACCCAAAAGGGGCCCTGTGGATGGGGCCAGGAGCTTACCGAAGGCAAGGGCAGCGCCAACCAATGGTACCCCTGCCAGCACGGATTGGTGCCAGGGCCAGAGGCCCACAAGGTGCTGGGCGCCGACACGGCCTGGGTGCAAGGATGGGGAGGGGACATGTAGGGGCAGAGTCTGCAGTGCCAACCGGGGGCACCATATGGACCGGTGGACATGCTTGGGCATGGGGTTACGCACCACGGTAACATGTCGGCCTTTCACCCCATGCGGACAATGGATATTGGAATTCAACCAGCAATGGTGGCCTTCCTGCCGGTCATTGCAGCCCTGGGGGATGCCCTGTGGCTGTATGAGCTGGAGAAGGAAGCAGCAGCAGCAAAGCATGCCGCAGATGAACAGCAGGCAGTTGCTCAAGCTGGAGAGCCGGCCTCCCAACAGGCCAAGGAGGAGGAGATGCAAGGAGTGTGTACTGACAGAGCCTGACATTCAAGGATCTGCCAGACCAGGCATGCTGAGCAGGGAGAAGGTACGACATATCTGCCAGATCATGATGCACCTGGCAACGCGGGGGAATGGGGGAGGTCACCGGCTGCCGGTGGCTGTCAAGGTGACGGTCACCCTGAACCTTTATGCCATGGGGTCCTTCCAGGTGCCAAGTGGAGACCTGTCGGGATTTCACAGAGCTCGGTGCACAGGTGCAGCTGCGTTGTCACAGAGGACCTGTGTGCCTGATCGGCACAATGCAGCAAATTCACCAGTGCCTTTGTGGCTGATGACGCCTATCCGGAGGCCATGCCCTTTCACATCTGGACAGCTCTCTATTCCCCTTCACATCTGGACATATTCTCATGCTCCTTCACACCTGGTGGTTAGCACTGTTGCTTCACAGCGGCAGAATCCCAGGTTCGATTCCCAACTTGGGTCACTGTCTGTGCGGAGTCTGCACGTTCTCCCCGTGTCTGCGTGGGTTTCCTCCGGGTGCTCCGGTTTCCTCCCACAAGTCCCGAAAGATGTGTTGTTAGGTAATTCACATTCTGAATTCTCCCACTGTGTATCCGAACAGGCACCAGAATGTGGCGACTAGGGGATTTTCATAGTAACATCATTGCAGTGTTAATGTAAGCCTACTTGTGACACTAATAAATATTAATTAAGATTAAACCTGTGTGACCAACATGCTCATTCACATCTCGCTATCTCCCCCCAAGTTCATCCACACCTGGAGAACCCCATGCCCCTTCATATCTGGACATCCCTCCATGCTCCTTCACATCTGGGCATAAACCCCCCCCCCCCCCCCCGCTACCGGACCACACCCTCCTCCCCACCCCCCACAAGCCTGGCAACCAACAAGGTTCTTCCCTCTCTCTCCTTCCATTCCACCTGTTACCTTGCTACATCCCTGTTATACCCTTTCCAGAACCCTCAGCTGCCAATGGAGCCCTCCACATCTTTACTCCACCATCATCACCCCCTCAGTCCCCTCCTACCCTTCTTGAACTCATCCCCCCCCCCCCCCCCCCCCCCCCCCCGCCCAACAGACCCATCGCCGCCCAACAGAACCTCCAACTGCCTTCCGCCTCAAGGATCTTAGCCCATGGCAGTGTTGCTGGAAGAAAGTCCAAAGGGTGATGGATGTTCCTGGGTGGAGAGTTCCCAACTTGTGGAAGCTGCTTTGCTGCAGCTCAACATAGATGAGTCTCCAGCCACCCTGTGCTACACATGGTGCTCAAACATCCATCTTCTTCTCAGATGTGTCTGAGCTGCCCAAGGACTTCTTAAAGTAACTCTCGACTTTTGCCTGGTAGGTTAATCCAGATGTATGCTGGACCAGTGTGGTTCCCTGCTAGTGAGAAGACTCCGGTTGGGCTTTCATTTGCAACCTATTAGCGGGATGCAAATACCTTTCACGCCAGCCCCCAGCAGGATTCCCGATCCGCCATGGCATGGCAGCCCCAGGAGATCCTGCTGTCACCTCACGTCGGTATGGAGACCTCCTGCCGAATTCCCCCTCCCGCCCACCATCGATCCCGCTAACGTAAGAGAATTACACGGGGCCTCACGGTAGCATGGTGGTTAGCATCAATGCTTCACAGCTCCAGGGTCCCAGGTTCGATTCCCGGCTGGGTCACTGTCTGTGTGGAGTCTGCACGTCCTCCCCGTGTGTGCGTGGGTTTCCTCCGGGTGCTCCGGTTTCCTCCCACAGTCCAAAGATGTGCGGGTTAGGTGGATTGGCCATGCTAAATTGCCCGTAGTGTAAGGTTAATTGAGGGATTGTTGGGTTATGGGTATACGGGTTACGTGGGTTTAAGTAGGGTGATCATTGTTCGGCACAACATCGAGGGCCGAAGGGCCTGTTCTGTGCTGTACTGTTCTATGTTCTATGTTCTACACCTTGAATAATCTTCCATTTTCTCTTTTGACACAGCTTGGGCGGGATTCTCTCAGCCCAGGCCGGGCCGGAGAATCACGGGCCGGGCCGGAGAATCACATGACGTCAGAGAGTGGAGAATCGGCACCATTGGTGCCGGTGCAGTCGGCACGGCGCCGGTCGTGGGCAGCTCTACGCGGCCCCCCTTGCAATTCTCTGGCTGAATGGGCCGGCGACGTCCGTGTCTGGTCTTACCCGGCGAGACCTCGGTGTGCATGCATCCGAGGCGGCCTGGTGGGGGTGGGGGGGAGGGGTGTCCGACCCCACGGGGGTCTCCACTGTGGCCTGGCCCACGATCGGGGCCGACCGATCAGCGGACGGGCCTCTCGGGCTGAGAGCCTCTTTTGCTCCGCGTCGGCCATGCTGCTTCTGGGCCGACGCGGAGAAGGAAGCCACTGGGCATGCGCGCATTGGCGCTGGTCCCACTGCGCTGCTCAGACCCGCGGCATCCATTTGGTGCCGGCATCGCCAGCTGGAGCGGCGTGGGCCACGCCAGTGCCGAGCTGGCCCCCTGTAGGGGTCAGAATCACTGCTCCTGATGCCCATGTTGACGCCGTCGTGAAACGCAACGGCGTTTACGATGGCGTCAACGCTTAGCGTCAGGATTAGAGAATCTGGCAGCATCTGTGGAGAGAGAAGGGAGCTAACACTTCGGGTTTGAATGACTCTTTGAGCTAGAGAACTGACATACCAACTAACGGAAACAGAATATCCTTCTTCACCCTGTCCAAATTGTTCAGCATTTTCAACACCTGAATAGATGCTGCAGCTTTTGACCATTCAGGTGATGGGCTGAAGCTGGAAAAGGTGCAGACTTTGCGAAAAGCGATCATAAAACTGCACTGATTCCCAGCAACCGAACTGAAATAAACCCCGTTTCTTCCCGTAAGTATGATTGAGAAACTTAGTTGATGAGCAAACAAAAATTAAACGCTTTGCGACTCCAGGCATTGATTCCATTGATCTTCGAAATGTGTTCAATTCTCAATCCTGTATCAACAGTGCTTAACTCCTCACTACAAATAGATGTTCATTACACAGTAATGGAATTCCGATTCCATCTGTTACAAAGTAAATGAATCGGAATGTTTGAATTTTTCACCGCAGACAGTTCCACCATTAGTTCCTGCTGCATTAATTAGTTCGAATTAGTTTGTTAATTTTCAGTTATTGCGAAGTATTCTCAGGGGATAGAAAAAAATTGTTATTTTATCAACAAAATTGTCTTTATTGTTGTATTTATTCGTTTGACACTGGTGTGATTTTAAGACCTTTAACCATAAGGCTCTCAAATCACAGAATATGTAATGTTAGAAATTTCCCATCAACACATTACTAATATAATGATTTAAAGGTCAGTGCTAAGGTCTTTTTGAACATTATTATAGAGGCTGCTCCTTCAACCAATGCGAAACTCATTATACTTTAAGTACCTTGCAAAGGTAGGGTAGTTGGTCCTGTATCAAATTTCACGAGTTGAGGGGCTCTGATGGGTTCCCTCCCCAAAAGGACTTAGTGATTGAGTCGCTTCTTTTGACAGCAATGCAGTCATGATTATTCTCTGAGGCTTTCCCCACAAATTAATAGATTTTTAAAAAACCTCATAACTCACCCTTGTGGAATTTGAATCCACAACCTCTGGGTTACTACTAACCATTTGGCTCTCACACCAGCCTGCGTTCTATCACCTCAATTCCTTTTGCTCAGCCCTCGTTTAGAAGCTCAGATCGGGGCAGAAGTTCTCCCTTGAACCCCCTGATTATTTCAGGAATTAATGAGCCAAATGCCCTCTGGAGATGAAATTAAATGAAGTGAAATGAAAATCACTTATTGTCACGAGTAGGCTTCAATGAAGTTACTGTGAAAAGCCCCTAGTCGCCACATTCCGGCTCCTGTCCGGGGAGGCTGTTACGGGAATCGAACCGTGCTGCTGGCCCGCTTAGTCTGCTTTCAAAGCCAGCGGTTTAGCCCAGTGTGCTAAAGAGCCCCAGTGTATCCTGACAAATCCATTTGGAGGGCTACAATGAAAGCAAAATATGCGGATGTTGGAAATCTCAAATAACAAGAAAAAGGCCGGATAAACTCCCATGGGGAGGCGAGGATGGCCAACAGCTCCTCCGAGTTCCACCCCTCTGATCAGGCCGCGTCTCGGGGTCAGCACATGGGACAGGGCGGCATGGTGGCGCATGTGCCGCTGACAAGTGAGCCAAGGACCTCGGGCCCCAGAGCCCCCAGAGGATGCCCACTAGGGGCTTCCAGGGCCACAAGGCGAGGTAGGCAGCTGGCTGCCTCCATCTTAGACGAGCATCCTGGGGAAATACCTAGATGTGGTGGTAGAGCTGGGAAGGCCAGTCACGCTGAGCATTACTGAGGGCACTGGGGGAGGGAGGGGGTTGGCGGTGTAGGTTGGGGTGGGGAGGCGAGTTGGGGGTTGGGGGGGGGCTGCACCACCGGGAGTGGGGTATAGTACAGTGCACCACCATTACGATGCCTCTGTCACTTTCTTCCGCAATATGGGCTCACCCCCGGACCATTTGCCCAACTCTCCAGGCATCTCCCACTCCCCGTGGCACCCACTCACCCTCCGGCCGTGCACATGTCTGCGGAGCTGTGTCCCATCCCCTGGATGTTTGGATGTTGGCTGCTGTGTGGGTGGTGTTGCCTCCCACAGTGTCCAGGCATCAGGGTGTGATTGGGAGGCTAGGCAATGACTCCCACTAGCTACATGGCCCGCCCACCCACAGGAATTCACTTGGCATGTGTCAAGTGCTCACTAAAGCACGACTGCCAATTCCCTATCAGCAATAGCCTTCAGCTGCGCAGCCAGAGGCCTCAGCTGTCAATGGGAGAGATGGGCATGGACAAGTGTTGCCCCCGGAATGGGTAAAATCTTTGCCTGTTAGCAAAGATGGCTACTCACCTCCTCAGCTCCCTACCGAAGCTCTTCCACCAGGTTCACGGTTGGCATGGTGATGTCGCAAGCACCACCCCCTGGTCGCCTCCCCCAGTGCCTACTCCCCCACCGCCCCTTGGAGGCCCACCCCTGCGGAGGGTCCCCTACCCCCAAACACGGATCCCCCATCTCCCGCTGAACATAGAGCATACAGTGCAGAAGGAGGCCATTCAGCCCATCGAGTTTGCACCGACCCACTTAAGCCCTCACTTCCACTCTATCCCCGAATCCCAATAACCCCTCCGAATCTTTTTGGACACTAAGGGCAATTTATCATGGCCAATCCACCTAACCTGCATATCTTTGGACTGTGGGAGGAAACCGGAGCACCCGGAGGAAACCCACGCACACGCAGGGAGAACGTGCAGACTCCGCACAGACAGTGACCCAGTGGGGAATCGAACCTGGGACCCTGGCGCTGTGAAGCCACAGTGCTAGCCACTTGTGGTACTGTGCTATCGAGCACTGGGGTGGTAAACCCAGCTTCCCAGGTCTCTTTGCCTGTTTGCAAAGTTGGCTAGGCACCTCCTCAGCTCCCTCCCGAAGCCCTTCCACCAGGTTCACGGTGTTCAAAAGGAGAACTAATTGGCACCAGTGTGACTATTTGCTGGGGAGGGCGCTGAATGATGGGAGGCCATTGGATATGGGGTGGTTCCCGTTAATTGTACAGAAATGAGGCTTAAGTGGTGATAATTGATTTCTCGCCACGCTACGGCGAGATCCTAAAAAGGAAGGATTGTGCGGAGTCTGCACGTTCTCCCCGTGTCAGAGTGGGTTTCCTCCGGGTGCTCCGGTTTCCTCCCACAAGTCCCGAAAGACGCGCTGTTAGGTAATTGTGATATTCTGAATTCTCCCTCTGTGTACCCGAACAGGCGCCGGAATACCACAAAAGCAAAACCCTGCAGATGCTGGGAATCTGAAATTAAAACATTGTCACAAGTGTGCTTACATTAACACTGCAGTGAAGTCACTTTGAAAAGCCCCGAGTCGCCACATTCCGTCGCCTGTTCGGGTACACAGTGAGAGAATTCAGAATTTCCAAATTACCTAATAGTCTTTCGGGACTTATGGGAGGAAACCGGAGCACCCGGAGGAAACCTACACAGACATGGGGAGAACGTGCAGACTCCGCACAGACAGTGACCCAAGCCGGGAATCAAACCTGGGACCCTGGCTCTCTGAAGCCATAGTGCTAACCACTGTGCTACCGTGCTGCCCATTACTATGTTTGCAGATGATACAAAGATATGCAGAGGGAGAGATATTATTGAGGAAGCAAAGGGGCTGCAGAAGGACCTGGACAGGCGAGGAAAGTGGCAAACGGAATACAATGTGTAAAAGTCTGAGGAGGTAGAATGGAGACATAGACTACTTTCTAAATGGGAAAAGGATCAGAAAATCAGAAGCACAAGGGATTTCGGCGTCCTTTTAAGGTTAACATGCAGGTTAATTCAACAGTTAAAAAGGCAAGTGCAATGTTTGCATTTAAGTCGAGAGGGCTAGAATATAAGAGCAGGGATGAATTTCTGAGGCTGTATAAGGCTCTGGTCAGACCCCATTTGGAGTATTGTGAGCAGTTTTGAGTCCTGTATCTAAGGAAAGATGTGTTGGCCTTGGAAAGGGACCAGAGGAGGTTCACAAGGATGATCCCTGGAATGAAGAGACTGGCCGGTTGTTAAAGATGGGTCCCGGGTTAAATAGTTTGAAAGATACTGCTGTAGGAATTCTATGATCAAAGACACGAAGATGGCCGTGCATGTACTCTGCACCCCGCTGAACGAAGATGGCGGCCGTGGAACTGGGCCTGACCCGGATAAACGCCCCACAGCTGAAAACTCAGGACCTGCAGGGTCTGATTCCGGCCCTGGGACTTGCACAGGGTGTTTATGAAGCCTCCTGTCCCTCCGCACCCGTCTCCTGGCTCCATTCCTCCCTCCGCCCCACCGATTCTCAGCTTTGTTCAAGTGAAAACTATTTTGTGATCTTTGTGAACACTACGCCAACCATCCTGAATTCAGCAACACAATGAACACCTCAGCGATGGCCTTCTGTCAGAACTGATTCTAAATCACTTGTTGCCCCTGTCATCACGCTTTTGACATTTTCTGCAAACTCCGATTCTCATCACAAGATCCTATCCCCCAATCCCCTATGTTGTACCGTCAATTACCACGAGACGAGAATGGTGCAACAATCAAGGCTTTATTGCACAAGATGTTTGTGGTAGTCGGTATTAGGGGTATTACGGTACCCAGGTTGATGCTGCAAGACCATTGGTGTGGGAGGTACCTGAGACAGCAAATTCATTGGTGAAGCCTGCCTGCTGGTTCCACCCAGTAAGGCGGAGTATAAGAGCCTGTGTCTCCCTAGCAGCTGCATACTGTACCTGCGCTGCTGGGGGAAACATCTAGTCCAATAAAGCCTTCAATTGTACTCCAATCTCTCTTCTGGAGTCATTGATCGAGCATCAATTTATTGGGATGGATTTTAAAGAATGGAGCTCCGAATCAAGCCGGTGTCTGCAACTCAGACCCCAGGCGGCAAACTCAGCGGCAACCTTCAAGCACTGGCTGGCGTGCTTCAACGGGTACCTCAGGATGGCCACAACTACACCCACGGAGGACCAGAAGATGCAAGTTCTCCACTCGAGGGTGAGCCCAGAGATCTACACCCTCATCGAGGATGCGGACGATTTTGAGGCCGCAATGACCCTGTTGAAAGGACATTATATTCGCCCAGTAAACCAGGTCTACGCCCGACATCTGCTAGCGACGAGGCGGCAAATCCCCGGGGGAATCGCTGGATGAATTCTACCGTGCACTCCTGGTACTAGGTAGGAACTGTGACTGCCCGCAGGTTTCAGCCAGCGACCACACAGAACGTTTAATCCGGGCGCATTCGTTGCAGGTTTGCTGTCCTCCCGAATCCGCCAGCGGCTGCCAGAGAAAGAGACACTAGGCTGGCTCCGTGGATGTGGCCTCCCGAAACGCCCGCCCTTATGTCCCCGACCGCGCGGCAGCCCCTTGGGCAGCATGGAACCACCCCCCCGCGGTCGACCCCGATGCATCCCCCATCCCCAACAAGCTTGTGCTGCACGACTACCAGGCAACCCCGGGGGGGTCCCGCTGTTATTTTTACGGGCAGGCCAAGCACCCTAGACAGCGCTGCCCGGCCCGCTCCTCCACCTGCAATGGGTGCGGCAAAAAGGGCCATTTCGTGGCGGTATGCCAGGCCCGGGCGGTCGCAGCGGTCTCCGGGGGAGAACCGGGACCGCCACCACAACTCTCTCCATGAGCCACGTGCGGCCAGTGGGCACCGCCATCTTCCTTTCCCAGAGCCACGTGTGGCCCCGGGCGCCACCACCTTGCTCCCCAGGGACCACGTGCGATGGATGGGCGCTGACATCTTGCACACCCCCAGCCATGTGCGACCAGTGGGCGCGCCATCTTGGCTGGAGTCTCAGGACCCTGATTCGGAGGACCACACATTGCCCGAGGAAAATCTCCAACTTTTACCACGACTCGCCTCGGTGACCCTGGACCAGTCTCGGCCCCGAATGCTCTCGACCGCGACGACGACTGTGATCATCAACGGGCGCAAAACATCCTGTCTGATCGACTCCGGGAGCACAGAGAGCTTCATACACCCCAACATGGTAAGGCGCCGTGCCCTTCCCATCCACCCAGTTAACCAAAGAATCTCCCTGACCTCCGGGTCTCACTCTGTAGAGATCAAAGGGTTCTGCGTAGTGATCCTCATGGTCCAGGGAAGGGAATTCCCCCCCCCCCCCCCCCCCCCCCCTCACTGTCTGCAGCCTCGCGACCCTCAAGGTCGATCCACCTTCCCTTTTTGCGAACCTCACCCCGGATTGCAAACCCGTCGCCACCAGGAGCAGACGGTACAGTGACCAGGACAGGACCTTCATTAGGTCGGAAGTCCAGCGGTTACTGAAGGAAGGTATTATTGAGGCTGGCAACAGCCCCTGGAGAGCTCAAGTAGTGGTTGTAAAGACCGGGGAGAAGTGCAGGATGGTCATCGATTATAGTCAGACCATCAACAGGTATACGCAGTTCGACGCGTACCCTCCCCCCGCATATCTGATTTGGTCAATCAGATTGCGCAATACAAGGTCTTTTCCACGGTGGATCTCAAGTCCGCCTACCACCAGCTCCCCATCCGCCCTAGCGATGGCAAATACACTACATTCGAAGCAGATGGGCGGCTCTACCACTTCCTAAAGGTTCCCTTCGGTGTCACAAATGCAGTCTCGGTCTTCCAACGGGAGATTAACCGAATGGTTGACCGGTACGGCTTGCGGGCCATGTTTCCATACCTCGAAAATATCACCATCTGCGGCCACAACCAGCAGGACCATGACACCAATCTCCGCAAATTCCTCCATACCGCAAAAATCCTTAATCTAACCTACAACAAGGACAAATGCATGTTCAGCACTGACCGTCTGGTCATCCTCGGCTACGTAGTGCATGATGGAGTTATAGGCCCATATCCTGAATGCATGCGCCCCCAATCCCCCACTGTTCCAAGGCCATGAAACGCGGCCTGGGATTTTTTTCATATTATGCCCAGTGGGTCCCCAACTATGCGGACAAGGCCCGCCCACTAATCCAATCCACGGTTTTCCCCCTGTCGGCAGAGGCCCGCCAGGCCTTCAGTCGCATAAAGGCAGAGATCGCAAAGGCCACGATGCATGCAATCGATGAATCCCTTCCCTTCCAAGTTGAGAGCGACGCGTCCGATGTAGCTCTGGCGGCCACCTTCAACCAAGCGGGCAGACCGTGGCCTTCTTCTCATGCACCCTCCATGCTTCAGAAATCCGCCATTCCTCCTTTGAAAAGTAGGCCTAGGCCATAGTAGAAGCTGTGCGGCACTGGAGGCATTACCTGGCCGGAAGGAGATTCACTCTCCTCACTGACCAACGGTCGGTTGCTTTCATGTTCAATAACGCACAGCGGGGCAAGATAAAGAACGATAAGATCTTACGGTGGAAGATCGAGTTCTCTACCTACAACTATGAGATCTTGTATTGTCCCGGGAAGCTAAACGAGCCTCCTGATTCCCTATCCCGCGGCACTTGTGCACTGACTGAATCTTCACCTTCACCAAATGGGCAACGATGTGACCTAGATTGTCCATCCTTGACAGAACATGTCCCATTTCTGTTCCACTAAAATCAAATCAAATGAAGATACGCTATGCTATAAGGGGTGATCAATCTGCCCCACCAGATTCACGCCGCTAAAGTAAAAATGGAAATTTATCCATGGAACTGTTGATGAAAATCTAGGCCCTATCCCTTGACAAATCAGCCTTTTCTCACGTTACACTTTGCCTTAACATCCATTCTGTGGCATTTGTCAAGATCGATTCTTTTTGTCTTTTGCCTGAGCATTTAGAAAGTTTCTGTTTTATACAAGATCGTCTATCTAAATTTTGTATTCAAAGATGTCACCTGTAACATAATGAAAAATCAATTTGAAGATATGAGCACAAGTTTCAAAGCGAAGGAAGGAGCTATCAAATAAGTATATTGTTTTATTTTTTCATATTATTTTATATACAACCATTATTCAAATATCTGTATAACAATTCCTGTTTCGTCTCAATTATTTATAAGGCCATTCAGGAAGGGAAAAGAGTTGGATGCAGCATCAGAAAAACAAAGTTGCCTTAATCTTTTCAATATATAATACTGTTCTTGGAGGAGTCGGAGGATGTTGATGAATTTCCCCGGAGCCGGCCTTTGACAGGGTCTCGATAGTACGTCCCGATTGACTGAGTCAACAGCCTTGGTCAGATCGATGGAGGCCATGTCGGGCGGTCAATGTTGATCCTGGCATTTCTCGTGATGACAAAAAAATCAGTGACAGAAATAAGACAGAATCCTTCATGGTCACGACTGGAGTCAAGCAGAGACCCGTCATCGTCTTTTTCTCCATCTTCACCACCACCACCTTTCAACTCGGCAAGAGAAAGCTTTGCAGTGGAATGGACATCATCTACAGAATGGACGGAAAACCTCTACAATGACAATGACATCGCTCATGGATCTTTAATGTACGGTTGATATCGCCACCTCACTCTCTCAGAAGAGAATCTTCAAGCCGTGTTTAACATCTTCACAGAAGCATGCTGAAGAATGGGTCTCAACCTCAAGAAGACTCAAGTCCTTTACCCACCCGGCCCAGGGGAAGACCCGGTCTCTCCCTCCATCAAGATCAATGGAGAAACCTGACCAAACATGGAACATTTCCCCTACCTGGGGAGCCACCTCTCAGCTAAAGCTGACATCGATTCAGTGATCCAGCACCATGTCCAATTCACGAGTGCCTCCTTCAGATGAGTCTTTTTCTTTCATAAATTTAGAGTACCCAATTATTTTTTTCCAATTAAGGGCCAATTTAGCGTGGTCAATCCACCAAGCCTTCACACCTTTCGGTTGTGGGGTCACGGTGAGAATGTGCAAACTCCACACGGACAGTGACCCGGGGCCGGGATCGAACCTGGGTCCTCAGCGCCGTAGGTAGCAGTGCTAATCACGGTGCCACCATGCCACCAAGGACAAGAGTCTTTGATGATTTTATTTATTTGTTTACGGGATGTGGGCGTCGCTGGTTAGGCCAGCATTTATTGCCCATCCCTAGTTGCCCTTCAGAAGGTGGTAGTGAGTTGGCTTCTTGAACCACTGCAGTCCTTGAGGTGTAGGTACACTCACTGTGCTGTTAGGGAGGGAGTTCCAAGATGTTGCCCCAGCGACAGTGAAGGAGCGGCATTATATTTCCAAGTCAGGGCGGTGAGTTACTTAGAAGGGAACCTCCAGGTGGTGGGGTTCCCAGGTATCTGCTGCTCTTATCCTTCTAAATGGTAGTGGTCGTGGGTTTGGAAGGTGCTGTTTCAGGAACCTTGGTGAGTTACTGCAGTGCATCTTGTAGATGGTACACACGGCTGCCGCTGTTCGTCGGTGGTGGAGGGTTTGAATGTTTGTGGAAGAAGGAGCAATCGAGGGGATTGCTTTGTCCTGGATGGTGTTGAGCTTCTTGAATGTTGTTTGAGCTGCACTCATCCAGGCAAGTGGAGAGTATTCCATTACACTCCTGACTTGTGCGTTGTAGGTGGTGGACAGACTTTGGGGGAGGGTCAGGAGGTGAGATACTCGTTGTCGGAGTCCGAGTCTTTGATCTGCTCTGATAGCCACAGTATTAACATGGCTAGTCCAGTTCAGTTTCTGATCAATGGTAACCCCCGGGGCCGGTGGTGGTGGTTAGATCCTCTCTTGTAGGAGATGGTCATTGCCTGGCACTTGTGTGGCGCGAACGTAACCTGCCACTTGCCAGCCCAAGGCGACATCCGTGTTGATCCCAAGATCCTTGTGTACAAGGCTGCCATCCTCTCAACTCCTCTCTACTGACCTCGCCACACCCGACTCGGGACCCCATTATAGGTAAGTTGGGTCTTGGTGGGTGGGGGAATTTGGGGATCCGAAAGATCGGGACACCATTTAAAAAACAGAAAACGGGTATGGTGGGACGGAGAATCCGGCCCGTTGTTATTTATTCTTCCTACCAAAGTAGATAATTTCACATTTCCCCACATTATTCTCCATCTGGCGTACTCTGTCCCCTCACTTCAGAATTATCTAATTTCCATATCATTAACTTCTTCAGATCTTGTGCCTTTTAAACAATTCAAACAATTTCTGCAAATGATCATTTTTTTGTTTCCCTCCATACCAAGCAACATCCTGGTCAACCTTTTCTGTACTCTCTCCAAAGCCTCCAGGTCAAGGCACACTCCTCGTCAGCGTCGTGAACATTCTCTGAACTGCTTCCAGTGGAAATATGTCCCTCCTTGAATAAGGTGACCAAAAGCTGGACTTGCTGCCAAAATGGACAACCTCACATTTTCCCACGTTGTACACCATCCGCCAAATTTACAGGACAAAGATATGTGGGAAGTGTTAAAATATTCAAGGAAAAGAAAGACTTGCCCGCTTCTTGCATGATTAAAGAGTCAGGTTTTTTAATGCAGTTTCTCCACAAGTGTTTTACCTTATGTGTAATTCCTTTTATAAGATGGATGATCAGGAGAGAGTGACGTGTAACAAGCAGCAATTTACTTGATCGTTTTTTTAAAAATATATATTTTGAAAGAAGATTTCCACTGGGTTAGTGGCTCAGAACCCTTCTCCTACAGATTCCCTAAGTTGCAGAAGGAGGCCATTTGGCCCATCGAGTCTGCACCGCCCCTCCGAAAGAGCGCCGCACCAAAGCCCAATCCTCCACCCTATCCCCGTAACCCCACCTAACCTTTGGAGACGAAGGGACAATTTTGGCGTGGCCAATCCACCTAAACCGCACCTCTTTGGACTGTGGGAGGAAACCGGAGCGCCCGGAGGAAACCCACGCAGACACGGGGAGGACTTCAAACAGGCAGTCACCCGAGGCCGGAATTGAATCCGGATCCCTGGTGCTGTGAGGCAGCAGTGCTAATTACTCTCTTGCGACTAAGTAGTTATGGTAGAAATACCTTTTTTGGAAAAAGATAGTGCTGCTGCGTGTGATCTCTTTGAAACAATTTTCAAAATTTCGATGGCAGTGTGCGAGATTCCAATCTAACAAAGAGAATAATAATTATAAAAGGGAGATTGCGTTGCAGATGGAAATTTTGTTAAATCTACAATAGTATTCCAGATCGAAACTACATGAAAAGCTTTGGTAGACACTTCTCAAACAATAAAAAGATGATATACGCCTGTAAGCTGAATTATCTTTTCAAATAACTTCAGTTAGCTGTATTCAAAAAGAGAATTCCTTTGACTTTGCGTGGAACAAAGTCAAAGCAGAAATACTGCCTAAGCTTCCCGACATTTCCAAGGGGACCATTTGGACTAGCTGCTTCCTCAGTGTAATGTCGAATGCATCAGGGATTCTCTCACGTTGTTGTCGGTCGGCAGCGTGCAAGTTTACAACTGGGGAAGGAAGCCAAACTGATTATCACTGACTGCTGAAACCATTAAAGTAGGCGCACATCAAACAAAATCCCCCTTGTGGCTTTGGCAGGTAAGTGGCTTTACAATCCTCACATCCGACTTGACTCTTAGCTGAGCTTTGACCCGATATCATCTCCATCACAAACACCGTCTACTTCCACCTTGGTTACAGTCTCCGACTCTGCACCTCCGTCAGGTTATCTGCTGTTGAATCATTCGCCCAGGCTTTTGTCATCTGCAGTCTCAACTGTTCCGATATTCTCCTGATCAACCTGCTATCTTCGACTCATCATTAACTTTAGCTCATCTAATATTATTCTGCCCATGTCCTAAACCACGGTGAGTTTGAATCATCCTTTGCCCCTGAGCCCTGCTGAGATACATTGACCTCATACCAACAACGTGATGGTCTGGATTTTGCGGTAGGGATTACGGTGACCATGTCAATGTTCAGCTAGTCATTACTCCACTAGAACTGACAGCAATGTCTGGGATCTGATTGCACGGGTGACAGAAACTGCTTTCTGTGATTCTGCTGCTTCAAGGTGGGCTCAGGAGGGCTCCACAGAATGCAATCCCTGAGCAACCAGTGAACTGACAAAATCTCCCACTTTATGGTAGCCCCACTGTAAAAACCTCTGAAAAGGTTACTGATTGAATGAGATGTCGGCACGGTAGCGCAGTAGTTAGCACTGTTGCTTCACAGTGCCAGGGTCCCGGGTTCGATTCCTGGCTTGGTACACTGTCTGTGCGGAGTCTGCCCGTTCTCCCCGTCTCTGCGTGGGTTTCCTCCGGGTGCTCCGGGTTCCTCCCACAAGTCCCGAAAGACGTGCTTGTTAGGTGAATTGGACACTCTGGACAATAATAAAGAGTATTATTATTATTATTTGAATGGGGTCATCAATGCAGGTCACCAACCATGACCCCCCACCCCCACCCCACCATGCCCAAAATAGGGGCCAACCAATTTCTAGCCCTTTCTCTCCATTCAGTCTATCACCTCCACAATATTGATAGCCAGTCCAGGCATATCCATCAAATCATGATTGCTTTGGACTAAAATGATTCGAACAATTTCAAACCATTGGTAGACAAGAGCACAACTAAAAACAAATTTGACAATAACTAAATTACAGAGGTGGGAAATCTAGATTAAATGTGATCATGCCTCCACCTACATTGCTGGGAGCTTTTTAAAAATCATTCCACTCTATTTATAATGTCTGCAGATTATACAGTGCGTTTATAGTCACCCAGAACGTTGCAAACATTTCCGCCTCGGAAATCAGGCAATATTAACAAAGTCAACACAAAGCAGGAGAACCTCTTTGGCTTCTGCCTCCTCAGCATGTGCGATCGAATGATTCTTTTCACAGCCGTCACCAACAGCTGGTAGGGAAGACAGATGTTTTCCATCCTCAAAAATCAGGCAGAGGTTTCTTGTGACTGGTGATGTTCCTGCGGGATTGTCGGAGGCCGTGGCAGTGACAAATTTACAATGAAGGAGTGGGACCAACTGCAAGGAAATTCCCACTCCTAAGACGGAAGGATTGGCTCAGACAGAAGACCGGCTCCCTGACGGCACTGTGGGTGTACCGATACCAGAGGGCCGATACCTGACGGCACTGTGGGTGTACCGATACCAGAGGGACTGCAGCGGGTCAAGAGGGTGGCTCACCACCATCTTCTCAAGGGCACTTCGGCACGGGAAATAAATGCTGGCCTTACCAGCTCATATACCCAAAAGTAATAACAATAAAGGCAGGCCACTGGGCAACAACAAGGCAGGTTGGATGCTGGGAGCGGGGCACATAGGGGTGAACCACCAATGCAAAGCATTTAATTCCTCGGGTACTAATAACCCTGCCCAAGAGATTGATGCCCACCTCTGGGAGGCTCCTGGCTAATCTGTGAGAGTTGGCAACTCTGTCAGTACGATGTGATCAAGGGCTCTGTCTTAATAACAACAACAATTTGTCCTGAAACAGCATCTTCAGTGTGGGAAAAAAATTCTAAGATGTAATTAAACAAAAATTAACGCACGAGGATGAGAATTTAGAAATCAAGGGGCTGAGTTTTATCTTCAGTGGCAAAGCTACAATGCTCATGTCGATTTTCCCTTTCCTCGGCTGTTTATCTCTAAGTCTCCAGCAACAGTGATGTCAGCCACCAATCACATTGCAGTGATCTCAGAGACAGTAAAGCAGCAAGTCAAAAGCACTGATCACTCTTAATCTACATTTTCAGACAGTGGAATAATGGTTTAAGGCTGGGTTAAGAAAGACTTGTTACTTGGGGCTGGATTTTGGTAGGGAGACGCAACTCCCCCTTCCCACTCCTTTTTTTTTTTTAAATAATTTTTATTGAATTTTTCAAAATACAAACATTTTAACCCCCCCTACATTCACATTTAAATTATAACAAAACAAAGTCAAACCCCCCTACTTAACAAGAAAAAGAAAAAAAAAAAGTCCCCCCCCCCCCCCCTACCCGCGCGTCCCCCCCCCCCCCCCCCCCCCCGCCGGCGAACCGACAGTCAGACCAACTTATCATTTCTAGCAGCGTCCTCGGGCAGGCCTTGCCCGTGCCACCACCGCTACCGTACTTCCTTCGTCTTTGTCCCCCCTCCCCCCCCCCCCCCCCCCCCCCCCCTCCCTCCCGCCCTCCCCTCCCCTCCCGGGTTGCTGCTGTCACGGCCTCAGTTTCTATCTCTGATCCAAGAGGTCTAGGAAGGGTTGCCACCGCCTGGAAAACCCCTGCACCGACCCTCTCAGGGCGAATTTGATCCTTTCCAATTGGATGAAGTTTGCCATGTCGTTTAACCAGGTGTTAACACTCGGAGGCCTTTCGTCCCTCCACTGAATCAGGATCCTCCTCCGAGCCACCAAGGACGCAAAGGCTAATATTCCAGCCTCCCTCGCCTCCTGTACCCCCGGTTCCACCCCAACCCCGAAGATCGCAAGTCCCCATCCTGGCTTGACCCTGGACCCCACCACTCTCGACACCGTCCCTGCCACCCCCTTCCAGAACTCCTCCAGTGCCGGACATGCCCAAAACATATGTGCATGATTCGCAGGGCTTCCCGAACATCTAATACACCTGTCTTCCCCCCCGAAAAACCGACTCATCCTTGTCCCCGTCATGTGGGCTCTATGCAGTACCTTAAATTGAATGAGACTTAGTCTCGCACATGACGACGACGAGTTGACCCTCTCCAGGGCGTCTGCCCATGTCCCGTCCTCTATCTGTTCCCCCAGCTCTAACTCCCACTTATCTTTCAGCTCCTCTACTGGTACCTCCTCCGCCTCCTGCATAATCTTATAGATGTCCGAGATCTTCCCCTCCCCGACCCAGACCCCTGATAGCACCCTATCACTCACCCCCCTGTCGGGGAGCGCGGGGAACCCCGCTACCTGTCGTCTGGCAAATGCCTTCACTTGGAGGTACCTGAACGTGTTCCCCGGGGGGAGCCCAAATTTCTCCTCCAGCTCTCCCAGGCTCGCAAACCTCCCCTCTATAAACAAGTCCCTCAGTTGTCTAATACCCGCCCTCTGCCAGCTCTGGAATCCCCCTCCTGTGTTTCCCGGCGCAAATCTGTGGTTCCCTCTTAGTGGTGCCCCTATCAGACCTCCCACTTCCCCCCTGTGTCGCCTCCACTGCCCCCAGATCTTGAGGGTGGCCGCCACCACTGGGCTCGTGGTATACCTCGTGGGAGGGAGCGGCCATGGTGCCGTTACCAGTGCCCCTAAGCTTATGTTGCCGCAGGACGCCCTCTCCATGCGCTTCCAGGCTGCCCCCTCCCCTTCCATCATCCACTTTCGTACCATCGATGTATTTGCCGCCCAGTAATATCCTGAAAGGTTGGGTAACGCCAGCCCTCCACTATCCCTACTCCGCTCCAAAAAGACCCTTCTAACTCTCGGGGTGCCGTGTGCCCACACATACCCCATGATACTACTCGTTACCTTCTTGAAAAAGGCCCTGGGGAGGAAGATGGGCAGACACTGGAACAAAAACAAGAACCTCGGGAGGACCGTCATTTTAACTGACTGCACCCTCCCTGCCAGCGACAGCGGCACCATGTCCCACCTCTTAAACTCCTCCTCCATCTGTTCCACCAGTCTGGAAAAGTTCAACTTGTGGAGGGTCCCCCAGTTCTTTGCCACCTGCACCCCCAAATACCTAAAACTTTTAACTGCTCTTTTGAAGGGGAGCCTCCCAATTCCCTCCCCTTGGTCTCCCGGGTGTATTACAAAGACCTCACTTTTCCCCAGATTTAATTTATATCCCGAAAAGTCCCCGAACTCCGCTAGTATCCCCATTACCTCCGGCATTCCCCCCTCCGGGTCTGCCACATACAACAACAAATCATCCGCATAGAGCGAGACCCGATGTTCCTCCCCTCCCCTTGTCAGTCCTCTCCACCCCCCTGAACCCCTCAGTGCCATCGCCAACGGCTCAATCGCTAATGCAAAGAGTAAGGGAGATAGGGGACATCCCTGCCTAGTACCTCGATGGAGCCCAAAATATTCTGACCTCCTCCCGTTTGTTACCACACTTGCCATCGGAGCTGAATAGAGCAGTTTTACCCACTTGATAAATCCCTCCCCAAACCCAAACCTTTCCAACGTCTCCCACAAGTATTCCCACTCCACCCTGTCAAATGCCTTCTCCGCGTCCAGCGCTACCACTATCTCCGCCTCCCCTTCCACTGCTGGCATCATAATCACATTTAACAATCTCCGGACATTTGTGTTAAGTTGGCGTCCCTTCACGAACCCCGTCTGGTCTTCATGGACTACCCCTGGCACACAGTCCTCTATCCTGGTTGCCAGGACCTTTGCTAACAGCTTGGCGTCAACATTCAGGAGGGAGATGGGCCTGTAGGACCCGCACTGGACCGGGTCCTTGTCCCGCTTCAAAATCAAGGAGATCAGGGCCTGCGACATTGTTGGGGGCAGAACCCCCCCCCTCGCGCGCCTCATTAAAGGCTCGCACCAGCACTGGACCCACCAAGTCCACAAATTTCCTGTAAAACTCCACCGGGAACCCATCCGGCCCCGGCGCCTTCCCCGCCTGCATCTGGCCTATCCCTTTAATTAGCTCCTGCAGCTCTATCGGCGCCCCCAACCCTTCCACCAGCTCCTCCTGTACCTTTGGGAACCCCAATTTGTCGAGAAAGTTCTTCATTCCCCCTCTCCTCTTCGGCGGTTCAGACCTATACAATTCCCTATAGAAGTCCCTAAAGACCCTATTCACCTCTTGCCCCTTCTGCACTACGTCCCCACCCCTCTCTCTCACTCCCCCAATCTCTCTGGCTGCATCTCTCTTACGAAGCTGGTGTGCCAGCATCCTGCTCGCCTTTTCCCCATACTCATACGCCGCACCCTGCGCCCTTCTCCACTGCATTTCCGCCCTCCTAGTGGTCAGTAGGTCGAACCTGGCCTGCAAGCTACGCCGCTCCCTTAATAGCCCCTCCTCTGGCGCCGCCGCATATTTCCTATCTACTTCTAGGAGCTCCCCCACCAGCCTCTCCCTTTCCTGCCTCTCCTTCCTCTCTCTGTGTGCCCTTATGGAGATCAGCTCTCCTCTAATCACTGCTTTCAAGGCCTCCCAGACCGTCCCCACCTGCACCTCACCTGTGTCATTCGTACCCAGATAGTTCTCAATGCCCGTTCTCACCCTTCTGCACACCTCTTCGTCCGCCAACAGCCCTACATCCAGGCGCCACAACGGGCGTTGGTCCCGCGCCTCCCCCATGTCCACGTCCACCCAATGTGGTGCATGGTCCGATATCGCAATGGCCGAGTACTCCGTGTCCCGCACCCTCGGTATCAGCCCCCTGTTCAATACGAAAAAATCGATCCTAGAGTACACTCCGTGGACGTGGGAGAAAAAAGAATACTCCCTCGCCCTAGGCCTACCAAATCTCCATGGGTCTACCCCTCCCATCTGCTCCATGAACCCCCTTAACACCTCTGCCGCTGCCGGCCTCCTATTCGTCCTGGAACTCGATCTATCCAGCCCAGGGTCTAACACCGTATTAAAGTCCCCTCCCATGATCAGACCCCCTGCCTCCAGTCCCGGGATGAGGCCCAACAGGCGCCTCATAAAACCCGCGTCGTCCCAGTTCGGGGCATACACATTTACCAGTACCACATTCTCTCCCTGCAGCCTACCCCTCACCATCACGTACCTGCCCTCCTTGTCTGCCACCACCTCTGCCGCCACAAACGACACCCTCTTTCCCACCAAAATCGCCACCCCCCCGGTTTTTGATATCCAAGCCTGAGTGGAACACCTGTCCCACCCACCCCCTTCTCAGGCGGACCTGATCTGCTACCCTCAAATGAGTCTCCTGCAGCATTGCTACATCAGCCTTCAGTCCCTTCAGGTGTGAGAAGACCCTTGATCTTTTGACCGGCCCATTCAGCCCCCTTACGTTCCACGTGATCAGTCGGGTCGCAGAGCGACCCGTCCCTACTCCCTGTCGATTAGCCATGTCTTGTCCCTTGCTCGCCCCGGGTCATCCCTTCTTTTCTGACCCGCTTCCCATAGCGATGGCCCCCCCCCCACCCCCCCCGGCTCTCCCCTTCTCGTCCCTGGTCTTTCCAGCAGCAACCCGGTGTCCCCCCCCAGCCCCCCCCCCCTTTTCCCCCCCCCTTTCCCACCCCCCCCCCCCCCCCTGGCTAGGACCCCTCCTAGCCGCGATGTACCCCACATCGTACTCCCGAGAGTCAGCTGGTCTCCGCTGACCCGGCTGCTCCTGCCACATTCCGACTCCTCCCGGTTCATCCCATCTGCGCCCGTGAAAGATCCCCTTAAAACCCCCGAGAAAGACCCGCATAATCAACCCGCTCCCCCCCGTCCCGTCTCCCCAACTTAACAATATAAATACAAATACCCAATGGCAACTAAATACATAAATACTTAACTACATACTTAAATAACAAAATAATTAACTAACTATCAACTAACAGTGTGCCCAACCATCACCCTCCATCAAACAGTATAAATAACCGCAGATAACCATAACCCGAAAAGAAAAGAAAAAAAAAAAGAACCAAAAACCCCCCCCAAGCACCCAAAGAAAAAGGGTAAGAGGGGTAAATAACTAAGAGAAATTGGAAACGGGAAAAAACACCCCATAAGAAGCCAACGACCCACCATAGAGATTTCAACAGTACAAATACACAGAAACACCCAACAACTCGAAACCTTCAAAATATTCAGAAAAGTCAACCGTTCGAGAAAAAACACCCCAAACAATCCACGAAACTGTTACCCAGTTCCGACCTGGCCTGAAAAAGAAAAGGGCCACTTGCTCAATCAAGAGTCCCCCGGCGGCTACGACCGCCGGTGCTCCCAGGTTTTAGTTCGTGTCCAACTTTTCCTCTTGTACAAAGGTCCAGGCCTCCTCTGGGGACTCGAAATAATGATGTCGGTCCTTGTAGGTGACCCACAAGCGCGCCGGTTGCAGCATTCCAAATTTGATCTTTTTCGCGTGTAGCACCGCCTTTGTCCGGTTGTACCGGGCCCGCCGCTTTGCCACCTCCGCACTCCAGTCCTGGTACACCCTTACCGTCGAGTTCTGCCACTTGCTGCTTTTCTCCCTTTTAGCCCACCTCAGGACTTTCTCTCGATCACTTAGCCGCTGGAACCGCACCAGCACCGCCCTCGGGGGCTCGTTTGCCCTAGGCCTCCTGGCCATGACCCGGTATGCCTCTTCCAATTCCAGGGGCGCCGGACCGGCCCCTTCCCCCATCAGGGAGCTCAACATCTCCGCCACATATCCCGGGAGATCCGACCCCTCCAGGCCTTCTTCCAGGCCCAAGATCCTCAAATTTTTCCTCCTCATCCGAGTGTCCAGCTCCTCGAAGCGGCTCTGCCACTTCATGTGGAGTGCCTCGTGCACCTCCACCTTTGCCCCGATGACTGTGGCCTCCTCCTCTCTCGCGGTCATCTCCTTCTGCAGATCTTTAATCGACGCCTCTTGGATCGCCTGGGCTCCCACCAACCTGGTGGCCGTCGCGTTCATGGACTCTAAGAGTTCCACTTTCATCTCCGTGAAAAAACGGAGGAGAGTGGCCTGCTGCTCCTCCGCCCATTTCTTCCACTCCTCCGATGCACCGCCGGCCGCCATTTTGATTTTCTTCCCCCGCTTTTTTTGGGGAGCTGCTGCCGTTTTTCTTGCCGCTCCACTCCGGGTACCGACCATAAAATCGGTCTAGTTCTCCTCAGGGGACCTTCCCCCACCGGGATTCGTTTTTTCAGCGCCGTTGGGGCCCTCCAATTGGCCCAAAAACACCTTTGTTGCAGGAGCTTCCAAATGTGCGGCTTAGCTAGTCATAGCCGCAACCGGAAGTCTCCCCCCTTCCCACTCCTGCTTGGAGAGTTGGCAGGAGCCCTGTGTCGCTTCCAAGAGGCAGGCCGGATGCAATTAAGTGCCCAGCAGGCGAAGAGGCCAACATTGGGCCCTCCATCCAATAAAGCTCCAATGGGATGACCTCCCACCCCAAGAGCATCCAGCCAATGAGGCCAGCAGTTCTCCAGTGCTGGGAGCAACATTGGGAGTGGAGGCTTCTGCTGGTGAAGTATTGAGGCCCATCCCCAGGATTGATGGTGGATCCCAGGACACCAGACAGTATGGACGGGATTGAGGTAGCGGGAGGGGGGTCACCAGAGGTGGGGTGAGGTTGGGGGTGGGGGGGGGGGCGCACATAAGAATCAGAAGCAAGGAAAAGGGCGTGGCTTTCAGTTGCCCCTCCCTTCCTGATGCTGTGTCCTCTGATTGGGCATTGAGTGCCTGTGATTGAAGGCCCAGCCCCCACACAGCCGCAAGCAAACCAACAGGGTTCACAGGGAAAGGTTCAGGAGCCACGGGAGAACTGTGAGCTCTGGTCAAATCCCTGAGCCACCACTATAATCTGGTAGGCGGAGGGATGACTGACTTTAAGTAGCTTGTAAATAAATCGAGTTGTCTTCCCATCTCCGCCTTAACGGGGGACAGTTTCCTGACGTTAGGAATCTGATCTTAAACCCAGTTCCTCTGTCCAACCCCCCCCCCCCCCACCCCCCTCACCATCATGCCCGCCAAATCCAGCCAAACGTTAAATAAAATATCTTTTAATCTGCACATTTTTTTTATCATATCAGAGAAATTTGACAATTCACAAATACAAAATAAGGACCATTGAGGCTGGTGAGCTGTAATTATGAAGTTAGTTAATATCGAATAGAAATTTTTAAAAAATCAAATTAATAATAATTTTTATTAGTGTCACAAGTCGGCTTACATTAACACTGTGATGAAGTTACTGTGAAAATCTCCTGGTCACCACACTCCGACGCCTCTTTGGGTACACGGAGGGAGAATTCAGAATGTCCAATTCACCTAACAGCACGGCTTTCGGGACTTGTGGG
The DNA here is from genome assembly GCF_902713615.1 of Scyliorhinus canicula. Classification (NCBI taxonomy): domain Eukaryota; kingdom Metazoa; phylum Chordata; class Chondrichthyes; order Carcharhiniformes; family Scyliorhinidae; genus Scyliorhinus; species Scyliorhinus canicula. Next base: position 6,123,804 of record NC_052165.1, on the reverse strand, counting down.
AGGAAACCGGAGCACCCGGAGGAAACCCACTCAGACACGGGGAGAACGTGCAGACTCCACACAGACAGTGACCCAAGTCGGGAATCGAACCTGGGGCGCTGGCGCTGTGAAGCAACAGTGCTAACCACGGTGCTATCTTGACGCCCTGTGCTACCATGCCACCCTAAAGGTGGGTAACACACAAAACAATGTGTCACCCGCCTTATCTGGATTATCGTTTGATTCACCAGAGCACGAGATTGTAATGAAGTACAGTTGCAGAGGTGTCAGACGATGACCTCCATGGGAAGGCATACAGGAGAGCACTGAATGGATTTGCACATTGAAATGCTCGGTGCATTGGCTGGCCTGACAGGCAGCCCCCCCCCCCCCCCCCACCCCCCGCCCCCCTCACCATGAAGGAACGCGGTGGAGTCCGGTCCCAGCTGGACAAAGGCCGATAGCACAAAGCTTCCCCTCTCATCACGTTTCCCTTATCTATCCCCTTCTCGAGCTGCAGACCCAGAGGCACTGCCACCGCTGACTCAGTTACAGCCTTTTGTGTGGACAGACCACCCACTGCACTGCACCAACTACTCCACCGCAGCCCCATGAGAATGCAGCAAAACTCCCGGGCAAATCCGGGACCTCCTCAAAACAGTTCCAAAAACATCCAGACACTTTCCAATGGCAAATGTTTCAAAAATGTACCTTACTTGCAATCAGGGTGCCTGGCCCTTTCAATAATGTTAATGCAGGGATCACGTTGCTGCTTGACATGTGCCTTGCCTGGAGTCAACAACGCAGACACTGCCTAGGCATTCGATGCCCAAATTTGGCACCTTGGCCTCATATCATCCTGTTGAATCTGTGTCGTGCAAAGATTAATGCAGAGTCTTCTGTGCATGCAGGGGATGCACCCGCATGTGCCCATATCTGTGCAGGGCACGCTGTGGGTCGCAACCGGTGGTGCAGTGGGCACAGGTAGACCAGCACAAGGCCAGTGTGCCAGAGATGGGTAAACTGTGTGGTGATATGCATCACTGTAGATACATAAGGGGTTAATGTAAATACACATAGACTAGTTAGACACTAGAGGGAGCACCAGAGACATGATACACAGACACTCAACCAATAGGTCAGTAAGATAGGACACGACCAATGGGCATTCACGATACACACAGAGGTGACAGGGGAGCATTACACCAACCCATATACAAAGGACACAGCACACATGATCTTCCTCTTTCCAGTGGAGCCACTCAATGAGTTTAGACACAGGGTTAATTCAACATCACACCCACCACGTGGATTGGAGCAGACTGGTCAGTCAGTCTGAGTAGCTATAGAAGGATTAACAGTAGTGGCGAACCCGAGTAGGAGAATTGTAAATAGTTTAATATACGTGTTGAAGTTATCTCCACGTCTGAACCTTCCTTTGTCAGAGTGTACATGAAAGAAGCAGCTTATGCTACGCCTGGAGCATAACAAGACATCGGGTTGCAACCGGTGGTGCAGTGGGCACAGGTAGACCAGCACAAGGCCAGAGTGCCAGAGGTGGGTAAACTGGTTAGCAGCAATGATTTGCTAATGATGTTACTAATATGGCTTGCCTGGGAGTCTCTGGGAATTGAAAGCTGATCTCCCAGGCACAGCTCGCTGTTTGGAAGAAGATTACTTTGTATTTGTGGTTTGAACCTGCACAAATCCGTACTTTTTTTTAATGAGACATTTTTATTTTGCCTTTATTGACTATGTAATACTTTGAGATGACACAGCATTAAAATTAATGATTCTCACATCCACAAACAAAGGAAACTCTAAACTCCGAGATATTGAAAGACTCAGGCCAGGATTCTCCGAGGTCGCGGCCAAGTGTTGACGCCGGCGTCAAGGGGCCTCCTGTTCTTCGGGGGCCAGAACTGCGTCGGAGTGCTGTGCGCTACTCCGGCGCCGAAAGCCGGCCCTACACGGCCAGCGCGGGCTCAGAGAATCCCGGCCTCAAGAGTGTTTAAAAACAATCTTTTTTTTATAATCTTTATTGTCACAAGTGGGCTCACATTAACACTGCATTGAAGTTACTGTGAAAATCCCCTAGTCTCCACATTCCGGCGCCCGTTCGGGTACACAGAGAGAGAATTCAGAATGTCCAATTCACCTAATTCGGGACTTGTGGGAGGAAACCGGAGCACCCGGAGGAAACCCACACAGACACAGGGAGAACGTGCAGACTCTGCACAGACAGTGACCCAGCGGGGAATTGAACCTGGGACCTTGGCGCTGTGAAGCAGCAGTGCTAACCACTGTGCTACCGTGGAAGTTATCAATCTTTCAGTGACAGGTTCCGAGCCATTTCCTGCCGCATGTTTTAAGAAACCTGGAATATAATTGTAGCAGATCCTGCTTCATTTACAGTAACTTCTGTGAGGTGCAGGGAGTACCATGAGAAAATTTCCTGCCCACTCAGTATGATTTCCATTAAAAGTGATAAACCTTGAAAATTCTGGCAACTCTCAACAAGCCAGGCAACATCTGTAAAGAAAAGGCAACGTTGGCATTTGAAACAGAGCATGTCCTTCATCAGGAAATTAAGTTATTCCATGTGAACAGTTGAAAAGAAGGAAGAGAATGGAAGAAAGGGGAGGTATCCATGCCACAGGGTGAGGCCACCAGGTGAAACTGGTGGACTGGTGGCAGTGTCGCTCCTGCTTGGGCACCCTGTGCCCAATGAAGGCCATCCTCCAAATAGTACCCCCCCACCCCCCCCCCCCCCCCCCCCCCCCCACCCCACTGCCGGTTCCCCCTACTGCCCTCCCAAACCTGATCCTCCACCCCATTCGGCAAGACCCCAATTTAGCTATTAATCCATCAGCATTGACGATTGTCACTGGGGGCTGCCTGCAGGCACAGCAGTGGCCACCACCCCTAATGGCCCTGCTGGGATTGGAGAGCTACCGGACATCTGAGGGGCAGATGAGGATGGAAGTCTGCACTGAGCCAATTGACGGCCCACCGGCTGTAAAATGTGCCCAGGCCGAATGACCTGGTGCTTCAACTGGGTGCAGGGCCACCAGCTCGGTATAAAGTCCTGGCCATGGTCAGGCCTATTTGCGAAGAGAACTTCCAATATAATTTCCCATCAGACAGCAATAAGTACTTACTTTATGCGATTGGAATGTATAAAAACATCCACAGACTTGAAGGGAATTCGGGGAGAGGCAATATATTCGTAAACCTTTCAACATAGACCAGGAACCCAGATATCAAATGTGGCTGCTTAGAGCAGGCTTCCATTATCACAAACCTGCTTGAGTGCCTATTTCATCGGACCACACCAAAGCTCGGACCAAAAGAGACCCTGTGCGGTCAAGAGTCATCAGAATAGTTCTTAGCGGCTGGCATTTTGAGACGTTAGAACAGATTAGGCCCTATATGCAGCATGAGGACAAAACCCTGTGGGGTTGCTGAGTAATAGTGTCTTTGACGGGTGGCAGCCTCTTCTTCAAGAATTACACAGTGGTCACCAGGGGCAATCTAAAAAGAAGGTACTGGCCGGGCGTTACCTATGGTGGCCTGGGATTGACAAGGTGATAGAGAGTATGGTCAGTCGGTGTGACCACTGCCAGTCGCAACACAACCTTCCATCTCCAGCAGGTTTGCACCCATGGGCCAGACTCCACATAGATTTTGTGGGTCCCTTTTTGGCTATGATGCTTTTGGTCATCGTAGGTGCCCACTCGAAGTGGATGGATATCCAGCCGATGCGTTCGACCTCCGCCGCACCCACAGTAGACAAGCTACGCCAAATCTTTGCCAATGCCAGCCTGGCTGAGGTGATCATCTCAGACAAAGGCATGTCTGCACGACTCTCACAAACTTCTACAGATGTGCGATAGAGAGCATCCTATCCGACTTCATCACAGCCTGGTATGGCAACTGCTCGGTCCAAGACTGCAAGAAACTGCAGAGTGTGGTGAACTCAGCCCAACGCATCACACAAGCTTGCCACCCCCACATTGATTCTGTCTACACCTCCCACTGCCTCAGGAAGGCAGGCAGCATTATCAGAGACCCCTCCCACCCAGGCTTTGCCAGCTTCCAGACCCTTCCATCAGGCAGAAGGTACAGAAGTCTGAAGACCCGCACATCCAGACAGGAACAGCTTCTTCCCCACAGCTACAAGACTCCTCAACGACTCCCCCTCAAACTGATCTGTTCCCTGTAAGAACACTATTCGCAACGCCCTATGCTGCTCTTGCTCATGTATTTGCTTTGTTTGGCCCCTTGTTCCGCACTGTAACCAATCACTGTTTGTCGATGTACCATTTGTCAGCTCCTCAGCCGCAGAAAAATACTTTTCTCTGTACTTCGATACATATGACAATAAATCAAATCAAATCAAATAAAATCCTCATAGCCTTCAAATTCCAACTCTTCATTAAGTCCAATAGGATTCAGCACGTAAGGACAGCCCCCGACCACGCCGCACCAGAGCTGGCTGAAAGATCTGTCCAAACCTTCAAAACAATGATGAAGAAACAAGCTCATTGGCCACTACTGCTTCACTTAATGGACTTCTTGCTTCCATAGAATTCAACCTGCAAACTACCACTGGGATGACCTTGGCTGAGTTATCAATGGGCTGGCACCTCAGGATCCGTCTTGATCTTATTTTTTCAAATTTGTCAGGGAAGGTGGAGGCTCGTCAAGCCTCACAGAAAAGCCACCACGATACAGCCGAGGAGGGCAGGGCGTTCCAAGCAGACGAATTAGTGAACATGCGATAGTTTAGTGGCGGACTGGAATGGTTACCTGGTAGCGGTGTTCCCAGGACTGGGCCAGGATTCTCTGTCATAGACCTACAGGGCCATGAGGCTAGAAGGCACATTGACCATCTGAGGAGGAGAGAATCAGACTTTCCCAAAGAGGGGCAGGTGGACCCAATGCCAGTTACCAGTACACCAGTGGCTGAGGTGGTGTTGTTGGAACCAAGATCGTCTTAAGGTGTTTCTTCAAGGGCCACTGAGGGGTCTGCGATGGCCGTCAGCACAACTGCTGTTGTGGATGCCACAGAGCCGCCTGCCGTTACTGCCGATTCAGATGCTGCTAATCTGGAAGAGCCAATGGCCAATTTGAGACATTCGGCAAGAGTTAGGAAGTCGCCTGACCCCGACTTACCTTATGAACTTTGTTTTAAGCTCCTTTACTGTAACCCTTTTGTATGTATATAACCGTAAATAACAATGTTTCTGTATTACAGAGCTCTGTAAGGGAACCCGAGGGGGGAGGATTGTGGTAGTGTGGCATCTTTAAGGGGTGGTACTTTGTAGGTCACCTGATAGACCTAGAGCCCCTGGGTAGAGTCGTGGTAACAAGTTGAGCTATAGTTGTGCTGTCCAGCGTATATATGGATCGCCTTCCTTCAACATTGCCTTGCAACGTAACACTTCCACATTGGTAACCGCCAATTTCTGAGTGCCTGGGATGCCAGCCCAGGGCTGGTATTCAGCCTCTTATTGGCATGTTCAAGGCCTAACCGCACTTTCAGGATCTCAATGCCAGATTAGGCAACAGCTGGGTGGAGTACGTGCTGCACAAACTCTGCTCAGTATTTCCAAGTCTACAGCAGCACAACCAACAGGAAGTTGGGCCTCTGCAAGGCGTCGCAGGAGAATTAACTTACTCATTTGTCTCTGCCTTTTCCATGGAGCCTTTTGAGAAGCAGGAGTCAGCTTCCTGGCCCAACATGAGCTGTTTCCGAACGTCACTTACCCACTTCCCAATCACCTCTCCTTTAATCAACTGAATATTGCTGTCGAACCTCCATACTCTACCTTGACCCTGGACACAAATGAAGTAAAAGAAAATCATCCTCTTTTACAAATTTAACAGGCGCTTCGTGTTTGTTCCATGAGAGTTAGCGGTAAACGTCAATGTCCCTTCGTGAAGCATAGTCTTTGATTCCATTACCTTTCTTCAGTGTATAAATTGCACTCTGTCTTTGGTGCCATTAGCCTGAAGCCACTCAGATGACAAACTCAGTGTAATCTTTCGGCAGGATTCCGGGAGTGGTGGAACAAAGAATAGATATATTTAGTGGTTTAACCTAAGACCCGCAGAGAGTCTATTTCATTGCTCTTGATTCCAGCAATTGGCCTGCTGTGGGAATGGAAGGTTTTCTCATGGAAAATTACATTCACGAGTGGAGGTTTCAAACCTCTTTTCCACAATCCCCGCATGCAGGCCTTCCAATCTGAGGCAGGTTTTATGAAGGGGGGAGGCTCAGTTAAGTGACGAAGGTGCGAACTGTAGTCATATTTGCTGGGGATTCAGAGACAGCTTGAAGTCCCCAGAAGCTTTGGATTGCAATAAACCTTCACACATTCTGTCTGGTGGAAATTATATCAGAAAACATACACACACACCAGGTTCTTCAGAAATAAAATTGAAGTATGCATTACAATTCTGATGCCATTTTAAGTCAAACCTTTTCTTTCAACATCTGTCAAAATTAATAATGAAAACTCCCAATATCCGCTGTTTAGATTGGGAAAGTCATATTGGGACGACCTTTGATCCGGAAGAGGTACAGCGAGGGATACCTGTCATTTCTTTCAAAAATGCCCGTGGAAAATGTAATTGTTTTTCAAAATGTTTGGCTATATGTATGTTTCTGGAACATACCTCTTCATTCACCTGAGGAAGGAGCAGTGCTCCGAAAGCTAGTGTTTGAAACAAACCTGTTGGACTTTAACCTGGTGTTGTAAGACTTCTTACTGATCTCTTTGGTGAATGCTGGTGCAAAGTATTCATTTAGGACCTCGCCCATTTCCTCTGGCTGAGAGCATTCCAAATGCTTTCTTAACAACCTTGTATACTTGAACTGCTGCCTTTAGAGACCTGTGTACCTGTACGCCAAGATCTCTCACTTCATAGTCATAGTCATAGACGTTACAGTACAGAAGGAGGCCATTCAGCCCATCGAGTCTGCACCGACTCTTGGAAAGAGCACCCTACCCAAGGTCAACACCTCCACCCTATCCCCATAACCCAGTAACCCTTCCCAACACTAAGGGCAATTTTGGACACTAAGGGCAATTTATCATGGCCAAACCACCTAACCTGCACATCTTTGGACTGTGGGAGGAAACCGGAGCACCCGGAGGAAACCCACGCACACACGGGGAGAATGTGCAGACTCTTCACAGACAGTGACCCAAGCCGGGAATCGAACCTGGGACCCTGGAGCTGTGAAGCAATTGTGCTAACCACAATGCTACCATGCTGCCCTTAATATACCCCTTAATCTACCCCTCTTAATATATTCCCATTTATTGTGTACTCCCTACAACTGTTTGAACTCCCTAAATGCATTATCTCACACTTTGCTGTGTTAAATTCCATCTGCCACTTTATCGCCCACTCCACCAACCCATCTGTATCATTCTAGAGATTGTAGCTATCCTCTACACTGTTCACCATTCAGCCCATCTTTGTGTCGCCGTCAAATTTCCCAATCGTGCTCCCCACGTTCACGTCCAAATCGTTAATATATAACACAAACAGTAAAGGTCTCAACACCGAGCATTGTGGAACACCACTTGAAACAACTTTCCAACTGAAAGGGCAGCCATTGACCATTCCCCTTTGTTTCCTGTTACTAAGCCAACATTTTATCCAGTTTGTCACATTGCCCTGTAGCCCATGGGCTTTTACTTCTTTGACCAATCTGCCATGTGGGACTTTGTCAAACACCTTGCTAAATGTGGTGAATGTGATTCACACTATATATAGTTGCCAATATCACTCCATGTATATATGTTCGTTATCTACCCGTTGTAAGATCAATGCTGTATATAGTTGCCAATATAACTCCGTGTATATATGTTCACTATCCACCATTGTAAGTGCAGTTGCACTATCCGACCACCAGGGGGAGTCGCTCTGGGAGTATGCGAGAGTTTGTACTGGGCTCCTCTCTTGGCTCCACCCAGGACTCCTCCCCCTGGGACCGATGTGTAAAGATTAGTGCCTTAGAGCCAGCCTGCCAGTTCATCTGAAGTTCAATAATGAATAGGCTGGCTCTGTTGTAAGTGTATTAAAGCCTCTGTTCAGATCCAACTACACGTGTTCGCTGAATTGATGGTTCCATCACTAAAATCCATGTACCCCATATCCACTGCACTACCTTCATCAATCCATCTTGTCGCTTGCTCAAAGAATTCAATCAAATTTGTGAGGAAAGACCTTCCTGACTAACTCTGACTCGTCCCTGCCTTTCTATGTGACAGTTAATCCTATCTCTCAGGATTGATTCTACTAATTTGCCCACCACCGATGTAAGACCAACTTAACACTTCTTTCTTCAAACCTGGCTGGAGATCACTGGATCAAAAAGTCAGGTTGGTGACAGTTGTTTTTAAGCACACTCACTTCACCGTCTTCTCTCTCTCTCTCTCTCTCTCTCCCCCCCCCCCCCCCCCCCCCCCCATCATCCACTTCTGTCCCCAGTAAAGTGCAAACAGGTGGGCTCCTTCTCAGACTCGACTTCTCTATTTCAAACCCTCGATGCCCTGGAATCAGCTCCTGGGCTCCCTCTGCCCATCCTTCTCCCGGCTATGCCATCTGGCTGGTTTCATTGGCAATAGGTGGGCAGCCAGCCAGGGCACCTCGATGCCACCAGTTTGTGACCATCAATGGAATTCGAGTCCGCCTGCAGGGTCCTTCCAGGTGGATGGAGAAACAGCTGGTATATCGAGAGCTGGAAGTCGGATCGCTATCAAGAGCCGGCTATGGGATGTTCTACTGCAAATCTTCCCCACTCAGATATATCATCCTTGTTGTGTGCAGATGCCAGGTTGTGTCAGCAAGCACTCCTAACAGGTGTCTAATGGGAATTTAATTTGGCACAGAATCTACTGCAGGTATTCTGCATGTAGGAGAAAGGCCTGTGAGCCCGAATCTGTCGCCACAGCTTCTGAGAAGCTGAGTAGAATTTCAACGCAGGACAATCCGGCAGGGGTTTGGCAAAATGAAGAACAAACGCAAAAGTGCAGGCCTGGACACAAGGTGTGCGGGCTGCTGCTGACACCCATTAACCGCTACACATTATCGGCACAGACACAGTGGTTGTTCTTCAAGATAGAAATGGTAAAGAAGATGTCAAGAGGCAGAGGAAGGCCTGTGATTATCTAAAGGTAAAGTGCCCAGTACCCCACCTCTCCGACTCTTCCCAACCCTCCTCCCTCGATGCTGTGTGGGCCCTGGCCCAGTGCCAGGCCCTTCCTGACCTCCTATGAACCCTACTCTTGGGGTTAATATGGAGTTCCACAACATTGTCGCGTCCTGCGAAAATCCCTTTCAGCTTGATCTCGGCAATATCACGAGGCAGCCTCATGATTAATAACTGATAACTGTCTGGGGATCAGACTGTGTGCCGCGTTTCGATATTCCCTGCTTCATTGTCACTGTGGCCAGGCCTGTGGTTCTGTGGTGACACAGCCTGCCATTCCTGAATTCACTCATCACAAGGCCTTGGGTGGAATATGGGGGTGTTGGGCCTTTGACACATGAGGTGAGATTTCAGTGGTGGGAACAATGCCACTAGCAGGGCAGATTCTGACTTGTTACTGCTTCTGATTCTGAATCTGTTCTTCTGAAATTCCCTCCTGACCTCAGTCCTCCCTCGATAGTGAGTGAGTACTGGGAGAGAACCGAACGCACACACGTAGGCGCAGACATGGCGTGAGGACCCTCCAAGTCCACCACCTCCTCCCTCCCCAAACACCTCTCCACTCACCAGTTAGAGAGAGCAGGAAAATCCAGCTGAAACCCATCCGGCTTGGATTCCCCCGCTCCCATACGAATCTCAGCGAGGCCAGCTTGGAGTCACCGAAGGCAGTGTCGGTGTTAGCTCAGGACCAATCCCCTTCCCTCGTCACCAAGTCTCGGGGTCAACTCTGACTGTGTCTCCAACTCTGCGTCTGAAGTGAAAAGATAAAAGATATTTCATTAGTTGGCTCTGTTGCTTGGCACTTTTTAATGGTTATTTTTGATAAATTATTTATTTTTTAAATGATCAATTTATTGCTTTGACATTGATTTTTTTTTGGGTTCATCAAGACGTCTATGTTTTCTTTATATTTTGTCTTATTTTTTTGAAATTCTTGTTTAATGTTGTGCCAGACGGCCCCAGCTGGTTTTCTTGCTGAAGGGGAACTCGAGGCCCACAGGAGACTGATTGCTTTCTGAAGGCTGGCAAAAGGGGCTGTTTTTGCTCCAATAGAATTGGGAAGTGTTGGAACTGCTCAGCACATCGAGCAGTGGCTTTGAAGACAGAAATAGGGGTCAGTGACCCTTTGTCAGGACCAGAGCAAATTGCGGACCTGAAGCATCAGCTCAATTTCAGTGTTCTAACATACAGGGGAATCTGGGTGGGCAGGTCCAGAGTTTCCTAAAAGTTGCAACACAGGTGGCCAAGGTAACTAGAAGGCATATGGCATGCTTGCCTTCATCAGCCAGGGCAGTGGGTACAGGAGTTGGGAACTCATGTTGCAGCTGTATAAAACCTTGGTTAGGCCACATTTGGAGTATTCTGGTCACCACATTATCAGAAGGACGTGGAAGCTTTGGAGAGAGGGCAAAGAAGGTTCACCAGGATGTTGCCTGGTCTCGAGGGTGTTGGCTATGAGGAGAGGTTGAATAAACTTGAATTGTTTTCACTGGAAAGACAGAGGCCGAGGGTAGACCTGATAGAGGTCTACAAAGTTATGAGAGGGTGGATAGTCAGAGGCTTTATCCAAGGGTGGAAGTACAAGGGGGCACAGATTCAAGGTGAGAGGGGAAAGTTTAAGGGAGATGGGCGGGGTACGTTTTTCACGCAGAGAGTGGTGGGTGCCTGGAACGCGCTGCCAGAGGATGTGTTGGAAGCAGCACATTAGCAACTTAAGAGGCATCTGGATGGGTCCATGAATAGGGAGGAAATAGAGGGACGCGGACCGAGTAAGGACAGACATTATTTTTTTAGTTAGGGCAGCATGGTCGGCACAGGCTTGGAGGGCCGAAGGGCCTGTTCCTGTGCTGTACTTTTCTTTATTCTTTGTTTCTCTCCACAGATACCGCTGAGCACCAAAGGAATTAAGGGGTATAAGGATAGTGGAGGGATGTGGAGTTCAGGTAAAAACTCAGCCACAATCTTGGTAAGTGGCTCAAAGGGCCGGATGGCCGACTTCTGCTCCCCTTTTCAATGTCCGTATGTGCATCCCAGGGCAAGTCCTGAGGCGTGTCCTTCTGCAAGGAAACACTGGTGAACCGTAAATGTTGGTGATGTCAGGGTGCAAGGTTATGAGGACTAGGCCATTGGCACATAGGGATGCAACATCGGCTGCCACACCAAAAACGTCTGACATAATGCAGCATGGTTGGCCAGCTGGACATGCTGGAGCCCCTCCTGCCCAAAAGCAAATTCTAGACAAGGCTTCTTTGCATTTAAATTGAATATTTCTCTCATCTTCAGGGATATAAGCACTGATCCTGGCCCAATCTAATCTACTCCAGGTCCAGTCCACGAGCCAGGAACGATGACCAATGTCCCTCCTGTTCTCCAGCGTGCTGGCACACTGTAGTAGTCACCACTGATGTATATACTGTATATATGTATGGGTTTTACGGTAAGGCCCCTGTACTACAGGTACAGGGGTTGATCACTGCCCCGCCCAGTAGGCGGAGTATAAATATGTGTGTTCCCCGTACAGCAGCCATTTTGTCAGCCGCTGTAGGAGGCCACACATCTCTGTGTAATAAAGCCTCGATTACATTCTACTCTCGTCTCGTCGTAATTGATAGTGCATCACACACCCAATATGAAAATTATATTGCACACTCCATGGATGCAAGAAATCCTAAGAGAACAAAACCCAGCCCTCGACCACGCCTACTTTAATGCCAGTGACCAATTAAAAACTGAACAGAGCTTCAGCCTTTCAAGGCTCCCAGGAACAGTGCCTCAATTGGTCATCCATCGTTACGGCGACGTTCGTCTCCCACTGCAGTTACACTGGAAAATCATCACAGCTCCTCAGGCACTCAGCCCTCATCACCGCCTGATCATGTATGTCAATTAAAACATGAGATTCAACATCATGCAACATTAAGCAGGCATATGTCTGGGTTATTTAAACCATTAAATAACCAAATTTGGCCATCATGACTGAAAAACCATTACTCTTTTTCAAATGCATCAATGAAATATGCATCTTTGGAATACGAGCCTTTCGGATGCAACATTCATGGGAATAAGATTGTCATGTAAAGTAGGGGCAAGGAGCATTGTCTTCCTAATGTATTCATAAAGCTGGTTTCAAAAGTAACCTCGTTTCGATACATCCAGTTTGCAGAGAGCCACTGAGGCACATTCAAAGTAATTAGTCCATTAACTGCTTAATCAATGAAATCAATTAATGCATTTGCTCATTTGAACCCTATAAATTCTCAAGTGCCAATTGTAATTTGGACTAAAGTGATTTATTGTGAAGCATAGAATAGCTTACAATGTGGAAACCCTTCTGTGGAATGAATGATATATAACAGGAAACGTTGTGCCTATATTAAAACTTTTTGCTTGTGTGATTGTGGTGCTGCATTTTGAAATTAATAGACCTTAACCTGGTTAATCAGATTGCAGAATAGGAGGCCCTGTGTGCCTCATTAGGCCTATAGACGTCCCTGACATAAAGTATGTGCTCGCTACTTACGTTGGGTCTTGGAATGATCTCACTTGCACCAGTTTGCAGTGTTGTGTGTCAGTAAGGCCCGCAGCGACAGTGTAAAGCATTAACAGGAGAATCACATTTATGCAAGTAACAATAGTTCATTTTCAGGGCTACAGGGAATCCCGATGGGGCGCAAAGGGTTATTTAACTTAATACCAGTTTCACAAGTGCATTCTATGGTACTTTATGAAGCAGAAATGACTCAGAGCATTATATTAATGATTTAATTAGCACACTTGTGCTCACTTTTAACCAAATCGTGAAACTGGTCAGATAAGTCGTGATGGTCTTTTCCGGTCCTGTGCTTTTCTATGACCTTATCAAGATTCTGCACAGAGGCAGATCATTAAATGTAGCATTTAATTTTCACCATTAAGTATGCTTATTATTTTCTGCTATTCCCAATGCTGTGTCTCTCTCAGAATTCAGAATGCAATGTTCAGGGCAAATTTGTAACACTCGTACAACGAGCCAGATCTACTTCCCAACACCTTCATTTCCTGGATTAAATCTAAACCTTGTGAAAGTAATGCTGATTGAGGCAAATGTATCCATCAACTTGGCTCCCAAACTGAGTGACGAACACAGCATTGGTAAAACTATAAACAAAGAGAATAAGTAACATGCTCTGACATTACTGCAACAAGATCCTCACCCCTGATTGACAATGGGGAACTGAAATGGTTCAGAAAATGTGGCAATTGATCATAGATCATAGAATTTACAGTGCAGAAGGAGGCCATTCAGCCCATTGAGTCTGCAACAGCCCTTGGAAAGAGCACCCTACTTAAGCCCTTACCTCCACCCTATCCTTGTAACCCCACACTAAGGGTAATTTAAGTCAATCCACCTAATCTGCATGGGAGGAAACCTGGAGTAAACCAACGCAGACACACAGAGAGTGTGCAGACTCCACACAGACAGTCAGAGGAAGCCTGGCCGGCAAACTGGCAGGAGCTGGAGACCAAGGTCACCGTTCGCCTGGGACGTTGGACAAAACTGCTCTGAGTGCTGTCCTACAGGGGTCGAGTCCTCGTCATAAACCACCTGATCGCCTCCATGCTGTGGTACCGGCTGGTCACTTTGACCCCTCCCTCTGACTTTGTCACACGCATCCAGAGAACCCTGCTTCGGTTCTTCTGGGACAAAGGATTGCACTGGGTCGCTGCGGAGGTCTTGAGTCTCTCGATTGCGGAGGGCGGTCAGGCGCTGGTGTGCCTTCGCACCCAGATTGTGACTTTCTGCCTTCAGACTCTTCAGACCTGTACATTGAGCCTCCTCCACGATGGTGTGCTCTGGCGACGTATTTCTTCCGCCAGGTGCAGGGCCTGAATTACGACGTGCAGCTCCTGTTCATTGACCAGCAGGGTCTTCGGAACTCTTTGTTGGCGCTGCCCATCTTGTACCAGGACCTTCTCAAAGTCTGGAACATGGTTGCCAAGCGCCACAGCTCTCCCCCGTCAGGAGTGGTGGCTCTCGTAAGGGAGCCGCTGCTCAGGAATCCGCATCTCCGCCAATATCCATTCTGGTGGCTGGCGGAGCGGCGGGCTGTGGATGCCGGGGTGACCAGGATCGGGGACGTGCTGGGTGGCGGAGGGGCGGGCTGTGGATGCCTGGGTGACCAGGATCGGAGACGTGCTGGGTGGCGGAGGGGCGGGCTGTGGATGCCGGGGTGACCAGGATCGGAGACGTGCTGGGTGGCGGAGGGGCGGGCTGTGGATGCCGGGGTGACCAGGATCGGGGACGTGCTGGGTGGCGGAGGGGCGGGCTGTGGATGCCGGGGTGACCAGAATCGGGGACGTGCTGGGTGGCGGAGGGGTGGGCTGTGGATGGCGGGGTGACCAGGATCGGGGACGTGCTGGGTGGCGGAGGGGCGGGCTGGCTGACACCCCATGAGATCGCTGAGCGTGGGGCGGTGTCTGTCCGGCAGGCGGCCATTGCCATCCAAGGCCTCAAAACGGCCGTGCTCGGCCTCGCGGGCACACTGGAGCTGGAGACGGCGTGGCTGTGTGGTGGCATCCCGTCTGTGTGGACCCCTGCTTGGACGGAATTCCACATTGGTGCCAGGCCCCGGCGCACCCGCCGGGCACCGACACCCCACAGCCACAGCCGCCTGAAGGAAAAGCCCTCCGTGCCTTTTTGCACTGCGCGGAGGGGTTTCCTGTACGGCCTGCTGCTGCACACCTTCCACCTCCTTTCCCTCGCTCGCCGTCCGGACGTGCCTTGTTGCCCTCCGGCGACGGAGGTCCCTGCGGGGGGTCCCTCTACGGAGATGTCCTCCCCATAAAACTTGGGGGCCTGGGGTGGAGGGTGCTGCACGTGGCAGTGCCATCCAATTACAGAGTTTATCACTTCACGGCTTTGCCAGAGACCTGCCTCTTTTACGGCCTGGTGGAGACCATGGAGCACGTTGTCTATCCGAGGCTGCACTCCCTCTTTGATTTCTTGACGACATTGTTGTTGAGGTTTTGTTTGCACTTCAGCCCCACGCTCCTGATCTACGGATATCCGGTGCGGAGAGGGGCGGGGAAGGCGGAGGACCTCCTCATGAATCTGCTCCTGGGCCGGGCCAAACTTGCCATTTATAGGTCCAGGCAGCGGGCGACCGAGGGGGTCGGCCAGTCTGACTGCCCAACTTCTGGGGCCTCGTTCGCGGCCGGTGTCCCTGGAGAGGGAGCATGCGGTGTCCACGGGCACACTCGGGGCCTTCCGTGCTCGGTGGGCACTGCAGGGGTTGGATTGCCTTATCGACCCCGATTTTCACACTTTAATTTGACGGGATTTTGATAAGTTTTTGTTTCCCTTCTCGTTCCTTTGGGGCTGTGCTCCACTCGTTGTTTTGGGGCACTCCCCTCTTTGTTTTAGCTATCAGTTACTTTATGTTCTTTTACTTGGTTGTCACACCCAGCATCACACCAGTGTCAGTGGCGGATGCTGGCCTAATCCTGCACGTGTAGATAGACGTACAGGTCATAAAATCCACTAAAAAAAGCACACAAGAAAAACAAAAACAAAAATTTTTTTTTAAAACAAAAACACATAAAAATTAGAGCAGTGTGACCCGATAAAAGGTCCACACAGACAGTCACCCAAGCTGGAATCGTACCTGGGTCTGTGGAGCAACCGTGCTAACCACTGTGCCACCGTGTACTCACCTGTCATTCTGGCTTGTAACTTCCTCTTATGGCTCTATTGTTACATAGAAGGTGACTTTAAGGTGACGACAATATTCATAAGCACAGATCTGTCAGTGATCAACGCTGACAAACCCTCCCCAGGCCAAGTACCAGGGCCAAGGAGCTTCCAACATTCATTTTCTCTTATCCCTCAGGCAACCCTGTTCACTAATGATGCCATGACTTCATAAACTAATTAATTGCAAAGGGAGAAGATAAGCCGTCAGTTTTCCATTTAGACACCTGGACCAGCAAAATTAAAAATGTTGGGTAATTCACAAAAGCACCAGGTTATTGGCCTTCAGTGCTGGAGGGTTTTTTGTTTTAGCTTTTTCCGTTGATTTCCTGCAGTTGCCATATCACACAAGCTGGAGACTGTGCAATCTGATTCTCTTACCAGCAAATGAAAGCATTTCAACAATCTAATTGTGCCAATTTATCATTCACATTAATGGCCTCATTCCTTAACTTGGGTGTAATTTACCTTTGCGTTTGTACGATCATATTTCCAATGCTGCGTGAAGTGTGCGCCACACACGGGCTGAGACTTCAGACATCCCATATTGTTCTTGTCCTCTGTTTATGTCCTGGATATGCCTATCCAATACTTGTCCTGCCTAAACACTGTCTGTCCATTTGAGGTACATTGTGATTGTTACTACAGATTTCTATCACCCGTTTTATTTTTATTTTCTTGTCTTCCCCTCTTTCTGTCATTCATTCCATCGTCTTTCATTTCCTTTCTGAGGTGTTTTTGCTGCTGTCCACCGCTCTCCTCTGATCTGATCACCTCTCCTCTGTTTTTGCGTTGTCCAACCAGCGTGCCAGGCTCGGGTCCCACTCGAATGTGCACCACCTCCTGTACCTCTCTTAGCCTTTTCCAAAGGGTCTATTGGTGCCTCCATATCTACGCAAATCCCAAATACCACCCCCCCCCCCCCCGTCCTCCTCTCTCACAGCCCATCCCCACCAGATGCTCTCTGTGGACTAATCTTGCCCAATTCCTTCCCATCATCCATCATGCCCACTCCACCCACCTACATCATCTTGGATCCCGCCTGTTCAACAGTCACTGTGCCTCTCTGAATTTCCACCCAGAGTTTCCACTCACTCATGACCAAGCGCCTTAGCACCCGTAACCCCAAAACCCAGTTTCCCCAGGCTCTTCGCTGCTTTCAGTTAAACACAAATTATTTGAAGATCTTCGTATCATAAAATACGTTCGCGAGTCATGGTATTAGATTATTGTTTGTAAAACGAGACGCTTTCTGTATTTCCCACTGTTACTCCAGCAGATCCGTAGCCGCTTGGTGGAGGAGTTCCAGACGTTACAGGAGATGTCGCTGGCAATGTGTGGCACTGAGGCCAACACTGTGAGGGTGGTGACCGCAATGGGGAGCCTGGTACATGACGTTGGCACCGTTAATGAAGGTGTCCAAGGCGTCACGCAGTCACTGATGACCATGGCTGAGGGTCTCGACAGAATGTCCGACTCACTGGGGGATGTGACCCAGTACCAGGCCGACCTTGATGAGGTTCTGCGGGACATGTCCCGCTCTCAGATGGGCATGGCCGAAGCACTGCTGAGCTTGTCCCAGTCACTGAGAATCATTGGCGAGGGTGCCGACACGATGGTGCAGACATTGGGGAAACGCCAGGGCTGGCAGGGGCAACCGGGGCTCGAACCAGCTGCCCCCTCTATCCCAAGGTGACCCCAGGTCCTATGGGTACCGGGCAGGAGGAGGGGGTGCTGGGTGCCAATCCGGACCTGTCCCATGGAGTGGCGACGGTGGCCAACATCTCCCTGAATTCCACCCCTCTGATGAGGCCATATCTCAGGGGTCAGCACACGGGACAGGGCGGCATGGCTGTTCATGTACTGCTCAAGTGAGCCGGAGTCCTCTGGCCCCAGAGCTCCCAGAGGCCCCAGAGCTCCCAGAGGCCCCAGAGCTCCCAGAGGCCCCAGAGCTCTCCCCTCCAGGGGTGTTGAAGGCCTGGGACGAGGTAAGCAGCTGGCTACCTCCACCTCAGATGTACATCCTGTGGGGACACCTAGATGTAGTGGTACAGCCAGGCGGGGAAAGTAGATCAAGGATCACTGAGGGCACTGGGAGAGGGAGAGGGGGAGAGGAAGTGTGTTGGGGGAAGGGGCAGCACCATCGGGCGGGTAGGGGATTGTCAAACACAATAAGCACCTTTTGCATAACCAGTATGATGCCTCTATCACCTTCTTCCACAATGCAGACCAACCCCCCCCCCCCCCCCCCCCCCCCCCCCCAACACTTTGCCCATCTCTCCAGGCATCTCCCCCTCCCCATGGCACCCACTCAGCCTCTGGCCGTGGACATATTGCCAGAGCTGTGCCCATCCCCTGGGTGTTCGGATGTTGGCTGAGTTTGTGGTGTTGCCTCCCCCAGTGTTTAGGCATCAAGATGTGATTGGGATATGAGGCAATGGCTCCGACACGCTGCATGGCCCATCAACCCACAGGAATCCACTTGGCTTGTGTGAAGTTCTCCCTTAACCACGATTGCCAATTCCATATTAGCACCAGCCTTCAGCCGCATGGCCAGAGGCCTCGGCAGTCGATGGGGGTTATGGGTGGTCGGTGGGCAGACGGGCAGGGACAAGGGTTGGCCCAGGATCGGGTACGCACGATCCAGGTTTTGGCATGGTTTTGCCATGAGCGGTAGCTCTCCAGTTGCCCCCACCCCCTCCCCAGCACACCCTCCCATGGAGGCCCATCCCTGCGGATGGTCTCTCACCCCAAGCCGAGGCCCCTCCCCACCCTCTCTCTCTCTCTCTCTCTCCCCCCCCCCACCCCCCACCCCGAGCAATGGGGTGGCAAGCCTAGCAAACCCGGGCTCTTTGCCTGTGAATAGCAAAAATGGCCACTCACCTCCTCAGCTCCCCACAGAAGCCCTTCCGCTAGGTTCACGGTTTTCAAAAGGAGTACTAATCGGTGCCAGCGGGAGCACTCGCTGGGGAAGCAGCTGAATCACAGGGGGCCGCTGGATATGGGGTGGCTCTCGTTAATTGCATGGATATGGGGCTTAAGTGGTGATAATTGGTTTCTCACCTTGCTACAGCGAGATCCCGATTCCACCTT
The DNA here is from genome assembly GCF_902713615.1 of Scyliorhinus canicula. Classification (NCBI taxonomy): domain Eukaryota; kingdom Metazoa; phylum Chordata; class Chondrichthyes; order Carcharhiniformes; family Scyliorhinidae; genus Scyliorhinus; species Scyliorhinus canicula. The sequence goes on along the minus strand of NC_052165.1, from coordinate 6,104,770 downwards.
CGGGAACGGCCGGATGCATCACAAACTGTTTGCCGCCTGGCACGGTTCTTGTTCTTCGCCTCTCCCGCTATACACCGGCCTCGTTTCGCTTGAGCGAGAACGGTAATGAGGGCGGAGAATCGCACCCTTGGTCGCTGAATGCTTGAAACTCCAGTTTAAAAAGTAAATTCCTGCTTCCAAATTAAAAGCAGCCTCATTATCCTGACTGTTTCAGTCTCTCTGCCAGCTTCATCTGCACAATAAGGTTTACTTCTCAGCTTGGGAAAGTTTTATGAAATAATATTAAATAAATTAAAAGAATGTAACTGGAGCAAATACTTAATACTCTTCCATTCATTAACTGAAAACGTCTGTTTATTAACTTTTGTTCATTTTCTTGTCCAGTGTGTTCATTTCCCCTATTGTTTCCTGGTCAAAGGGACAATTTGATAAGCCACATGCAGGGCTCCACCAATGTTGCTCTGTAACCAGTTACCTGGTGTACAAGAGCAATTGATGGCAAAGCCTGCCTTTCCTGTGGGGACAAGTCTATTTGGGCCAGAAATCTCAGACTAGGGTCTAGAACAGGGGTGGGCAAACTACGGCCCGCGGGCCACATGCGGCCCGCCAAAGGTCTTTATGCAGCCCACCAAGATCAAGTCATTAAAAAAATTTTTTTTTTAATTTTTTTTAATTAATCTTTTTAAAATTAAGGTTAATGGGGGGGGGGGCTGTTGGGTTACTGGTATAGGGTGGATACGTTGACTTGAGTAGGGTGATCATTGCTCAGCACAACATGTGTTTCATGTGAAGTTTCTACTTTAAAATATTAATTAATAAAAATGAATTGCTTTTTTTTTTCTTTAAAAACCTTTTATTTTGGCTATTTTAAATATTAATTATTTTACTTAATATACTATGCGGCCCTTTAAAATTGTGAATTTCTGAATGTGGCCCTTGCACAGAAAAGTTTGCCCACCCCTGGTCTAGAATGTTCCTTTTTTATCATTCAGCAACATTAGACATTGGTATCCAGTGAATCCGATGTGTGATTGGAATCAACATGGGCAATGGTTCCTGTTGCTCTATTTATTTATCTCAGTGAACCACAAGCCTTTCCCTTATATCGATCAAATGACCACACAACCAGTTAGTTAGTTCAAAAGATGGTTTATTTACACACACAAGAGTTATCTCAACATGCAAATTACAATATCTACTACGAGTTAAACTACACCTATCAGCAACAATAACCTATACTTAACTTTAGGGCGACCGGCACTGTGCAAATGGATAAGGCCTTTATCTGGATTTCACTTGGCTGTTTCGAAGAAAGCGGCTCTGTCTCTGCTGGGCTCATCCGTCAGGTAGCGATCGTTGGTCTTGAACTTAGCTGGCTGTTCCTGCGGCAATTGAGCTGGCACAGGCCAGATCCAAACGAGACAGAACATATGAACATACCCGAAAGATGTGCTGTTAGGTGAATTGGACATTCTGAATTCATTGCACAGTAATGTTACCTGTGACACAAATAAAGGTTATTGTGATTATATTATATTATCTGTGGTTGGAGTGGAGGAAACCGAGAAAGAAAAGGAATATAAGTATTTTGATGGGTGTAGGGAGAGCAGGAGTGGTCCTCAGATCTCCAGCTTAATAATGTGGGCTCCTTCTGTCTGCCTGTGCTTCTACCCGTACCTGGGACCTGCCTGTCTTTAGCAGGGTTGCCTTCCAGGTCGCCTGTTATCACGTTGGTCCAGTGGGGAACTGATAAGCTGCAGCAGTTGATCCCCTTGGTATGTGCAATTCACCCATGGCATCTCGAGGAGGCCACAGTCTCCAGATTTTTTTTTTCCTTTTAAAAAAAATAAATTTAGAGTACCCAATAGATTTTTTCCAATTAAGGGGCAATTTAGCGTGGCCAATCCACCTAATCTGCACATCTTTGGGTTGTGGGGGCGAAACCCACGGGGAGAATGTGCAAACTCCACACGGACAGTGACCCAGAGCCGGGATCGAACCTGGGACCTCGGCGCCGTGAGGCAGCAGGGCTAACCCACTGCGCCACCGTGCTGCCCTACCCCATCTCCAGATTGACCAGGCTGCTGGCCAGAGCACCCTGTCGGTTAGCCGCTTTGTAATTCAGCTCTGCCCCCCCCTTGTTTTTCTAGAAAGTAAAGAGGAGATGATCAATAGTTTTTTTTTAAATCAGTGCATCATATTTATTTTCATATCCGGATGCCAATCGATGTTCAGTTCTACTATATGTGACTGCCATCTTGTGGCCATGATGGTCCTTAAGAGAATTATCTATGTTTTAAACTAAATAATATTGTAAGAGTTCAAACATTCACTCAAGGTAATTCTTCAATATTGGTACCTTGGCGATGGAGATAAGATTTCTGCAGTTATGTATAAAAATACCTCCAGCTCGATGTTATTAAATACAACTTCCTACATTGTCCATTTTTTAAATGAAAATATTTTAATTAGTTTTTTTGACATTTTAACATTTTAGACAAAAAACACAAGTCAAAAGGATAAAGAATTCCCCCTCCCCACATTGAGCCAAAGGAATATAGCAGAAAACATCGAACAATTGGGCGTTCTACATTATTGAAAAGGATGAATTATTCACACATCATAATTCCCCCAAGCCTTTTCTCAGCCTTTTATGGGATTTCCCTTTTCTGTGCCAGGCTGCATCTTAATACTTTGCCTATTAACTGATGGTCAGGAACATTTCTTGCTGTATTCAGAAAGGGAAGCAGATGATCAAGTCTCAACAAGCATGTGCAGAACACTACTTCCTAAAATAAGAAGCATATAATTCCCCAAGATCTATTGGGTAAAGATCAAGTGCTATCGTTTGTGAGAATCTTTGTTCAATGAACAAAGGAATTGAAGTCCACTACAGGAGGTAATCTATCTTTTCCCTTTATTAATGAATATAGTAAGAATATACACTACCCACTAATACAGAAATATCTCCCCCCCCCCCCCCCCCACCCCCTCCCTTTAGCATTTGAGGGTGACCAACTCTTTAAAGTCCACATGTTTTTGTGCATTTAAAAAAAATTTTGAGTACCCAATTATTTTTCCAATTAAGGGGCAATTTAGCGTGGTCAATCCACCTATCCTGCACATTTTTGGGTTGTGGGGGTGAGACCCACGCAGACACAGGGAGAATGCGCAAACTCCACACGGACAGTGACCCGGGGCCAGGATCGAACCTGGGACCTTGGAGTCATGAGGCAGCAGCGCAAACCACAGCCCAACTGTGCTACCCATTTTTGTACATATTATACACACACACACATGGGTAAAGATTCTGACCATCATAATGCTGCTTTGCCATGTTGTGGGGTGTGCTTCACCAGTGTCAAGGGCTGGTGACTCCATAATGATAAATTTGTGAATCATGTTCATATTTGATGGTTAGATGCTGCTCTGTGCATTATTAGTAACAGGAATCTATCTGATCAGCATATTCTTACCATATTCATTAATAAAGGGAATAGATTACCTCCTGTAGTGGATTTCAATTCCTTTGTTCATTGAACAAAGATTCTCACAAACGATAGCACTTTATCTTTACCCAATAGATCTTGGGGACTTATATGCTCCTTATTTTAGGAAGTAGTGTTCTGCACACGCTTGTTGAGACTTGATCATCTGCTTCCCTTTCTGAATACAGCAAGAAATGTTCCTAACCATCAGTTAATAGGCAAAGTATTAAAATGCAGCCTGGCACGGAAAAGGGAAATCCCATAAAAGGCTGAGAAAAGGCTTGGGGAAATTATGATGTGTGAATAATTCATCCTTTTCAATAATGTAGAACGCCCAATTGTTCGATGTTTTCTGCTATTTTCCTTTGTTTCAATGTCACTTTTAGATTTTAGGCTTTATGCTGGCAATGATTTCCTTTAATATTCTTGACCAGTGTAGACATTTAATTGACAATGTGCAAAGTGCTAACAATTGGTGTTCCTGACCAGGTTCTCAACGTGCTGCATGATTCATCTCCAGAATGACCAACAAATATAGACTCAAGAAAGCCTCACTCATTCTGCCTCTGCCTCCTGATCCCTCCACCTGAGCATGTCAAAGGAGGCCAGCTGTTGACGTTTCTGCTTCACAACTGTAGAAATGCACATTGTCTTACACAATGCCCTCCGGACAGTGTGTTTGGAACAGGATAACGTGAAATGAAAATCGCTTATTGTCACGAGTAGGCTTCAATGAAGTTACTGTGAAAAGCCCCTAGTCGCCACATTCCGGCGCCTGTCCGGGGAGGCTGGTGTGGGAATTGAACCGTGCTGCTGGTCTGCCTTGGTCTGTTTTAAAAGCCAGCGATTTAGCTGAGTGAGCTAAACCAGCCCCTGGAATTAGACATGGGCTTATCTAACTACAGCTACGGCTCAGCTTTTGCATTATTGCCACATCACATAATGAAAGGAAAAATAAAACCTGCTCCATTCGAGATGCCACAGGAACAGCCGACAATATTGTCGGCATTAACTTTTTATTTCAACTCTGTTTCAATCTTATATTTGTTGCAATATGCTCACCTGAACATTGACAAGAAGTATTCTCTCTCTGCTTTACTTCATGAGCAATTGTTGAGTGTGCTACAGCTGACAAATGTGTGTGATGAGTTGGAGAGTTTTTGGGAGGCAATGTGTGGGACCCTATCGAGGATTGTAAGGGTTTAGATGAAGCCTGACCGATCTTTGGGGTGTCGGAGGTGCTGGAGCTGCTGGAGGGGAATGCCGTGTAGGAATTTCTCAGGTTGGAGAAAATCAAATTTGCCCTAACGGGATGGGAGGAGGGCCTAGAGGTAGGGGGGAGGCCATTCATGGCTATATTTGAGGAGCTGTTTGTCACAATGTACAAACGCTGTTGGATGTTAAGGTTGTGTTGTTCTGTTGAATATGTTTTGGAATAAAATATCTTTAAAAAAAAACACAAATGTGCAGAACAGCTGAGTGAAGTGAACAGAATTTTATTTTTCTTTAATTACAGTCAAAATGCATCTGCATAGCTGCATAATTATGAACAAACATTTTTCTAAGTTTCGGCTGTGAAATAATGCACAATTACGAAAATCCAACAGCCATTACACTTCAAAAAGATCGTCATAGGCTGTCAAATGAGGTTGGGAGGTAAATGCAAGTTCTACCTTTCCTTATGATAGCCCCTTCACACAGAAAACAATGCCCTGCGTATTGCCTGTGGCAACGATGACAACTTCTACATAACATCTGCAAAGGTGTCCCATGACAATTCACATAGGTTTTACCAAAGTGTAACATAGAGCCACACAAAAATATATTAGCAAGTCACCGAAAAATTGGCCAAAAAAGTCTTAAGTAGCAAGTTGAAGGAGGAGAGTTGGGGAAAATTCCAATGCTTTGTGTCTCGATAGCTGAAGGGCCAACTGTCAATAACAGAATGATGTAAACCAGGACTATTCAAAACATGAGTATCGAAGGAGTGGTGAGTTTTCATAGAATTCCAACAATGCAGGAGAAGGCCATTCGGCCCATCGAGTCCACACCGACCCTATGAAGGAGCACCCTACCTTGGCCCACTCACCCGCTCTATCCCTGTAACCCTACCTAACCTGCACATCTTTGGACACTGAGGGGCAATTTAGTGTGACGTTGACGGTCACCAATTTGTCATCTCATTTCTATTAACAGGGAGCTGCAAGCTAATACCGACCGACCAATGACAGTTGACATTTTCACGCTCTTGGTTCCCGAGGCCAAATCATTGCCCAGAAATTCCGCTGAGCCTTTGCTCTGCGATTGGCAGCTTCAGAAATCAGCTGGGCAGGAACCATTATGTCACAATTGTGACAAATGAACAGAAGCTAATGTGGGCCAATTAAATTAAATGCAGGTCCCATTATTCACGTGGGCCAATCATAGGTAATGACCAACGCTGCAGTTGACCATCTGGGTCTCCAGGACCAACGAATTTACCCCAAATCAAACTGTCCCACTCGCTCTGGATTGTGCCCTCGCCCGTTGTAGCTGGAATGGGAGCCGATGGTCACCTAACCCCTGTTGGCCAAATAGTTACTTTCTGTCAATGGAGGGCATTCACCTGAGGATGGAGCAGTGCTCCGAAAGCTAGTGCTTGAAACAAACATGTTGGGCTTTAACCTGGTGCTGTAAGACTTCTTACAATGGCGGGCGTGACAGCTTAATGTACCGGGCTCTGTGCCTCCTGCACTCCCTGCCCTTAAGCACACCAGACCCGGATGTAGTTTCCACGTACAGGGATTTTCTTCCACTCTATAAATCATTCTGAAGTTGCAAGGTCAGGTTGGTTGGCAACAGCCCACACATCTTGTCCCAACACACGCGCGAGATGCAACATCAAAACAATTGTTCAGTTCAAGGCGCGGAGTGGGGTTTTTAGGTGTGTGGCTAAAGTAGTCTTTCCAAGGGTTTAGCTGTTCAAATTAATGGAGGGGGCCGGAGGTATCTGGACAAATTTGAAAACAAAACTGCTCTGTTCCTGCTGATTTCTTGTCGGTTCCGCGGCAGAAGGCAGTAGCAAAGGCAGGTGGACCCACTTTAAAATAGATTGCCACTCGTCAAAGCAAAAATCCCTGCAGTGCAGAATGAGGCCACAGGTGACTGTCTATTGGTTTGCACTTTCTCCCATGTCGGTCTGGGTTTCCACCGGGTGCTCCAGTTTCACCCCACAGTCCAAATATGTGCAGGTTAGGTGGATTGCCCCTTCGTGCCAAACGGTTAGGTGGGGTTTCTGGGGTAGGGTGGAGGTGTGGGATTATGTAGGGTGCTCGTTCCAAGGGCCGGTGCAGACTCATTGGGCCCAATGGCCTCCTTTTGCACTGTAAATTCTGTGTCAGGAATAAGAGTTTCTGAATTGTGTTCCGGAGAATCCTCAGATCAAAACAGTGAGCAAGGAGGCATTGTTGGATGCGTTTCTGGGTAATAACGTGGACTTTCCCATAATTAGGCTTTTTGTCCCATGTCCTGGGTATGACCTGTCTTCACGGTGGAAGACACCAGTGGGATGCCAGAGCTCCAGGAGAATCAGGGGGCAGAGGTGTGTGCAGTGGCCATCACAAAGGTGGTGGTTCTGGGTAAACTGAAAGGTCTGAAGGTGGATAAGTCACCTGGACCAAATGGACTACAGCCCAGGGTTCTAAAAGAGATAGCTGAGGAAATTGTGGAGGCATTGGTGATGATCTTTCAGGAATCACTGGAGGCAGGAAGGGTCCCAGAGCACTGGAAAGTGGCTAATGTAGCACCACTATTTAAGAAGTGATGGAGGCAAAAGACAGGAAATTATAGACCGGTTAGCCTGACTTCAGTCATTGGTAAGATTTTAGAGTCTGCTATTAAAGATGAGATCGCAAAGTACTTGGAAGTGCATGGTAAAATAGGACTGAGTCAGCGCGGCTTTGTCAAAGGAAGGGCATGTCTGACAAATCTGAAGAGTTTTTTTGAAGAGGTAACAGGAAGTTAGACAAAGGAGAACCAGGGGACGTGATTTATTTAGATTTCCAGAAGACCTTTGACAAGGTGCCGCATAGGGAGACTGTTAAATAAGTTAAGAGCCCATGGTGTTAAGGATATGATCCTGCATGGATAGAGGATTGCCTGACTGGCAGAAGGGCAGAGAGTGGGATAAAAGGGTCTTTTCAGGATGGCAGCCGGTGACTAGTGGTGCACTTAACGTAATTCCGCTGCTGGACAAAGTTTTGGGAAAAAAACCCACAATCTGACTTGTTAAGAACTAAGGGAAAAATCGTGGTCATTTTATAACCGAGTTTTAGCAATTGGATTTGTTTAACAATTGCCGTTTGGACACAGGTTTCACAAATTTTAATAAACTATTGGAGTCTACACAACACCTGAAATGCAGCGAGAAGACTGTACAATAATATTGCACATTTGACAGTACGCAGCTTTTCACCTGCAATTCTCAAGACAATGAAATGAGGTAATCAGATTTTTATCCATTCTGTACACTGATCAAAACACAATGGGAGAGACATATGGCAACAAAACAAAAATCAGAACACAACAAAAATATCACATAGCATGTGAAAGATGCAGGTTTGCTGAATATCACGAGCACAGGTTACATTGTCATGTAGAAATCACTTCATTTTTGTTAGGCTTTTCAAATGACAGCTACTGAATATTGCAGAAGACTAAAAAGGAACAGAGTGGCGTTTGCTGCTTTTCCTCTTCGATCACACTTTCTAAAAGTTGTGATAATTACACAAAGCATTTCGTAAATATCTTTGTATCATCGTTATCACTCAACCCAAGGCAGTTTGGGGATAGCTCGGAAATTAAACTCAAAGCACTCGAATTTTAAAAATCAACTTTGTTTAGCACCAAAAGGAATTATGCGGCCTGCACTTTAAGGAGCTTTGCAAGAATTAGGCTCTTAGAAATTTTATTTTCACACTCCTATCACACCACGCACATTGAAGTTAGCAAATTTTAATTAAATGTTGTGATTCTCCACACCAGCACAAAAACGTACAAGTTTAGGGTTCAGATTCAAACTGGGGGCCAATCCTTACAGGGCACGCTACTTCACTAGATTTAGTTTCAACGGCCAAAGCCCAGAGTGCCTGAGCTTTGGCCATCAACAATTGATGCAAGTCTGAAAGACATTTCAACAGAAACAAAAGCAATAAATAAGGCATGGGCTCAGCAGTGATACTGTAGAAGCTGAATTGTGGATTCTCGGACACTGCATAGATCCTAATAAGGAAACAGCTAGTAACAAGGTTAAGCTATTAGAGCACAGCACTCCATCTTCATTAGATATTGCAAGATACAAGATCTGTCCTCAAACCGAAATTAAAACCATTCCATATATTGACATTAAACAAATGCAGTATTGTTACAGAATAACCTGTTTCACCATTATTTCATTTAAACCTGCTGCCTCGTCTGCTAGCTCATGCATCAATTATTTTTACTATTGCTTTATATTTATTAAACAACGTATGCTTGGAATTACTAAGCTAGAAAATGCTTACTGCAAAGGCCAAGAACAGTTTCTAGCTGGAATTAGCCCATTGCACCCAATAAATTTCTAGAAGGTACACAAAGACTAACAGGAAAGCATTATTTTTTTTGTGCAAGTCAGCTCAGATATTGCCTCTCTTGACACTTCTGCCTGGAAAACAGGCCACAAGTAAACCATGCTATTACAATTATGTATATTTAGCAAGTCTACGCACTGAACAGTCTGTGTATGTGGTAACCATGTTTCCCCTGCGCTGTGTGACAGTCTTGCAATGCTGCTTCCCAGAGTTTTGAAACTTCTCAGTTCTCACGTGTGTTTGTGCGTGCTGCCGAAGCTGCTGAGACGAGAACATCTTTTCCAGGTCCTTCAAACACGTCATCAACAGCCCTCCTCCAAGTGGAAACTGTCCATCTCCAAAAGAAAAGCTGTGTGCATTGTGTGCCTCCTGGTGTGCCCTGAAGTTGACTGTCAAAAATGTTTCTTGTGATGTGCCCTGTGGACAAAATCAAGTCAAAATCGTTAAGGAAGTCATCAAAGTTGAAATTGAAAGAATGTGCAGGTGGCCACCGCTGCCTGCATTGAAAAAACTGATGTCCCATGTGATCGTATTCTTTCCTTTTCTTCTCATCTGAAGGACCTCATAGGCTGCAAAAGAAAAACAATTTTTACAGAAGCAGAAAATGGCAAGTTACATTTATATTGCTCCGATAACAGAAAAAAGGGCAATGCACCCGAGGAAACAATATCAAGCCAAATATTTGTCAAAGATGTGGTTTTAGGAGGGGTTTAAAAAGACCAGCAGAACCTTTTATATTTAGGGCCTCAATCTACCAAACGGGAAGAGTCCCATAATGAGCGCGTCTATCCGTGTTTTTCCAGACACTCGCAGCGCCGAGAGTGGGGGGGGGGGGGGGGGGGGG